>NC_135662.1:29638435-29989685 GCF_964188315.1 Podarcis muralis
TCTGTTCTTAACCTGAAACTGTTCTTAATCTGAAGACCACTTTAGCTAATGGGGCCTCCTGCTGCCGCCGCGCTGCCAGAGCACGATTTCTGTTCTCATCCTGAAGCAAAGTTCTTAACCCGAGGTAATATTTCTGGGTTAGCGGAGTCTGTAACCTGAAGCGTATGTAACCTGAAGCGTATGTAACCCAAGGTACCACTGTATAGGCTTCTGTAGAACCCCAACTCTGAAGTTACCCATTTCTCCTCCCTCTGCCTGATATACATATTTTGGTACACATTCTTGGGTTCCAGAGCAGCATACAAATGATGGAATACCCATGCTAGAACCACAGGTTGTCCCCTATGTAAGGTTGGGTTACAGGGTTCCTGCATCTCTAATGGGCTGAGAGGACCAAGGAAGTCCATGATGCTCCTGCAAATGTACCTTTGTTATGCGCTGCAAAACACACTGATACAAGAGCATTGACGCTTCCTGCTGCAATGCCACTTATAATACTGATTGCTATGAAAAGGCAACTTTTAGGGTTTCATTATTACTAATCAGCAGTCAAAAACGTTTCCGTTCCAAGTGGTTAGTGCTGTTCTATTTGCAGAAGAGAAACTGGGTATTTAAAGCATCTGATCTTGAAAGAAATTGCTTCCTTTCCCCACCCTTTCTTTATGCTGCCTTGGCTGCAGCTTGAGACCCCATTTAACAACAGCTTTGACTTATTTATAGCATTTCTTTGCATATTTAAATGGGGCTTTCCATATGGTGTGAGTACAGGCACCAAACAGTGTAGCAATTAACTGACAATGAGATTGATCTTCACAATGGCTCCCAAATAAAGGGAGAGACTACTTAATGATCTCAAATGCTCTGAGATACTGAACATTTGAATTGGGGAGCCTCTGCCATTTCCTAGTCTGGTGTTTGATTGTTTGAAACCTCAGAATATTTGCTATGTACTTCTTGAAATTCAATTTATGTGAATGGAACGTTGGTGGTAAACCTGGATAATCAGTGGTTTTCTTCTAGACACACTATCCTATATGCCTAACAGAGCATGATCTACAGGCTGCATTTGCATCTTAATTCAATGAACCATGGCAAAAAAATAGCTTCTTTCTTGTACAACTTGTATGTTTCTTTTTCTGCACAGAATGGACTCCCTGCAAGCAGTGGAAGTCACATCTTGCAAACGCCCAACTTGGTCAACGGAGCTTGTGGAGATAAGGAACTTGGCCTACCAGGCTGAAAAAGTCCCTCCATCCCAATCTAGGTGCCAGATTGGCTCTGCCAGTGTGTTTGCACTGTGCCAACCTCCTCACTGTTTCCCTCTCCTGGTATGGAACAACAATCCACCTGTTGGGAAGGGAACCATAGCTCAGGAACAGAGCATTAGCTTTGCATGTAGAAGGTTCCAAAGTCAACCCTTGGCATCTCCAGGTAAGACAGAGAAAGACTCTAGGTCTGAAACCCTGGAGAGCCACTATATGTCAGTGTCAACAATTCTGAACTAGATAGCTCAAGGGTCTCAGTATAAGTCAGCTTCCTATATTACCATACTCTACCCCATCTGGCAAGCCATTTCTGGTTGTGCATGTTCTAAGGTTCAACCTTTAGTTAATGTATGGCAAAAATAAGGTCCAGTGCACCTCATCAGGGTGTCAAATGAACTCTGCACACCCTGGAACATGCACCAGAATTTTCCTGCAACGTGCAAGAGTTACACTATAGCTATGCAGTGGTTCAGTGTAGAAGGGTTTCCTGAAGATGTAGAGGTTGCTAGCCAGCAATATAATGTATTTCCTCTAGTAGGCTAACAAGTTCATAATTCTATCCTCCTTGGCCTCTAGTCACTGTGACCACCAGTGTTCCTTTCAAACATTGCATCCTAATCCTTGCTGAGATCTTTTCTTTGCCAGCTTGGAGATACATTAGATTAGAAAAAATATTGATAAATGTAAGAGTAATCATAGGGAGAGGCTCTAATGTAAGGCTAGGCTCATTATTCAGGCTGATCCTTAATAACATTTAATGGCTTGTATGTCATGGGCTCTGATAGTGCACAACAATGCTTGCCGTATAAAAAAGTCCTCAAATTTCTCATTGTAAGTTTAGAGCCTTACTACCACACAATTATGTATGCAAACTGGGTCCTTTAAAGTATTTTATTTGCCATGCACACCAAAAATAGAATATTCTTCCAAAAAAAATGTACAGCTTGCCAAGATTTTTTTTCTTTCACAGGCTTATTCACTGGCAGGTGGCTAATTAGTACTAATTATTTCTCTATAGCATTTTCTGTTTTAATGTTTTGTAAGCTGCTTAGGCATGATGAGATGAGAAAGGATATACATTTTGAAATAAGCATATTAAGACATGCAAAGTGCTTTTCGGTCTTTTTAGTGCTGTCGCCTTCACGGCAAACTCATGTGGCAGATCACTTATATTATTCCCATACTACAAATAGGGAGGGGAGGATTGAGAGTGCATGACTTGCTGAAGATCACACAGTGGCCTTTTGAGCAGTAAGCCGTGCTCAGAAATAAACCGTGACGTCCTGTTAATGAGCAGGGTGTATGCTGCTCAATTGCTCCTTCTCTGCTAGGACCAGCCCTACCATTAGGCAAAGTGAGGTGACTGCACTACAGACCCAAAATGTATCCTGAAGAAACGTAAGAAGAGCCTGCTGGACCAGGTCGATGGCCCATTTAGTCCAGCACTCTGCTCTCACAGTAGACAACAAGAAGCATATGGGAAGCCTACAGTCAGGATCTGAGCACAATAGCACCCTCCCCTCCTATGTTTTCCATCAGGTGGTATTCAGAAGCATACAGCCTCTGACAGCATATAGCCACCAAACACAGCAGCCACTGATCACCTGATCCATAAATTTGTCTAAACCTCTGTTAAAGCCATCCAACATGGTGGCCATCACTGCCTCTAGTGGCAGCAGGTGCACTGTGTGAAGACGTGCTGTCTTTTGTCTGTGCTGTCTGCCACAATGCCAGATTTATCATCACGTACAGAGCAGTCTTGGTGGCTTGTTCCTCCCAGACAACCACAAACAGTTAAAGCCAAGAACAAACCTTACTGGCTTGCTCTTGTGGTTTGTTGAAGAGAGGAAGAAAGCATGAGACCAGCTGACAGGTAACACTCCTCGTTCGTTTCTCCTGGAGGCAGGGCAGGGCAGTGGATCAATGTGCACCAATTGTGGGAAGTGACTGTTTATTTCTGACTGTGATTTATCTTTATGTGCAAGCCAGGCCAAGGAGCGCAACGGCCACCCATTATGCAACAAACACATCTGCTGTCTTCCCAACAGTGGAGAAGTGTTTCTTGCAGCAAAGACATAAAGTGTGACAAAGGGCATATGCATATGTATTATTAAGCACTTGTGTGTATGGAACTAAAGGTAAAGGTAAAGGTACCCCTGACCATTAGGTCCAGTCGCGGACGACTCTGGGGTTGCGGTGCTCATCTCGCTTTATAGGCCAAGGGAGCCGGCGTTTGTCCGCAGACAGCTTCTGGGTCATGTGGCCAGCATGACTAAGATGCTTCTAGTGAACCAAAGCGGCACACGGAAATGCCGTTTACCTTCCCGCCGGAGCAGTACCTATTTATCTACTTGCACTAGCATGCTTTTGAACTGCTAGGTTGGCAGGAGCTGGGACCGAACAACAGGAGCTCACTGTCGAACTGCTGACCTTATGATCGACAAGCCCTAGGCTCTGTGGTTTAGACCACAGCGCCACCCGTTTCCCTGTGTATTGAACTAGGGACATGTTTATTTCTTTCATTCAAAGCCTGTGTTTCTTCGACAGAACTGAAGTGGGAATACATGGAGTGGCCAACTTGCCACCCTCAAGGCACTGAACAGACCCAGAACCTTCACAAGGGTGTGCTGTCACATGCCTGGAACCACACAGTTGCCATTCATACATATTGCTGTGGAGCTGCCCTATGGTTAGAGTCTACATAGTATTTGAACCCAGTGTGTTTGCACTGGCCCTGCTGAACATCACAGGCAATGCTTTATTCTGCTGGGTGACATTGGTCCTGGTTAGAAGTGTGTGACTACTACCCCTTTTAGGACATGGTCAGATAACATGCTGGGGCAACATGGAATTTCTGCCTAGTCACTAAAGAAGAATGTATCCTAAGTAGAATGAGGATTTGACAGATGTGCTGAAGCCACAAACCTTATCATCATGCCTGCCTATGAGAAAAACTGATGCAGCTGCCTCAGGTGGCAGAATCCCATGGGCAGCTCTCCTGCAGGTGCACTGTTTGCCCCTTCTTCTTCTTCTTCTTCTTCTTCTTCTTCTTCTTCTTCTTCTTCTTCTTCTTCTTCTTCTTCTGTTGCTGCTGGAGGAAAAGCAGTGGTGGTGGCAGCTTCCGGTGATACCTTGTGAAAATGCAACAAGATCTCACGAGATCTTGCCGGAAAGATCACTTCACTTCAGAAAGTGAAGATCCAGACACAAAAGTTGTTGAGCTTTTCTTTCTCTCCCCACCCCCCCCCCAATGTGATAGGCAAAACTAGTTTTTATTTATTTGAAGGAAAAGGTTTATTATTTATTTGAGGGGATGGAGCCTCCAATTTGATCTGTAGGAAAGATTAGGTTGCAATGCCCTTTCCCACCTGTTGGGTCTAAAACAGCCATCCCACCTTGATGCCTTCCAGATGCAATTGTGCTACAGCTTCCATCATCCCTGACTATTGACCATGCTGGCTGGAGCTAAAGGGAGCTAGTCCACAATATCTGGAGGACACCATAAAGCTGTTGTAAATAGTTGGGTGCAAATCCCTTTAGAATTATACCTAGTCTGTGATTAGATAGCACAGCAGGTGACTAGGAGCATTGGTAAGTTTGCTCCAGCATATTTTTTTTACTGCTTGACAGATCAGATGTTTGTGAGCAGGCTGTCTGGTTTTAATGGATTACTATTTATCATTCTCTGATAATAATAAAAAAAACCCCACTCTTACCCTGTCTGTAAGCAGGGTTGTTTCTTTCCATTGTTTGATAAGAACCAGCTCTTTAGGCTCAGCAAATGAGAGACCCAGGAGTGGGGTAGATGGCAGCGGTACTGCTTTCTCCCCTTTTTAATGCTTTCTTTCTTGTCTTTCTCAGCAGAAAGCTACATCTGAACATTAATGGCCACAATCAGTTTGGGTTCATTTCACTTGGCAGGTGGGCCATTAATTGAAATATGAAATAGGAATTCTGAAGATCTATTTTTAATCTGCCCCTCAGGCAGACTTTGATGTGTTTCCAAGTATTCTGGCTAGACTGCTATAATGGACTCGCATCACAGCCATTTTCCTCTGTTCAAAGGCACACACAAACAAACACAAAAACCACACACACACAAAAACAGACACAAAAACAAAACAGGCACACAACTTGTCAGCAATTCAGCATTCTCTACACAAGGTAATTCTGTGGTTTGTTTTTAATTTGCCTTAAATGACAGCAGAAAATGTATAACCATACATAGGCTTAGTTTATTAGCCCATGCAACATCTCTGAAAAAAGGGTGTTGTCAAAAGAAGGAAACATTTGGAGGGATAAAGGGAAGGAACAAATGAAATCCTTCAGACAAAGTGGGATGCCAGTGATGGCTCCATAGAAAAATATTGAGGGAATGGGAGGCAAATGGGAAAGGAAAGGTAGAGCTCATCCTCTCAGAATCTCTTATTTTAAAGCTTCTCAAATATTATCTTAATACGTCACAATAATATTCATAGCCTAAAAATATTTCCTTAGAAGTAACACTGATATCAGTAAGATTTCTATTCAGGTGAGTTTGTTATAGGATTATATCCTTGCAGCATGATCCTGTGTGGGTCTACGCAGAAGCAAGCTGCACCAAGTTGAGTGGACTTATTCCTAAGTGTGTACAGAATTGTATCTTTCACTTAAATCCTAATTCAAGTTTCTAGGTTTTTCTGAGTAGTTTTATAAAATTTATGTATGTTCTCAATGTACTGCTAAAGATTGATCCACTAACTCAGAAACACTGATCCTGAGTGGAGTAGTTTGGAACCCAATTCCCCCCAATTTTCTGGTTTATCTCTGTATTGGTTTAACCCAAATTTACAGTGGGGGAGAAGCAAAACTGGTGTTTTTTGAGAGTGATGTAATGTGGACCATGCAAGTTAAATAGGAAGCCAAACAGATACAATCACACAATAAACTCCAGTCTGGACAAGCCTTCAAATAATTCAGCCTGCAGGTTAGGACAGACTTTTACAGCTTGCATGCCACATACCACCACAAGCCAAGTGTGGTGGCCCATCAAACTTTAATAAAACTAATGTTTTTGCTTCCCTTCTGAAAGTTTTAAAAACAAGGTGTTACCCAGAAACTGGTAGATCACAGGAGATAGTTGGTAGGCTGCTTTCAACTTAGTGGATCTGGATTGTTTATTATTTATTTTAAAAATGTATACCCTGCTTTTCCCCTCCAACAAAGGAGTTGGTTAAAGTGGCTTACAAACAGAAATAATCTAACCATTAAAGCACTAAATACAGCAGCAAAACACAAATAGTAGCACCTACGTTCAATTCTTCATGGAATTGCTGGCAATATGCAAATAAAGAGGAAGATGAGCTAATCTCTTGGGGACGTGATATGAGGTGCCACCACTGAGAGGACCCTCTTGCCCATTGTCATCAAACCTTGCCTCAGAAGGTGTATACAAGAGGGGTGCAGCAGATAGATATAGATATAGATATAGATATAGATATAGATATAGATATAGATATAGATATAGATATAGATATAGATATAGATATAGATATAGATATAGATATAGATATAGATATAGATATAGATATAGATAGTTAAGTTTTATAATTAGGAACAGTAAAGAATAATACAAACAATAATTTAAAATAAATGATATTAGTAAATAAGCACAGACAGTACATTCTGTATAAAACAAAAAAATTCCTTCCAGTAGCACCTTAAAGACCAACTAAGTTAGTTCTTGGTATGAGCTTTCGTGTGCATGCACACTTCTTCAGATAATGTGTATCTGAAGAAGTGTGCATGCACACGAAAGCTCATACCAAGAACTAACTTAGTTGGTCTTTAAGGTGCTACTGGAAGGAATTTTTTTTGTTTTGACTATGGCAGACCAACACGGCTACCCATCTACATTCTGTATAGTTAGCATAAAAAGGAGTCACATCAAACCTGTAAAGAATTAAAAGACACTGCTAACACAAATACCCTTTATTCATTTTGCAGGGGAAGTGTTCAGTCAACAGACAGAAGCTTATGGAGCTCCATGAGTTTCTCCTTATTCTATTAACCACAACATTATAAAGGCTGTGGGAGGCAATCATTATCATATTCCTAAGCAATAAAGTTGCCCTAGACTGATAGAAATTTGTCTTTACTCTTTCGACTTCCAGAAGATCTCAATTTATAAGTTACTTTTTGTAGTAGGGCTGCTTCCCATACCTTTATATTCCAGTAAAAAATAGCTGTCCCAACAGCTGATGTTTAATGAAAAGATGGGCTCTCTTAACTTCAGGTAACTCAGTCCCAAGCTGCTTAGGGTATTCCATTCAATGGTGAGGCTTCTCTGAAACGTAACTTTGATGCTAGAAGCTCTCGAGATAAATCTTGACAGTTGAAGGGCTTGGCCTCAAGGCAGGCCAGTTTTCAAATGGAAATACTAAATTTAGCAATCCATAAGCACTTGGCATTAAAGAAGACAAAGAGCCAACAGTGATTGGTTCATTTAGATTGCCAGTCTTGTCTGGCAGAATTTATTTTGCACACATCAGCCATAATGCACTTTGTCATTGATTTGAGAAATGAATTGCCCTGCATGAAGCTATCCAGTTTTTCTGAAGTTCTTTTTCTTTTTTAAGGCTGCAAGAGAGCTATACTATATAAGATATATTTGCTAGTGGCAATTTCATTCTGGTACAATGAAGCAGGTCCCTCCTAACAACTTGCACATCTTTGCCATTGAGTTCACCAATCACTTGTATGGATGAACTTTAAGGAAAATGGCCAAGAGTTTCCCCCTATTTCTCTAGCTCTAATCTTGCAGCAGTAGCATTATGGCATCAGCTGTCCAGACATAATAGATTTGGTGGGAACCTTGCTAGAGAAAGCAAAGGCCATTGACCTTTGAAAATATTTGTTGATTTTGGAAATCGCAAGATGCTCATGCTGGTCACTTTTAAAGGAGTATCTGAGCACTTATGTGTTAAAGACCAACCTTTAAAGCAGATGTGGGAGAACCTTTGACCTTCTAGTTGTTGCAGAAACTACAACTCCATCAGCCCTGGCAAGCATGGCCCATGGCCAGAGATGATGAGATTTATAGTTCAGCAACATCCAAAATGCCAAAGGATTTCCACACCTGCTTTAAAGAGTTTTTAAAAATAGTAGAACTCTGTGGCTTTGGTGATGATGGAAAATTGCATCCAGATACAATGACGTCATCATGGATATTGTTAATAAATAATCAATTACCAATCATGCAGCCACCTTTAGTCACAGTGTATAAAGCTCAGTAAGATAAAGCATTGGGATGCGGGTGGCGCTGTGGGTAAAACCTCAGCGCCTAGGACTTGCCGATCGCATGGTCGGCAGTTCGAATCCCCGTGGCGGGGTGAGCTCCCGTCGTTCGGTCCCAGCTCCTGCCCACCTAGCAGTTCGAAAGCACCCTTAAGTGCAAGTAGATAAATAGGTACTGCTTTATAGCAGGAAGGTAAACGGCGTTTCCGTGTTGTTCTGTGCTGGTGCTGGCTCGCCAGAGCAGCTTTGTCACGCTGGCCACGTGACCCGGAAGTGTCTCCGGACAGCGCTGGCTCCCGGCCTCTTAAGTGAGATGAGCGCACAACCCTAGAGTCGGACACGACTGGCCCATACGGGCAGGGGTACCTTTACCTTTTTAAGATAAAGCAGTTATATATAACATAAAGTTATGTTGGATGGAAGGTCTTTTATTCTGGAAGGAATCTAACATTATGCAAGTTGACTTTTGCTTGCACAATGGGGCTTCACCTTCCTCTTCCTCCCAAAAAATGCACCCCCAAAATCTGCTTAAAGGGGTCCCTCAAACCTCTGGAGATTTTAAGGGCATGTGTGTGTAGGTGGGTGCCCCGTGTTTTATTAACTGAATTCCATTCTGTACATGCACAGAGTGCCTTGTTCTAAGTACACTTATACAACTCTGTCCTTAGCAAGCTGCAGAAAAGGGATGTCTCTTCCCCAATGCTTCCTGTCAGGAGTTCTGTTAGGGACCATGAGCCCTTGGTCTTTTGTCCTAAGCCCCAGATCTCCTATTCCTTTACCTCTTTTTTATTAAAAAAATAATAATGCATAGGAGACCATTCCATCCTGTATCACTTCACTAAGCCACAAAGGTTTAAAAATCTTTAGGCCTATGAACATGCTTAAATAAGACCTTAAGACATTTAAGCCATAAACTGAAAAAACACTCATGGTTTGGCCTTTCAGTAAACTCCTTAATTGTGATCATGGAACTTTTGACAGCTAGAATGCTATTGCTCTGCTAGACCCACACTTTGATAGAAAATTTCATAACCCTTCACTACATACCAGTTTCCAGCTCTGTGATTAACCCTTCTTCTGCAGAGGAACATTGGACATCTCCTTGTGTGTAAACAAAAATGTGATCAAAATGTGCACCCTTGCTCCCCAGATTCATGCAAAGGGATGTGAAAATCTTTCGATTTTGGTTCCTCACAGAATTGATTTACCATTAGCTGTAAACCACAGGACAGATCTTGGCTACAGCCCATGGCTATGCTGGAGAGAGCTAAACCACAAAACCAGGTATGAATGACAGGCTAAACCAAACTATGGCTTAGATTAGCTCAACAGCAGAACAACTAGGGAGGGGGGGAAGTGGCTGCAACTTCCTCTCCTGGAGCCTACATGTTGATGCTAAGCAATGGATTTGGCTTAGCATGATGTGCAAACCAGGCCACAACTCTGAAAAGAATTCTTAATCTGATGTCCCAGTCCTTGATATGTTTCATAACAACCACAGAAGAACAGCTAAAACAGAACACTGCTCTGGAATAAGCCTCTGCAGCATAGACAGAAGCACACGTGCTACTTCATTGTTGTGCTAGCAAGTCGTTTGGGAATTAACCACAAATTGAGAATAGCTGGGCTGCTAGAATATTCATAAGAACATTGAACAGCTTTTATGCAAGATGGGCCATATGGTAGGCTTCTGCACCTTCTACAGATATAAACACACACTTCCAACCTCATAAGCAAGCACGTGTTGTCGGTCGCTTTCCAGCAAAAGAACCTCAGAGAACTGCACAAATCTGTCCCTGCACTGTGTCATTTGGTAGCCAGTAGGTGGGAGTCAGCTAAGGGTAGACCCACTCAGGGTAGACCCACTGAATTTAATGAGTATGACTAAGGTCCATTCATTTCATTGTGTCTACTCTGAATGGAACTTAGTTGACTACCATCCTTGCCATTGTGCTATCTTCTAGATGTTGGAGGAGTCTAATACCCATTAGAGTATGTTGGAGATGGTAGCTGTCATCCAGCAACATCTGGGAGACACAATGGTGGTGACCCTTGATGGATGGTGTAAAAAGAAAAACCACACACCTCCAAGTAGTGTTTCTTTTAGCCCTAAGTTGTCCACAGTGCTCAGAACTGGGAAGCAAAGATTTCACCTTCCCTCATAGGGAGGCTTTTTGTTTTTGTTTATTTTGGCAAGGGTGAGGTGCTGGCCAAGTGCTTGCAAAGCCTTACATAACACAATAGTATGTGAGCTAATGCCATGCAGGTGAACTTTGCCACTTCAGGCATGTTTCCAGCGCACTGATTGTCACAGAGAGCCTTGAGCATCTGATGAGTGCAAGAAGCACATGCCCAATGGAACACACCAGCATGAAAATTTAATTTATTTTATCCACTGTATGCATATTATAACATTTATTTATTGCATCCATATACCACTTTTTTTCCTCCAAGTTCAAGGTGGTGTACGTGGTTCTCTCCCTCCTCAATTTATCCGCACAACAACCCTGTGTGGTAGGTTAGGCTGAGAGGCAGTGACTAGCCCGAGGTCACCCAGTGAACTTCATGGCTCAGCAGGGATTTGAACCCTGGTCTCCCAAGTCCTAGTCCGATCACTATGCCACACTGCAGGGAGACTGCTTATAAGCAATAATGATATAATTCAATGGTATGAAGTGAGTCAGGGTAAGCAGAGAGGACAGGCTGATCCCATATTTGCAGTTTAGTCTAACATTGCTATCCTTTGTTCACTGGAGCATCCAGACTACTCCATTGCCAATGAATTGCATTCCACAGCTTCTCCTCCCATGATTCAACCAATAGATCTGCCATTATTTATTTCAAAGAACCTCAAGAGCTTTTTATTTGTGCTGGCATTTGGTAGTTGTGTTGATCCAAAATGCAGGGCATTAGCAGCTATGTCTAACTACTCTCTATGCCTGCAAAGAAGATATATTTTACTTGCTTCTTAGTGCCCTGAGCCATTGACATCTAGAAACTTAAAAATAAATACATACATGCATTATACATTTTCTTGTCTGTTCAGATGTGACAAGGAAGTGGCATTGGGACGTCACCAAAATCCTGTGTCTAAAAAATAAAAAAGCACTGAGAAGCCAATAAGAAGCAACTTAATTACGCTAGAAGTGATAAAGATTTTCCTAACTTACAACATTGTTTGAAACGTGCATTTAAAACAGGACCTATCTTCTCCTTTAGGGTATTTCAATGATTGCTCCTTTCAGATTTGCCACATTAACTTTTCAGCATCATATAAGCCTGATAGGGTACATCTTTGTTTCCTTATTTCTTTTCAATTAGTCGGTATCATTTATCACCCTGATAAAAACTTGTAACGGCCATTTCTCTCCTGCTTTTCTTTGCGTTATAAGAGCCCTAGGGCTAATTAAGGCACTGATCCTGAAACAAAGCTCTTTAAACTTTATTGCCAGGAACAGTCAGACTGAATTGGCAGTATAGTGAAGTGTGCATATACCTATTTACAAGGTCAGGTTGCTACCAAAACTTTTTATTCTTTGTTATATAATAATGCATTAATCTGGAGGGGGAAAATATATCCCCAACAGATAGATACAAAAAACCCTGCTCTTGTTGCCCACCTCCATCCATCCACCTCTCGCTGGGACTACCAGCTGCCATAGCACTGATATCTTATAAATCTGATATCCTTTGGCCTTAAGGTGGAAGGCAAAGAATGGATTGTGATGGGTAGCCACCATCATTTCCATTGTGGACAGGCCGTGGCTCAGTGGTAGAGCATCTGCTTTGCATGCAGAAGGTGCCAGGTTCAATCCCTGGCTTGGGAGAGAATCCTGCCTGAAACCCTATGGAGCCAGTGTAGACAATACTAAGCTAGATAGGCTAATGATCTCACTTGGTATAAGGCAATTTCCTATGTTCCTGTGATTCACTGCCTTTGCTTCTCCCTGGACATGCAGGGCTCCCTTCTTACTTGGGAAGCAGCGGTGAGGAATGCATGGGGCTGATTCCCAGATGCCCAAGGGAAATGACAGCGGATATTCCCCCACAATGACACTATCTCAGCCAGCACAATCAACTCTCTGTCTTTAATTCTAAGTTAAAGGGCCAGGGGGTCTGAAGGCTGAAGATTAACCCAGAGAGCTGAGCCTACAACCTGCCATAGCCTCTCTCTCATGTACGAGCTGCCTCAGTACAGTGGTACCTTGGGTTACAAACACCTCGGTTACAAACACTTCAGGTTACAGACTCTACTAACCTGGAAGTAGTACCTCGGGTTAAGAACTTTACCTCAGGATGAGAACAGAAATCACGTGCTGGCTGAGCGGCGGCAGCGGGAGGCCCCATTAGCTAAAGTGGTACCTCAGGTTAAGAACGGTTTCAGGTTAAGAATGGACCTCCGTAACGAATTAAGTTTGTAAGCAGAGGTGCCACTGTATTGTGTAGTTTCTTCTCAGGCTTTCATCTAGGAGCAATGGGGAAACCCCCAAGGGAGTGGAATGACCAGTGTCATGGGAGGCAAGGCACAGGAAAGTACTGCTCTGGGATGCTTTTCAGAGGAGATGATGGTGTCAGCTGCTGAAGCATTGGGGTGATGATTGATCAACCCTCCTTGATCTGGCAGATGAGGGAGGTGAAAATGAAGCAGAGAGGAGGAGTGGGGAACCTTTGGTCCTCCAGATGTTGCTAAACTACAGCTCCCATCCATCCCAGCAAGCCTGGGCAATGGTCCAGGATAATGGGTGTTGTAGTTTAGCAAAATCTGGAGGCCAAAGCTTCTACACCCTGAGCACAGAGGAAACTGGAGAATGAGTAAGAAAAGCAAGCAGAGGCTGCATATGTCTTTTCTTTTAAGGCGTTCCTACTTTACACTGTTTAAATGATAAGACTTGCATTTGTTTTGTTTGCATTTGGTTGTTTGCATTTCTAATTAAAAAACTGAACTTGCATTTCATCTGGCTGAATATTTTTTGTTAAATCTCAGTATGTTTTGCAAGTTGAACCTATGCAGTCAATTCAAAGGTGAATTTATTTTGCTTGCTTGCTTCCAGGAAACTATATGCATAAGATTGCAGTCATGATGATGTTAATAAGTTGGGCATTATGCCACATGCTGCTGCTGTTGATGATATAATAATGGATCAACACAGACGTCTGCATTTTTGGATTCTCTTTGGGGGTATGACTGTGGGAGCTGTCACGATGAGTCCTGCACTTCAACATTTACTGTTACACCACTGGGAGTGACAAATTGCAGGCTGAGCTAAAGCTAGTTGGAGAAAAGCTTTGTGCATTTAAGTGAGTCCCAGTGCGGCTGCTGGTGTAGTTGCAGTGTCAGGCAAAAAAAGTCATTGGATTTGCAACCCTATGCCTATTTACCAGGGGGGGAGTGATCCACATTGAACTAAACCAGGCTTACTTCTGATGCTTGCAATGTATAGACTTGCAATGCTGGAGAGCATAGTGATGCAGTTGCTTTAAGAAAACACATGTGGAAATTCAATAACCATTTTAATTGTGCATATATGCATGCAAGATTAATTTTAGGGTGCAGGATGGATGGATGGCTTCTTTGAATTCCGTATAGTTGCTTGCATTTTATTGGAAATGTATTTAAAAATTGGAATGTAATAAACTTGAAACAAATTCTACCAAAGTGCATGTACTTTAGATAACTCATTATTTTTATTGAGAAAGAATTCCAAACATTTGACAGTTGGCTCGTGAAACAGGGCAGTTTTGCATTCAGTGTTGGGGGCTCATTTTCTCCCTGGTGGTGCTCTCTGCCATGCACAGAAGTGCCTAAGGGAAAGAAAATATCCAGTTCTATTTTTAGCCGCACACCTTGGAATACCTTGCCAACAAAAAGCAGCCCAGTAGCATTTTCAAATCGTAGCCTCAGTTAAGCTAGAAAATAACAGGTCTCTTTCATTTTGCCGCCTGGCTTTTCTTCTGAATTAGAGCCAAAAGAGGTTTAACACAGCAATCCTTAGCATGATTACTCAGAATTAAGCCCCTCCGAGTTGTATGGCTGCTGATCCAACTGTCCATCCAGCTTTATTAAAATGTTACTTGTTAAAGGCTATTAATTACACATTATTTATATGACTCATTTTGCAGGCCTGGGAATCACTCCCAAATCTGCCTACAGATTGTATCTGTGTGTAACTCTCTCACACCCTTGTGAATTCACTTTTGAGAAAGGCTCATGGCAAGTTCTTAAATCCACATCTGCCGTTTGATGGCTGCAAGATCAAGTAGCAAATATGCAGTGTAACATGGCTGCCGTTGTCCCATGGTACTATACTGGAAACCGAGAAGAAAAACGTACTAGAAGAAAGGGAAATCCTCTAGTGGCAGAGGCACATTTTTTGCACATCAGTCTTCTGAACTCTGCTACTCTGAGCTGATGATTTTCTTCTTTTCCAGCCTCACCTATCAATGATCAACAGGGACACCACCATGTTCCTCCTGTAGCTAATTCTGAAACTCTGTATTAATTACTCTGGGAGGATGCACCTTCTGCTTCCCATCATGGCAGTGGCGTAGCGTGGGGGGTGCAGGGGGGGCTGGCCGCACCGGGCGCAACATCTGGGGTTAGGGCAAATCCACAGGTTAGGGGGCGCAAATCCACGGGTTAGGGGGCGCAAATCCACAGGTTAGGGGGCGCAAATTACTTGCCTTGCCCCGGGTGCTGACAGCCCACGCTACGCCACTGCATCATGGCAAGGAGATAGAGCAACATGGCCCCAAGCTATAGGCTATGGAAGGAACAACTGCTGTAATGCTTGCTTGCTTCTACTCTCCCTACTCGTTTTTAACATAGGTGCAACACTTCCAAAATGGTAGGTGCTTTGTGATGACAATACGAATAAATGCATCAGGAGGTTAGTCCACAACTGTGAGAAAGCTTGCTGGGGACAGAGTTTGAACTTTTTCTTTTCAAAGCGAGTTAAATCATTTCCCAGTTGGGGAACAGGGCCTCTCCAGGGCCTTGAGGAATGACAGGCAGTGCCTTTTCCATTTAGGTTGTTGTTGTTTAGTTGTGTCCGACTCTTCGTGACCCCATGGACCAGAGCACGCCAGGCACTCCTGTCTTCCACTGTCTCCCGCAGTTTGGTCAAACTCAAGCTGGTAGCTTCGAGAACACTGTCGAACCATCTCGTCCTCTGTCGTCCCCTTCTCCTTGTGCCCTCCATCTTTCCCAAGATCAGGGTCTTTTCCAGGGAGTCTTCTCTTCTCATGAGGTGGCCAAAGTATTGGAGCCTCAGCTTCACGATCTGTCTTTCCAGTGAGCACTCAGGGCTGAGAGGTTTGATCTTCTTGCAGTCCATGGGACTCTCAAGAGTCTCCTCCAGCACCATAATTCAAAAGCAATTTAGGTAGACTGCATCGACTGCAGTAATCCATATGTTCTCTCGAGGCACGGTGCAATCTAGATCTCCATTGACTTCGCGTCACTCGGGGACGCAGCACTGCCCGGTTGGGATCGCCCCCGCTCTATTTAATCACCCAAATGTACAGTATAAAGAGAATAATGCCTAAAAGCACGTGGCCCTGGATTATCCCCAGGTCACCACGACGCCCCCGACGTCTCGCCCCACTGACCCACTAAATGCCGCCGCCGCTCTCGTCTGCCAGGCTGAGGACCTGGCTGGCAATCCCTTCGGGGTGTGCGCGTGTACCTGCCTCGCTCTCGTCAGACGAGCTCCATTCGCCCACCGCCCTCCCACAACAACAGCAGGCGTCGGGCATTGTGAACGTTGACCCGACTGAAAGTTGAGGAGAGGGTCAGCGCTCCTCCTCCTCCGCGCACGTCTGAACGCGGCGACTCGCGTTATCGAAGGCGACACGGTGAGTGGAGAGGGAGAGGAAAGCAGGCAGGACACCAGGGAGGGAGAGAGACTAGGGGCCAGTTAAGCTGCGGGCCAGGGAATCGGGCAGAATCCTCTCAGGGGGGCCAGAAAGGTGCCTGCAGCCTCGGCTGGAATGCCTCCTCCCTCGCCATTTGGCCGCCGCCGCCAGCAGCGCCTGTGGTGTTGAGCCTCGCCGAGCTGGGCTCATGCGCATTGCCGGCGATGCTCGCGCGCTGCCCTCTCCGGCGCCACTTCTGCTCCTCCTCTCGCTGCTGCTGCTGCTGCTGCTGCTGTTTCTCTCTCTCTCTCCTCCTCGCCTGTGTGAGGGACTCCCTGAACTAGAAGCTGCTCGCTCTGGGGCTGCCTCTTTCTCCCTCAGCCCTGCGCCTCCCTTGCCACCGGGAAGCCTTTTTTGTGTTTGTTCTTTGCGACGTATTGCTTCCCCCCTCCCTCCGTCCCTCCATTGCGCTTTCCCACGCGCACCACCTCCCCGCCCGCGCTCCCCATTCTTCTCTTCTCTTCTCAGCCAAGCTGAGGCGAGGGAAAGTGGGGCGCTGTGGGCTCGACGCTGCTGCCAGGACCGGCTCGTTTGGACTCGGCGCCTCAGCCGGCTGCCTTTCGGAGCGTGGGGTCCTCGCTCAGCCTTAGAGCTGCAGTGCGCGAAGCCGCCGGCGGGGGCGCGGCACCTGGAAGGATCAGAAAAAGCTCCCCAGCTCCAAAGAGGGAAGACTCTGCCGCCACTGCCCGGGGGACCTGCCTCTCTGGTAAGTGGAGAAAAAACGGGTCGCAGCCTTGACTGTGTGATGCGGGAGGAACTGCAACGCTGAACTCTTCCCGGAAAGCCGAAAGTGTAGGGGAGAGAGGAGGTGGTGGTGCCTAGCTGCGGATAGCCAGCAGTGTGGACGATGCACTCTGCGGATGCTCAGAAGCACTGCTTTCATGCCTGACGCTGGTTTTGCAGACGTGACTCTGTCGGTGAATATAGGGACCCAGGAATGTATCTCTGCTGAAATTGAAGCCCTAAAAGAGGTGGAAGGGGAGATAATGTCAACTTTCAAGGGTGGGCTGAGTTCCTAAATGGAGGGTGGAAGGGATAAAGAGCAGTACTCTGAGAGGCAGGAGGAGAGCACAAATAGCCTGGGAATAACAGGCTGATAAAAGATCCATAATCTACTTCATTCCTAAGGGATCTCACGGATTTGCCATTTCTGCTGCGTGATAATGTTTCTAAACCAGTGTTTGGGGGACTGCAGCTTTTAGGCTGTGATTCAAAGAGCAGGTGCAGCCTTATCCTAGTTATACTTTTTGAGAAGCATCTCCCACGATATTAAGCGGCATTTGCGGTCCCAAGTCAGCCTGCCTAGGACTGCAGCAGCATTACTTGGATTGAAGAAAGTTCCATGGAAATAACTGCGACAGCTTGCAAGTTAGCAGTGTTTTAGGATTGTGGTGCTGGGTAATCGACATCAGCTTGCGTTTGTGGTAGCAGCAGGCTGTGTGTGACGATGTGTAGTGGTTTTATGTTCCATCTCATCTCGCTGGGTGGTCTAGGGCAAATCTCAGTTTAAATTAAAGTGAAGGAAGGGATAAATGAGATAAGAATTGTAAACATACTTGTGGCTGAGAGGCACTTTGGAATGTGGAATAATAATATTGCAGTGAGAGGGGCAGCTGTAGTCAAGGGGAGAAACAGGCTGCAAAGCTATTTTCATTTACCAGGAATTCAACTCAGGGAGGCTTACTTTTGAGTAGGCATGTACAGGATTCCACTGGATGAGAGGCATGCATGGCACAATATCTACAGAAACTAGCTGACCAACCTCAGATCGCTTGGTCTTATAGTCTCTGTTTTTGCTTAGGTGCCAAAAATTAGCATCAAAATCCTAAAATCAGATTGCATCCTTTAAGCTTTCCAAGTTTGCATTCTTATTTGGAAGTAGCAACATGAGAGGTCTAGCAGTAGTGGTTATGCATTGGGGTGTCAGCTGTTTGATAGCAGTTTTTGTCTGTGATCTCATGCAATGCAATCAGCTTCAATGGAACTAGCAGCTGGGGTTTGTAGTGACATTTAAACTGGGAAGTTGGGATGGGGCGGAGACTTCATTAGTAAGGATGAAAATCCATACTGAAGGGAGAGAGGGAGCATGTGATGAGAATAAGTGGGTGTACATAGCCAGCCTGTGCAATTTACTCTAGCACTCTGGGGTTATTCACTTCCAGATTATCTGATCATAGATCATGTGGCACCTAATGGATTGCTGCCAAGTCTGAATAACCAGTCGCAAAGGAGCTCTCCCTGTTCGGGTGTTTTCTATACCAGTCTCTTCCATTTTACATTTTTGTTAACTAATCCCAAGTGTGCTCAGGTTTTTGGGATGGTGGAGAAATTTGATTCAGTTTGCATTCAAATAATAATAATAATAATAATAATAATAATAATAATAATAATAATTTATTATTTATACCCCGCCCATCTGGCTGGGCTTCCCCAGCCACTCTGGGCGGCTTCCAAAAGAATATTAAAATACTATAATACATCAAACATTAAAAGCTTCCCGAAACAGGGCTGCCTTCAGATGTCTTCTAAAAGCCTGGTAGTTGTTGTTTTCTTTGACATCTGGTGGGAGGGTGTTCCACAGGGAAGGCGCCACTACCGAGAAGGCCCTCTGCCTGGTTCCCTGTAACTTGGCTTCTCGCAGTGAGGGAACCGCCAGAAGGCCCTCGGTGGTGGATCTCAGTGTCCGGGTAGAACGATGGGGGTGGAGACGCTCCTTCAAAGGCAAATTTGCCCAATTTCTAAAACAATATAAAAAGTGAAACACCACAGTCCTTCCAGATTTGTGTCATTTGTGTTGTGGGCTGGCCAAGTTTGGATGATGCAGAGTTAGGGTGGGGAGTTTGCCGAGGACCCAGGGGAGGGCTCCAGCAGGGATCAGAGATCTGCTGGAATTGGGGCAACTTGATAGTGAGGATTTTTTTTGGGGGGGGGGAGTCCCTTCAACTTGGTCTCTCACCTTACCTGACGCCATGATGAGAGCCATGAACCCCACCTCCTTCTCCTTCTCCGTCCCCATCTTCCTCTTCACAGCTGTCAGCGTTTTGGTGCCTGTTGTGCCACCTGCCCTGGTGCTGTCAGATGCCCACCCATTTCTCAGGGGGCAGAGACACCAAGAGGTACCAGAGAAGGAGAGAACAGATGGTTCCACCTACTAGGCATAGTGAGAAAATGTAGTAAGACTTGCTGCACTAATATGAGCCTGCCCCATTTCTCTGTATGGGATAGCAAGGGTGTGTTTCAGTGCTGGATCAACACCTGAAACTCTGGGAGTTAGATATTTGTTGTTGAAATCAATTATGTGTGTTGCCTGAAGTGCCGTAAGCTAGTGATTTGCATATGTACTGCAGCAGTCTGAACATTACACAGAATCCTCCTTTGAACCTTCATTCTTCAGCAAGGACAATTTGTACTTCTTTAAATTTTGCAATGCATCTCTCCAGCCTTATACACAAAAATGTGTATACTACAGTGTGCAAATAAATGCACAGCATTGTGAGTTTGAGGGGTGAGGATAGGCTGTATGTCAGTCCAGTTTCTGGATCCAGCAGGGATTCAAATTGCCAAGTAAGTTTATTGGTAATGGCCCAAGTATGGGTCATTAAGGTAACAAAGGAAGTGGCTCTGTGCCAGAGGACAAATGGGGGGACTCCAGTCCCTCAAACGTCTGTTAGTTAGAATGAAAGAACTGAGTTGTGTGTGTGAACCAGAAGCTGCAGGCTGGGCAGCTGAGAGACAGAGGCATGCCTGATTTCTGCTTGAATCCAAGGTTGTGACTATGGGAGAAGAAAGACCACAGTCTCTGCTGTCCCTCATTCTGAGGAAACCCTAGATAAGCCCCTGGAACCCCTGGAATCTCTCACCACTTGGAGATTGGGGCAGCATGCAACAATATTAATGATTTTTTTTTAAAAAAAAATGCATTATATTATGGGGAAATGCATATATAAAGATACATAGTAAAAAAAACTTCTCACAAAAATGCTGAGAAATTTTCATTAGAAGGTTGTTGTTTTTAAAAAAATTGAAGCTGTTGAGGAAATCTGGAGAACTGGACTTAAGACTGGAAAAATGAGAATCTGAGAGAAACAGAAATTGACCTGTTTTGTCCCTCCCTAACTAGGATTTCCATTTCCTACTCAATCCAAATGTTGCAATACATATATAAAATCTTTACATAATGATACATATACATTATATTTATATGATGGGAATTCATATTTTCCCATTTCATTATGTACCAACAGTTATCCATTTATTATTTCTTGCCCTGTGTCTTCCCTCCACCAGTGTGTGACTTCCTTGCACTTCTAACTGTGGTTGTGTGTGTTGTATGCACTGAGCCAGTGAGTTGACAGAAAGATACATTTGCCATGTATTGACCATCATCTGTTTGTATCTAACCAGCACATACAGTTGCTGCTAGGAAGCATTTCCACTTTCCCTCTCAGCTGCATTCCCTCACATGTTTCTTTCCAAGGTTAAGTTCCATTAGGCGCAGGGGATTGCCACTGGAAGAATGTTGCTCCTCTCTGTGTGCACACGAGTAGAGCCACTTCCCCTTCCGATGTGGAGGCATATGTGTGCATGTGGAGGCCTCCATGGTAAATAATCCCACTGTTATTTGAGGGGCAAACCCTTAGCAACTCATGCAACGGAAAAGCTTTTCAGCTGCACAGCACTAATAGACCTAATTATCTATACACACAGCCAGTGATTTATAAGTGGTTGAACTGTAATGCTTTGAATAGTAGAGCTCTTTGACCTTTCATTCTGATCTGTCACCCAGGGATCTGGCTTTAAGCACAGTAATATATCATCAGTGATTCTGAATACTTGAACTGATTAAATATGTAACACTGAGCAACTGAACAACAAAAGCAGGAAAACACTTGTTTCTTGTTATATATATATATTTAATTAAAAAAATACATTTTGTAGTTAATGCCATAGTATCATTTTGATCTGCTTGGGGTTTCTCTCTCTCTGTGTTGTTTTTTCCCCCCATCTTACAGAATATTATTTGCTGTTTCCACTTGATAATGGTGAAAGTCTTATGAGTACACCTTAATAACCTTGTATCACATTGGGATTCTGCCAATGCAAAGTATTCTCAGGATAACAGCCCTGGGACCAAGCAAACATAGTGGTGAAGTAGTAGTATAATACTATCACGAAACTGTACCTCTAAGGATGCACGAGGGTTCCTTTCATGTGTACCTGCTGCGGCCTAGTCTTTTGCAGTGACTTATGTAGTCAAGCAATTCAAAACATCACACTCAAAATATTGGTTTCATAGCATTGCAAGCAACTGTTCTTAGGATCAATACAGTGTTCCCCTTTACTGTACAGTGGTACCTCTGGTTATGAACTTAATTCATTACAGAGGTCCATGCTCAACTCGAAACCATTCTTAACCTGAGGCGCGCTTTCACTAATGGAGCCTCCCACTGTGCATGCGCCTCTGGCATGCGATTTCTGCTCGCATCCCAGGGCAAAGTTTGCAACCAGGAGCATCTACTTCCGGGTTAGCGGAGCTCATAAGCATTCGCAAGGAGGATGGTTCGTAACCAGAGGTATTACTGTACTCAGCCGTAGACATGCTGTATCAAATTCTGCTGCATTTTTGTCGTTGCCATAGTGTTCTAGCAATACCTTTTAAAGCTTCTCTTGCAAGGATATATTTTGGAGAATGTCCAAAGTCTTTAACAACTCTCCATTTTATTTATTTCATTAGCGTTTGTCATTACAATTAATATGTGTATTACAAAAAGCGGTCCCAGAAGATTTTTATTCTAGCGGTCTATAACCATACATACTTAGTTCTAGTCAGTAATAAAATAGAACTATAAATGGAGGAAAGAAAACATTTTCCATGTGAAGCCAATTATTCCTATGGTTTACAAGTCCACACACTTCAGGAAAACACAATATTAAACTGATATAAGTCTTGGTTACTTTCAGCCCTATAAGCAGAATTGGCTACACCTGAAGTTCTAGAATTTGAACACCTGAATCCTAAATGTTCCCATCAGAGCATTGCTGTGCAACCAGCTGTCAATAGGTCTTGCAAAGAATGTGAGCCAAAGTAAGTCACAAGAACTGCTTGGATGACTAAAAAGCTAGAAAGATCTTTTTAATCCAAAAAATGCACATAAATGGTTTTCTCTAATTCCTTTTGTAAAAAAAAAAAAAAAATCATATAATGAAAAATTAATCTGCTGCCTAGTTCTTAATGCATCTCAAAACCCAGTGCTCTGCATAAATCTAATTGCAAGGCGTTTTAATGACAATGTGGGGGCAGGGGCAGGGTTAGTTCCTGCATCAGTTTCCCAAGGACTCCATTAAGTAACCTAAGCTCCACATTTAACCAGCCATTAAAATGATTTTAATTTGGTAGACGGCACCATCTGGAGTCTGCCTTTTAAGGGGAAAACAATTCATAATGTAAGGAGGAAATATTAAGAGAGTTGTGATTTTGTTTTGCTCCAACAAGAGGCTTCCACGGAAATCTCTTTATTGGCCGTGGGTGGTATTCAGGTGCTGTTTCTTCCCAGGAGATCACACCATTCACACATCAGAATGGTAAAAAAACCTGGACACTAGAACGATTGGAAAATTGCAAGGGGAAATTTTATTTCTTGAATTTTTCAATTAGAAGTGGCAGACAACAGTTTATTTAGGCAACATTTAAAAGAAGCCAGTGCATCATTTTGCTCATTTCAGGGGAAGTTGGTTCAAAATAGGTGAATTTAGGACCATAGCTGATGATCAGTAGTCAAGTTTCCTTGAAGTCCGCATAGCTATCATTGCAGGCATTTTTTCTGAGTGTTCTTTTTTACTTGGCAACATGCTTATGATATTTGGTGTATGCTTTATTTTAGTCAATAACAAAATAAAAGTTTGGAGAAAAGAGAGGAAAATATTTTCCATGTGAAGTCTCAGAAATCCTTTTGTTTGTTTATGAGTCCATGCACTTCAGGACAACATGATAATAAACTGAGATTAACTCTTGGTCACTTGTATCCCCGTAAGCTTACATTAACTGAAAGTCATTGCCACAAATGTTTCTTTTTAAATACATTGTTTAGAATTGAAATTCCTTCATTGACATATAGGAGTGCAGCCTGTTGAAAATGTGTTTGGACTGTTGAGTAGCTTTTGGATGATAAATTAGTAAAATAAGTGCACACAATGCAAATTCTCAGTCAAGTGTTGTTTCCTGAGGATCTGAAAACAGGCACAAATAAAAAGAGACTGCTGGATCAGGCCATCTAGTCCAGCATCCTATTCTCATAGCAGCCAACCAGATGCCTGTGGGAAACTTGCATTTTAAGCATAAGCAAATGTGACTGTCACGGTCCAGAGGTTTCTCAGTATGACTTCCTATACTTATCACCCTCAGAAGTCTGTGAATATGCAGCAGGGCTAGGGAATATTTTTCACTCAGCAACCCAGACCTTCATCTCCCCTCAACTCTGCAGGCCTGCTTTGATGGGTAGGCAGGTGATGCCAGGTGATCGACACCTGTCAAAGCTACCGTAGTTGTGGGTGCTTGGGAAGTATTGCACAAGAGGCTTTGCTAGCCCTGTGCTTGGTACTTGGGAAGTGCTTTGAAGATAAAATCATTCATCTCTCTGCAGACCTTGATGTTTTGAGTGCAAATCCCACTTATAGGTGATGCAGACTGGTGGCAAGCTGGGCCAGAATGTGTCTGACCGTATGCCCTCTGGACCCTTGCCCTTCTGGGCTGATTAAAGGTGATTGACCAGACTGGTGGCCACTTGAGTAACTTCAGGTGAAAATCCATGAAGGCTAGAGGTTCAGAGTAAGTAAAGGTAAAGGTACCCCTGCCCATACGGGCCAGTCTTGACAGACTCTAGGGTTGTGCGCTCATCTCACTCTATAGGCCGGGAGCCAGCGCTGTCCGCAGACACTTCCGGGTCACGTGGTCAGCGTGACAAGCTGCATCTGGCGAGCCAGCGCAGCACACGGAAACGCCGTTTACCTTCCTGCTAGTAAGCGGTCCCTATTTATCTACTTGCACCCGAGGGTGCTTTCAAACTGCTAGGTTGGCAGGCGCTGAGACCGAACGACGGGAGCGCACCCCGCCGCGGGGATTCGAACTGCCAACCTGACGATCGGCAAGTCCTAGGCGCTGAGGCTTTTACCCACAGCGCCACCCGCGTTCCTGGTTCAGGGTAAATGTAGGTGTAATTATTGCTTTATTGTAAGAGCTTCCCTCCCTCTCACCAACCGTGCAGAAGATGCTGCTTTAAAAGTTGCCCGGGACTTATATTGTTGTAACAGAAGGATGCAGGAAAGCACATTGTTTGCCTTTCAGACTATGTGTATATACTGGAAGAAAATCTGGTTTTTTTTTTTTATTTTAAGCTTTCTCCACTTCTTCATTCTGTGTACTGCAGGGCCTGTGTGTTCTTCAAGAGTCTCAAGTCTCAGACCTTACTTGCAGTCAGCTCCACTGATTAATTGGGATGCAAATTTTAATCTGTGATTAAAACTTCATTAAATTAATTAAACTGACTGAAGTTTGGAGGCCTGGTGATCTGTACTACAAGGCAGTTTGTGCAAACTCCTTGTTCCAAGTATAGATATTTTACAAACCACTCTTTTAGCTCTAGGAATTGGTGCCTCAGATCAGGAGTGAATGGGGGTTATAAGCTGATACTTAATCCAGACAAGATGGAGGTCCATACAAGAATGCTGTCGATATAGGTGAGGTAGTACATCTCCAAAAAAGCAGAAGAATACTCATTGATTCATCATGTTCCCCGAATGCTTAGATAGCTGCCATGGTTAGGAGTGCATTTTATCAACTTTAGCTGATATGCCAGCTGCAGCCTTTGGAGAAGGCAGACTTTGCTTGAGCAAAGCATCCATGCTTTAGTTATATCCATGCTTGATTACTATAATGCACTCTATGTGGGTCTGCTTTCGAAGATGGCAAGGAAGCTTCTGTTGGTCCCAAAGATAGTTGTTATACTTTTGTCTGGTGCTTGCAGGTCAGAGAATATAACTCCAATCTTATATCCAGTCATACATCAGCTCCACTATTTGCTTCCAGGCCCCGTTCAAAATGCTGATTTAAAGCCCTAAGCAGTTTAGGACTGGGTTACTTTTGAGACCTCTTTCTCCTAGATAAATGTGAAGGACGAGCCCTTTATTTCTGGCAGCGGTGTGACACTGGAATGGTCTCCCAGATGAAATTTGCCAGGTTGCCTCTTTGTATGTCTTTCACCAGAAAGTAGCACACTTTTAATGAACTTTTATTCTTACTAGTTTTTTCATACCCTTACTGCTGGAAGGGCGTGTGTGTGTGTGTGTGTGTGTGTTGGTTGTATTATGTTCTTTGTTTATAGAAGCTGACTGCTGTCCTTGCATGTTTATTGATTTTGCTGTATACCAATCTGGGCATCTTTTTGATAGATGGGTGAGATATAACAAATTAATTTTATTTACTTCTTAATTTATTTTTAAAAATTAGAAGAATTTCATGCATAAAGGTTTTGCAAAAAACAACAACCCACACATCATAAAAACCTTTTACCATTACTGCAACAATTCTCGATGCCAAATTTTATTATAAAATAACTAGCAGCAGATGATTCTATCTTCTGATCAACTATCCTGAGTATTAACTAAGGAAGCTTCTTACAAAAGCTTGTTAAAAGTCTGTATGTGTCAGTAATTCCAATTATGCACACATTAGCCAGTTTAGAAATGGAGAAAGCACTTACAGCTCTATTCAGAATGTGAGATTCTAAATTATGTATGGTCTATTATTTTTTCCCCCAAGGAAAAACTCAGGTTGCCTTGGGTGCTTTGCCTTGCCAGATAAGGGCTAGAAAAGACTTGGATCCCGATAACTTTGTGATACAGATAAGAATTTTTAGTGTCGGTGGCATTGTCAAATCCTATATAGGCTTTCCTGACAGCCTGAGACTGTATATAAAATGACACTTGTGTATGGTGATCCTTCAGCCTTTCATGTTTCTCTTTTGTGTAGATAAGCTTTCAAATCTCCATCCTCAGTGTCAGCCAATGATAGCTTTAAATATAATCTGACTTCCTGGAATAAAGATACAAACATGATTTAAAAACCCATTTGTTTGTGACAAAGGGAATACAGATATTTGTAACAAAATGCATAGACCGCAGCCTGCCATCCATTTAGTTTAAGTGCTTACTTGTAAGCGCCTTGGGTACCATTAATTTCAGTGGGACTATTTGGGCATAAATGCTTGTAGATGATGATGGCACTATAATGGTAATGGGAACATGTCACACTTCACAGTCAGTCAAGGCTTATAGTTGGACCATTGTAGTATGGCAGTGCTTGCAGAACCTATGATCCCCTAGCAAGTGGATTGTGGTGCATGTGTGTATGGTATGTCTGCAAAAGGCTGGAACTGGGGAGGAGGAGGAAACCATGTGTGTGTAAAAAAGGGGGTGTGAGTTAATGAGTTTAACCCCAAATGCAGCAGCATTTGAAAAGAACTCTAAGCTACTTTGGTAACTGGAATAGCCTCTAAAGTAAAATGTGCATTTTAGAGAAATCTTTGGGAACACAGAAGAAAATAGAGACAACACCATAGGCTGCTTTTATAGCATACCCTTTATTTGATCTTGTTACATTTATATGACATCAAATCCATTGGCTCCCAGTTTGT
Source organism: Podarcis muralis (assembly GCF_964188315.1). NCBI lineage: Eukaryota > Metazoa > Chordata > Lepidosauria > Squamata > Lacertidae > Podarcis > Podarcis muralis. The sequence continues at coordinate 29,665,578 of NC_135662.1, forward strand.
TTCTGGAACCAGTTCTGATTCTCACCTTTTAAAGCTCTAAAAGATTAGCAATTTGGATACCTCCAGAACCACCTCCCGTCACATGACCCTGTACCCTCTTGTTATGGTCCTTGGGGATGGTCTTGCTCCATGTGCCTCCACTGTGTGAAGTGAGGAGCATAGAGACACATTGCCAGGCCCTTTCATTGGTGGTGCTTGGACTACAGAATTCTCTGTCCCATGAGGTCTCACAGACTACTTCTCTAAACACATTTAAAGCATCAAAGAAGACCTTGTTTAGAAAAGCCTTCTGAATTGAGTTATCTACAGGTTTAATGTCTGTTAACTTGGCTGCTTGTATTTATTACTATACTGCTGGCCTGATGATTTTTTTTTATGGTTTGCTGGTTTTTATTGCTTTAGAATCTTATTGATAGCTGCTGCAATCTAGCATCCATATAGGATGTAAAGTACAGGGTATATAACCTTTTAAATAAAACTTTTTGCAAAACAACAAAGCAGTCCCATTCTTTGATAAAAGAGAAATTTAGTACTTGGACAGATTCTCACATGCTTGCATCCAATATATATTCCACAGTTCATACAATTAGCAAGAAATGCTACTGTACTGAATGTGGATCTGCCTCTTTCTCTTCTGAGCCATATCTACCAGATGATCCATTTAGGACACGCATAACCCCTGAGTTATAACAGTGGCATTGGTTGCTAGTTTGCTTCTGTGCCCAGTTCAAGGTGCTCATGTTAGCGTTTAAAGCTTTAGATAACCTAGGCCACAAATATCTGAAAGACTGTCTCCTTCTTTATGGACCCTCTAGGACAGAGGAGGCCTTCTTGATGGTTTCACTGCTCCTAGAAACTTGAGAGCTAACAGCTCAGGACAGAACATTCTTTGTGGCAGCCCCTAAACTATGAACATCTCTCCCCACAGAGAGAGAGAAGATGCATCTAGCATCTTCATCATGTAGTCTTCCTTGTATGCTGAAACAAAAAAAATCCTTCCAGTAGCACCTTAAAGACCAACTAAGTTAGTTCTTGGTATGAGCTTTCGTGTGCATGCACACTTCTTGTATGCTGAAGACACACTTCTTTACCTTGACCTTTGATATCAATGATATATTGTTATAATTTGGGACCCACTTTATACTTTTGACCATAATCTGTTTTAACTGATTTTAAGCCACCTTGGGAGGGCATCTGTCTTATTCTCACCAACCCTCCTGAGAACTTCAGTTACTACATCAGCACAGAAGTGGGGGAAATAATTCAACTGAATTGGTGAAATCTTGTGAGGGATCCCAGAAGTGAATTTCCTTAAGAAACCCGCATCCCATACCATTTAGTGCTTTAAAGGCTAAATCCTGCCCAGAACTGAACCCAGAAAACCTATTGAAGCTTGCACAAAACTGGCATAATATGATCTGTCATATGTCATGGTTGCAGACAGCAGTCTGGTGGTTGCTGCAGTCTGACTTGAGTGATAGAGAGTGGTGGAAAAAATGGGAATTGCTCTTCTGGATATTTCATGATGGTATTTATAAAATATTCATGACTTTTGATTTGAGGCATGTTTCCTTCCTTCCCTATCTTGTGGAACTGAAGAGCGTGAGTTACCTTAAATTACCCATATGAGTTGTCTCATGAGTCGCTGTGCAAATTCCTGTTTCTATCCTTTGGTTTGGACCTTGCTGATAAATGTGATTGTTTGCAGAGACTTATTTTTGCATACGCATATGTTCGAGCTGGGGGAAATAAATGTTATATCTTCTGGAAATGTTCCAGAGCAGGCATTCTGTCACGCTATTGATTATGGCACAGTTTTGTGGCATCTTCAAGAGTAGGACAGTTTTCTGCTTGCAAACGGTTCCAAATTTGGAAAGCCATCTTATACAGTACCTACTTGGGATAATGAATAAATTCCCTATCATCTACATAAGCCTTCAAGACCAACAGATTTATTGTAACATAAACTTGTGTAGATCAGAGTTCAAGTGGACAAAAGCATGCGTAGAAATACCTATCTGTTGATCTTGGAGATGCTGCAATACTATGTTATTTTTGTTTGTCTTTGTTTTCCTGTTGAAAGAGACTAATATAACTACCTCTCTGGAATGAACAGCTGTGGTATTTTCACCCTTTTAAACCCATTCTGTCCTTTAAAACTGCCACTAAAACGAACGCTTCAGAAATCTTGACTTTAGGGTACACACTGTTCACCCACTATCTGTGTTATAAATAAACATGTGAGAGCAAAGCAGCAGATGTTGATTAGAAAAGGCTATTTTCCACTAGCCCTCCTATTCAGGATGACGATACCTAAGGAAAATTACTGTGATGAAATCCCATGTGTGTGTAGATTGGATTATTCCTTTTCTCTAAATGAAAATTTTAAAGAATGATAGAAATCTGTCCTAGGAATGAAATATCATGCTGACAATCTAATCTAGGAACAAAATATCTCCATAGCTCCTAGGATAGTCGGAACTTTTGTATTTTCTCCCAAACATGTGCAAAGTGCTGGAAAGGTTGCAGTGATTTTTCATTCTGTTATTTAAGTAGGTATCACAGAAACTTTATCTTAGCATTCAGCATAGTGTTTTCAAGTGCAGTTTTTGTAAGATTTACTTAGTTCTGTAAGTACTCATGTGAGGGCTTCTCCTCCTCCTCCTCCTCCTCCTTCTCTCTCTCTCTCTCTCTCTCTCTCTCTCTCTCTGTGTGTGTGTGTGTACACATATGTAGCTTAAACACTTTCACATTTAAGCATAATTTCCTCCCTCTCTTTTACCCTACCTTTGTTAGGTGAAATTCTAATTATAATTGTCAATGCTAACTAACTTTTTTGGCCTTTCATGGTGATAGTATATTTACAGCAAACATAAGAGCAACACAAGTTTGTGCAACAGAACAACATTCAGTGGCAAAATGGCTGCTATCAGTGCCTGCCAAAAGATTCCACTGTGTCCCGGAATCCTTATGTGTTCTATGTGATGGTGACAGTGTTTTGATGGGACACATCTTATACTGGTGATAAAATGCAAACATTCCTGGATTCCCCCCCCCCCCACACACACAATTGCTAAGTCAGCTATTTTAATGACTACTTTCTAGGTCTCAGAAAGACAGAAATTATAGAGTAGCATTGTCTCTGTAAGAGTCTGTTCTAGTGATGCAAGTCAGATAAGCTGCATTGAGAAACATTTATAAAGCTATCGCTGTTCCTTTGTAACAGTTAATAATTCAAGCTAGCTTTACCTCAGCACAGCTGAGACAGCTATAGATAGCTTAGGAATGAAATGTTATCAATAATAGATGGTGTATTTTATGTTCCCTGACACATGGTAGTTGGGGTGCTCCATGTATCATTCCTGGATGAAATGTAAATATTCACTTACTGTCCAACTTCATTCCTTTTGCTGTTGCTGCATTCTTTTGCCATATTTGTCCATTTGCTTTTGCTAAGCTTTATGTAGCTGGGGATACAGCTCATTTTATTCTTGTGATGCCTTAAAGAAATTGCCTGTGAGCTAAGCAACTTGATTTTACTAAAGCAACTTTGTTTTGCTACTCTTTCTGGTTGATGATGCATTAATCTGTTACATTGTGGTGTTTTTCTTTCTTTCTTTCCTTTCTTAACATTCTAGCAACTGTTTTTATTATTTCTATACCATGAGAAACTAGAGCAATGGTATATTGCGTCCATCCCTGCTGATTACATGGGGTAGCTTATCTGTTAAATCCAAAACTGGTCTAATGGGAATATTGTGTGTTGCCACGTTTCATTTTCAGAGAATTTTAATGTGGATTCTGTTTCACAATGCCAAACAGCTTTCCCTCATCCATTAGTTTGAGAAAGTATGGGGGAGGAATGGGGACTCTGTCAGGAGGATTAAAAAGTAGTCACAACTACCAGCCTGAGGGTTGCAATATCTCCTAAAAGTTGTGTCTTCTTGAGTTCATTCAGTTGATAAATATGAGGGGCATCATTCTTCCATTGTGCTCATTTGTAGTGTAGGTGTCTAGGGATCAGAGTTACATGTAGCTGACCCCCTAGCATATTATTTTAGCAGAAAGTGGCTTTTGTAGCTGTGATTAGTAGTGGAGGGCAAATAAGAACAAACCGGCTGGTGCTGATGGGAAAACATTTAGAAGGCCCTACTTTGGTGAAGGCTGATATATAATGAAGTAATGGCACTTCTAAGAGACGTGGGTGGTGTGGTGGTTTAAACCACTGTGCCACTTGAACTTGCCAATCAAAAGGTTGGAGGTTCGAGGCCCCGCGACGGGGTAAGCTCCCGTTGTTTGGTCCCAGCTCCTGCCAACCTAGCAGTTCAAAAGCACACAGTGCAAGTAGATAAATAGGTACCGGTCTGGCTGGAAGGTAAATGGCATTTCCTACACTGCTCTGGCTTCGCCAGAAGTGGCTTAGTGATGCTGGCCACATGACCCAGAAAATCTGTCTGCGGAAGTGGACAAACGCCGGCTCCCTTGGCCTGTAAAGCGAGATGAGCGCCGCAACCCCAGAGTTGTTCGCGACTGGACTTAACTGTCAGGGGTCCCTTTACCTAATGACACTTCTACTGATGTGACAGTCAAAGTTCTAGGGTGTAGTTACCCTGTAGCTGCCCAATGGATGTGGGATACTGTGAAAATATTTAATGATGTATTGTTCTTAATTTTGCCTGTAATCTGGTGTATGGAAAGGAAAGGAAGTTATTTCTGACTCCAAGCAAGTTTTCCAAAAGAGTGTGGTGTACTTTGAGTTTAAATCATTCATGTATGATTTTGCTTAAAGGGGAGGTTTAAGAAAATCCTGTCATTTTCATGGAAGAATTGTTTTTCTCAAGCCAAAGGACACGTGAGTCCTACTGAAACAACACAAGTGATCTTTCATGTATGTCAGAAACTGCTTGTTAAGTTAAAAATTTGCAGTTATTTTTTTTTAGCTCTTTGAAATGTACTGGAATGACTTGTCTCCAATGTCTTGCCTTTTATATTTGCTGGAGGGAAAAGCACAAAATGGCAGTTTAATACGCATCTAAGATATGTGTTTGAACTACATCTAAGCAACAAACAGTAGAAGGGGAATGTTCATGGTGCTCCCATCTGGCTCAGGAGTTTTTATATTGGTTCTGTGTGATCTGTTTTGCAACAGATGGAGAGTCACACTAGGAGGAGTTATGAGACGCCTCTGAATGTAAAAGGCCTGAAATAATTACAGTGAGCTATTGCTCAAACACCTATTCCTTTCAGAATGGCAGGTGATGATGTTGATATGTGTGAAACAGCTGACTTCCCCAGCTCTAATCAAAACACACATGCCAGGTTTTCTTTGCTGTTTAGATGTGATCCACCTTCCCCTGCCCCCAAGATGATGATACAAAGGGGCAAAAGCAATCTGTGCTTCCTTAATAAAATAGCATAGCATTTGTGTCACACCCCCCCAATATATGCACTTATGTGGTCTCACTCCACATGAATAATTGTTACTAAGTATGCTTTTTCAGCTTCAAACGGAGAACTGATCTGTATATACATGTCTCATGGTAAGGAAATATAAGGTAATCAGTTGTGGTGTTGGCAGTATTGCTCTATTTTATAATGCAATTCCTAGACCATAGAAACTAGATGTTGGAATAAAAGATTGATGCATGTCCTGTTGAGATGCTATTGTTTAGAAGGATTTACTGCTTCTGTACTTAAGTTATTTAAAATAGTAGGGGGTGGGGTGGGAGAGATCCTGAAGGAAATGTTGATAGGAAAAGCATCTCAGTGAGTGATTAAAAAACATGGTTCTTTAAACCAGTGGTAATAAAAGAGAGAATTGTTAAAATACAATATACACATGTAAGATGAGTCTAGCTGAAGAGCTGCTGTGCTTTCAAAGCTCACTAAAAGAGCAGAACCTGTACTTCCGAAGCCTCATCTGTCTCCTAGGATGTGATCAGAATAGATGCCATTAAAGATCTAAACACAGACACACACACACAATCTCTTTCCCCCTGTTTATTCTGACACATTGCAGAATTGAAGCAGTACTTGAAAATTTTCCTATTACATAGATCAGGTCGGGGTTATTATTATTATTTATTAGACTTGCTAGTCGCTTGGTCATGCAGAGGTCTCCAAGCAACTTACAACATACTTAAAAACTGAAAAGGAAACACAGATACCTTGTAATATTAACATTGTAATACAGAAAATTCATAAAAATATACACTGTAAATCAACCTGCCTCCAGTGACAGCATTAGGGAGTTTTGGCACCATACTGTCTGCAGAAATAATTGTCTCAGTCCGTCAAAAGCTTGACGGGGGAGAGGGGGAGAAATAGGCTTTTACCTGGTGCCAGAAAGATGTCAGTGAAGGTGCCAGAGGACCTCAGTGCAAAAACATTCCACAGATGAGGAGCCACAACTAAAGAGTCCCCCTCCAAGCTTCCCTCAAAGAAGGGACCTGGAGAAGGGCCTTAGACTCACCAAAACTCTTTATGGCTCAGAACCCCAATATCTTCTGAAACACCACTCCCAGTATGAACCAACTTGACCCTTAGTTCTTATACTGGGAGTGGTGTTCAGAAGATATTGGGGTTCTGAGCCATAAAGAGTTTTGGTGAGTCAAAGCCAGCAGTTTGAATTGGGCTTGAAAGCATTCAGGATGCCTTATTTAGATAGTGTCACCAGAACAGAGTTCTAATGCTATATCTGAGGTGGGGGAGCCTATATCCCATGGACTTAGAAGAAACCTGTGAGCTGTAATTGACCACTCTTATTCCTCACACTAAACCACCCCCTGATCCTCAGATGAAGGGCAGGTCCATTTGCCCTTCCTGGGCGGGTGGCTTTGTGAGCAGGCCCAAAGCCGCTCTTCCGTATTTTAGGTCAGATCGTTCCCGGCTGCCAAATTGACCAATGGTGGCAGGGCCTTATGGGCGTTCCCCTGGGTGCGGGTCAACTGCCCAATGAGCGGCAAGCTGGTGACGGCTCGATTGGTGGATAGGCATTGAGTAAGCTGAGATCTTCAGTGAAGGGGAGGTTGTAGCCTTCGCATTCCCCTCCATGGGTAAGGGTATCCTGTTGAAAGGATCTGTGAGGAGTGGCTCCTGTCTGATGCCCAGATGGGGCCAGGGCCATTCCACCTCTCTGACAGGAACCACTTGGGGGATGCCCCAATTTGACATAGGTCATAGGACGTTCCCCGTCAGTTGGCTTCACCCTTAGAGACACTGCCAGTAGATGGGCTGGAATGAAATATGACCTATGGCCAAAGCCTACATATCTGTAACCAATAAAGTTGTGGCCTTATTTGATCCCATAAACCCAACATACTGTGTACTGTCTAGTTATTTAATCCTCAAGGAACGGGATGGTCATGGGACCTCGACATGCAATATTGTGCAACCAAAAATATGGATGCTCTCTGGAAAAGCCCAGAATGCATTAATGTGACAGTATGGGGCTGTCCTGATTCCGATGAAATATTAGAACCTCGGCCAGAGTTGAAAGCAGGACTGATCCCTCACCCCAGATGCTGAGCTAAGTACTAGAACCTCCAGGAGGGTAGTCTATTTGTAGCCCTTTTCACATGGAAGGCTGAGCATGTTCCATCTACACTATTTGGAACCATTTTAAGAGGGTTTATTTAAAAATTTGATTTAATTTTGCAGAGTTGTTCATGTTTTATTGCAGTGCATAGCAAATGTCAGTGGAAGAGAAATGTAATTTTAATATGGGACTGAAGATAACACTCCAATCTGTCTAGAGTACTATATTTCATCCATACAGAAGGTGCATTAATTGCAAATTTTATGAACTTATGCTAATGCAAGCTAGGGATTTTTTGTTTTCTAAAAATATGGAGGGCACTATAAAATCCCATGGATTTCTAAAGGAAGGCTACACTTGCCCTTAAATATTTTCTATTGAAGTCACTAGGACTTTAAAGGTGCTTAGCTTTTGGATGATTATTTTTAAAAAAACCTTGTGGGAGAAAAAAACTTCACTGATGGAGTCTCAGGGTGGAATGTGGGATGATACAACTTACATTCAAATGAGACTCCATTAAGTGCTGTGGCTCTTCTACATTCCATCTTGATCAGATGCAGACTCCTTGGCTCCTGGTGAACTTGAACGCTTACCCACTATTGTGTGATATCTTGTTTGGCCTAATAAAGGTATTGCCTTAATTTGGATTTTGAAAATAATGACTTGCTCTTTCTCCCCCCCCCCCTTCTTTCCCACTCCCACCCCCACTCTCCCCATTTCTACTAATTCACGTGCCAAGGTTTGTAAGAACCTCCCACTCTCTCGCCAGGAAGAAACACTTTTCAATATTATAGATCACTTTCAACATCAGAACAACTCACAGAGACTGCTCTGTGATTATTTATATAATTGCTTTTTTACTTTCTCTGGAGGTCAACCTGGGGGTCTGTTATATAGACATTTACAATTTATGGGGGCTCCTATTCTGAGCAATTAAATGCAGCAACAAAATTACATGTGGCTTTTATCGAACCTATCTTATGATTTAATATTCCTTCATGTGCTGTGTTAACTTACACTGAAAAGAAAGAAAGAAAGAAAGAAAGAAAGAAAGAAAGAAAGAAAGAATACCACTAAAGCTTTTGAACACCACCACCAAGCCCTTTCGCAAACACTTTAATCCTAAATATTTTGGTGGTAGTGCAATGAAAATGATACATGTCCCTGCAATAAATTGGACATAACACACACACCATAAATCAGGTCAAAAAGTCTGACCAGTTATAATCAAAAACAGTATGCAGTGCAGTACGGTACTGAGCAAAACGTTTTGGTGGAGTAGCTCTACTGCCATGCAAAGTTGTTCCATAGTTGTCTTGATCTTCACAAGTATTACATGGTGTCCCATTGGAAACAATAGAACACATTTCCACAAAAAAGCTTAAATTGAAAGAATCACGCAAGTATTAACATGGGTCTGAGAGAATTTCAGACTATAATTTCTTGTACATTTGCTCTGACACTCCTCTCCTCCCAATGTCCTGGATGGTGTCAGATTAGCCACCCTTGGTATGAGAGTTAGAGATGAACAGGATAAGGATATGTGGATGAGGTCATTTCCTTACCACTCAGTATTCCTCAGTACTTTCACTATTTGTATCACATTTAAACAATTAATGTGTTTAGCTAGCAAACATTAGTCCTAGGGGTATCAATATTCTGCATTTGCATTTTAATCATGTTATCCCCCCTTCCTCTGGGAAGAAATATAGAAAGGTGTTGACCTCTGCATTAGTACATCATTTACCCGTGGAGGAGACCACGACCTGCGCTTTTCTCTGGGTTTTGATCTGAGGCTCAAGTAAAGCTCTTGGTTTGCTAATTGAAAAAAAATGAAATTAGTGCATGGTTTTGTTATCAGAAACTAAAAAGCATTGTTGATGAAAGGAGCTTTTTTGTCTCCCACAAGGAGCTTAGCACAAATCGCATTACAACCAAGAAGAAATGAATGCCTCTTATTTTCTGTTGAGATTTTGGGCAGGATTTCAATGAAATGTGCTGAGTGTAAGAATGGCAAAGATCATTTCGTTTTGTGATATAGATATTGGGTTCTGACTTCGGAGCTGGTTGAAACCAGCCACCTTTATCAAAATGACACATAGCTGTAGAGAAATTGCTTTGTACTTCACATCTTTCAATAAACATGAAGGAGGAGTATATAGCAAGGCCGGAAGGAAGTTGTTATGCGGCACAGCTGCAACAGCATCTGTCTGGAAGTGGTGAAAAGAAGAAATGACCAGATTCTGAAAAGGTGTGTGCACTTATTCAAAATATATGAAATGGCTGAAAATCAAAGTTGTTGGTACTTGTGTCTCTTATATACAGTGAGCACAGCATGACAGCTTCCCCTCCACACACGAAAGGTCAATGGGCATTGATTTTATTTTTACAGGTTTTGCCTTTAAGGTGGTGGCTGGGACTTAATAAAGAGGTTCTGAAGTTGGTTGAGAGAAGACAACAGGGATTGTTCTGTGCCTGTCCCTAAGATGTCGGGATGCCACATAGGTGAGGGCATTGGAGGCAGGTTGGATTATGGACGTAGGCAGCTGCTGTCTTCTCCACCCGCATCTTAGCTTCCACATCCTCAGTTAAATAATCAGTAAGAGATATGTTATTCTGCATTAACCTGGAATTCAAAAGCGGCACCCAGAGACTGGCAGGGCAGCCACCAAACCCGAGAGTGGGAGAAACTTTGAAACATGGCATATAGACATTCACCGTCTGAGCCAGGGTCCCTTTCCTGGACTACTTTCTATCAGTACTCCCCTATTCATGACCACACTAATTCAGACCCACCAGCTTCCCCCATTTGATCCCATATACCAGGCCTTTGGCTCTCCGGATGTTTTGGACTACAATTCCCATCATCCCTGACCACTGGTCCTATTAGCTAGGGATCATGGAAGTTGTAGGCCAAAACATCTGGAGGGCCGCAGGCTGGGGATGCCTGCCATATACTCAATCAGAGCAGGGCATAACCTACCAAAGCCTGTCTCCAGATAATTCCACACCCCCTCCAATAAAACACAAATCCAGGCAAACCTCAAAACATCCAATCCCAGCAAAAATGTTGGAAGGGTGGCCTTTGAGTCAGCTTCCTGAAGTGGCTCCCCTTTGGTGCTGCCACTTTGGAGGCAGTACCTTCTGGACTGGGTCCAGCAGATCAGGATCCACCCCCTGGAAATAGGGTCCAGCCAGTCCCAGTTGTTAATTGGTCTGGGGGCAGACTCTGGCTAATAACGTCAACATGTAAGTTCTGGACACGATGGAAAAGTTTGTCCCATTGTAATCATTCAGTTTTCTTTGTTTAGAAACAAGTCTCACGTGTTATCATATCAGTTGCCTGATCTTGCCAAGTAGATCTAAGCAATCATTGCCACATCAGCAGAACTGCTTCAGTAATGGAAAAAAAATCTCCCCAATCTCTTACAGTCTGTTTGCTTGAGCTGCTGTAGCATGTCAGCTCCTGTTTTCTGCCTGCTTCTTGATAACACTTTTTTCCCAGGGTGTAAGGCTTTGCGTTAGAGGCACATGTCAGGGAGCTCTATGGCACTACATATATTTTGGGATGGGTGTACTGTGACATGTTCTAGTTGTAATCATAGGACCATTTATGTGCTTTGCGTTTTACCTGTTCTTTGGAAAGATTGCACTTACGTCTCTTAGTGATCATGTTATATATCGCTCATTAGACCCAGACAGCATTGCTAACAGTCATGGATGATGGGAATTCTAGTCCAATATCTGGAGGGTCACAGGTTCTCCACTCTTGCTCTAAAGAGTTGCTGTGGTGCATGCGTTAGAAGTAGTTCTGCCACGTGTTCTCACAAGCACATCTCTCCCCCTCCCCCTTATCCCTTACTTTTGCCATATTCATTTACAAACTTGCTCCAGCTTTAGTTGCACACATGTGTGGTGCCTAGTTAAAGCCCATCTCTTTATCCCTCTCTGCTTGTGCTGTTAGAATAGCCATCGAGATTCGCAACAAGAGATGCATCTGGAAGGCTGTGCCAGGTGCTGCATCATTAACGCAACACCTGTATATGCAGCATGTGGAAGGAAGGGAGAAAGATAATTGGGTAATTCATTTCCTAAGATGATGCTTGCAAGCATAATATAGTGGCATCCAGAGAGCCATCTTGAAAGAGGCAGTATTTGCTGCTGGTGAAGAATTTTAGAAACGCTGAAGTACATGTAAGTTTAGATATAGATAGATAGATAGATAGATAGATAGATAGATAGATAGATAGATAGTATGAATCTGATACCCTTCACATTCTGCCATCTCAGGTGGGCTTGTTTCACCTTATTGAAGAGACAGACCTTTCACTGAAAAATTACACCGTTTTAGCATTAGCTTGCAGATTTAGTTTTCAACCGAGCCATATGCAGTGACAATCAGCTTATTACATTGATGTTCACTGAAACAAATCCAAGAGTCAAGAGAATTTACTATCCATTTACTATCACTTACTTTGTGCTAAGTATTAGAAATCTATCCACCAGTTATTCACAGACTACTCTGCAATCAGTGTACCTATTCACTTTGAAAATAATAATTATTCTTGCAGATAGTGCAGCCCCAGCAGCAGGCTTTCAAAGCATCCCTTTTAAAGTGTTGGGTTTTTTCCCCTTGTTTTGTCATTAAAATTGGTCTATAAATTTTAGACAGACTTCAGCTGAATGAAAGTCTATCACATGCCAGACACACATTGATTTCCCCCATTAGATCAATGCTTTCCAGGGCACCATATTATTTATTCATAAGACAGAAAAGATGCCTGAGAGGCTTTTACAGAGGTGTAAATCTGTAATCCAGATAACATTGTGGAAGGTTTATTCCAGAACCCCAAGAAATCTGTGCAGGCAAACCTCCCTACCTGCTTCACTCTAAACATACACTCCTTTCTGCAATCATTCATTCCTTTGGAGAAAGAACCAGCTATTATTAAAGCTTGAATTGTAACATTTTTAGCTCGTTTTTCTTATTGGTATTCAGGTGAAGCAAGAGTTTTCCATCCTCCTCTCAGTTTCTGAGCTTCTCTTTTATTTCTAATAGGATAATCGTGTTCATGACCCCCTGGAGGGGGAAAATTGTTTTTCTGCAAATCAAATTTTTAAACTTTCTCCGTCGTCGTTCAGTCAGCCTAAACACATTTTCAGTATGCATGCTGTGTACTTCCCTTGACCGTAAGAATATTGCATTTCACGCTAATGTCTGTGCATATATCCACACTATTAGCACAGTGTCTACTGACTGTACACCATGTAAGCAGAAGTGTTTTTGAGGACTTGGTCATTCTGCAGGATCCATCAACGAATGCAGAATATATTGTTAACCATCTTGAGTAGTTTCTTAAGAGTGCTATCATGGTGCCTGTTTGTACGACATACCCACATATAGGCTTGCACGATTGTTACCCATCCATGTGCAATTAGATGTACTAGTATCTGTGCTCTGATTAGTACATGTCTGAGGTCTCCTTTCAATGTTATGGGAGTTAGCAGTGTCCAGATATGTTGCTCCAGACATACCTTCACAGTCTCCACTGATGCTGGTTGATCTGTATAGCTAAGCCCTTGATAAAAATCAGGACCTTAATTTTTCAGTCAACCAGACATGTTTCCGCTCACAAAATGTACTTTCAGCTTGTCATGTGTTATGCGGTGGAAGCAGCAGTTTCGTAGAAAATCTGTGGTAAAATAAAAAATTAGTAATAGCAATAGGAATTTATTTAGAGATCATTTAATTTATAGCCAGTTACAGCACTAAGTGTATTTGCTTGCTGAGAATTAAGTATAATTCTTATTAACACGTGTATTTTCTGAACTGCTAAGCTGTACTTATCTGCGGCACTCATTTATTCGTTTAATACTCTGTGCTCTACTAATTGATGGAAACTGATGATTTCTGCATCCTTCCTCAAACGTATTCTCACTGATCACCCTGTGACTGCTATAAAGTATACAAATGCAGTTCTTTCAGCAGCAATTTTTCCTTACAAATAGAATCTTTCATGTGGAGAATGTGGAAATCTCTTTCCATTAGCACTTGAAAAATTGCCTTAATCCAAGTTTAGTTCAGACATTTGCCTACTTAAAACTTATATTCTAACCATTATCTCCTCTCTTCCTGATTACAGTAATTTTCTCTGCTCTATCCCCACTTAGAAATTTGAATACTGCTTTCTTGACTGCAGCAAGATAGTGACAGCCTTATTTCCTCTATAGTACTTGGTAACAAGAACACATCTTGCGCTGACATCTCTACTGCTCCCACTGATAGGTACATTTGCAATTGCAAAAGAAGGGGCTGCCTCTATCCTATGAATAAATCAGATTGTTTGGCAGCAGACCCACACATCATAGTTTACCTGTGTTGTCTCTACCCCAGACACACATTAGTTATGTTTATCTTATTATATTACTAATTACTGTACTGAGCCTGGGTAAGCTGAGAGGATAATGTATAGGACTTGATTTTTGCAACTGGGAACCATTCCACATCCCCCCTCCCCACAGTATGGTAGGAGGTGCTACTTAGACCCTCCTGCCTTTTCGTCTGCTTCCCAATATGCTTTCTCGCACATGGGTGCAAAGATAGGGCATATCTTTTTGCCCTGGGGGTGGGAAATTAGCATTTGACCCTGTATCTCTTCGCTACTTTCAAACAGGAATGCTAGAGGTGGGAGTTAGGAACAAGATGTAAATAGCATTGTTCTCATCTTTCATTTTAACTTATTAGCTTCCCATGGCTACATCTCCCTGAACGCATGATCGCTGGAACTGGGGTGGCATCAATCATGTCCCTCCTTCCTCAAAACTCTTATAAAACACAGTATGCAAACTACAGTGGTACCTTGGTTGTCAAACTTAATCCATTCCGTTCGACTTCCAGCATGGTTCGAAAACCAAGGCACAGCTTCCAATTGTCTTCAGGAGCTTCCTGCACTCAATCGGAAGCTGCTTTGGATGTTTGGCTTCCAAAAAACATTTGCAAACTGGAACACTCACTTCTGGGTTTGTGGCATTCGGGAGCCAAAACGTCCGAGTACCAAGGTGTTCAACAACCAAGGTACGACTGTACATTGAATGGTCACAGGACAATCTGAAAGTTTACTTCCTCCACGTGGCATACACCAAATGGCACATTTTATTTGTCTTATATATGGCTTTGTATATACATGGAAAAATGTTAGGCTTCAGGGCAGGATACAGAGAAGAAGAAACAAAACTCATATTCTAGCATGGCTGATAACGACTTTATCTATATTAGTCTTTTCTATTTCAAGCTTAATTTATTGTAAATACATGCTTGAAGAGTTATTAAAGAATAATTAGTTCATGAAAATGAACTACCGAGATAACAGTGCCCTGGGATTTGAAATTAAACACAGGAAGATGCCTTCATGCATTTCATTAAATAGATCTCTTCCTTTGGACAATACAGAGAAGAGGAGGAGAAGAGGATCATTAAGATATCTTGTGGATGTAAATGTTTCATGTGTGCATGCATAAAATGAGTGGAAACTTGTGTTATGCAGTAGGATTTTAGCGCAGCGTGCTTGTTGCATAGTTACTCCTGACAGAATGCATGGGTGATGACATTAGCATCACATTATTCATTTGAATGAGCAGGGAGCCCCAGCTCTTCAAATTATCCAGGATTTCGATAACAATATTAGACTTCAGACTTGAAGATGTCACATCTCCTTAAGTAAGTAGTAACCAGTAGAAAATAGAATTAATATTCTAAAAGATTGGTGCAGAATATTTTCATATATTTGAGGGTAGTTGTGGCTTTACAATGCTGGATCAAACATTCCACAAGGGGAGTAAGGCAATCCGTGTTGATCTATTTGTACATCCTAGCCCCCTACCCATACTAAATTTGCTCTTAGAACACCTGAATCTGAGGATCACAAGGCAATTTACAATATAAAAACACAAAAATACATACCATAACAACAAACAAAAGAACAACCCCCCTGCAACTAAGGAGACGTAATGAAGGCATTAGGTGCGCCTCCCTGGGGAAAGCATTCCACAAATGGGGAGCCACAACAGAAAAGGCCTCTTGTCATGTTGCAACCCTCTGGAGCTCTTGTGGACAGGGGAAAAGAAAGAAGGGTATCAGATGATGTTTGCAGAGCTTGGAGCAGTTCATATGGAGAGAGGTGAGTTAACAATGGCAGCAACTGCAGTGTATTGGATCCAGACATAGTCATGTTTAGAACAGACTAAACATGACTAAGTCAGGATCCAAGCCAATGCTGTAAGCTGCCCGTTTGGTTCAAACAGCAGAATGGTGTGTGATACCTTGTTTGTAAATACTATTAATTGATATAATCAGAGGGGTTTTAAATTTTTTAATCATAGCCTATCCATCACCCTGGATATTTTAAACCCTATCTAAACTGTATTACTCTTGTTGACATTTGTTTAAAAATATTATTTAAAAAATGTAAACTGAAGCATAGTAACTCTTCAAGAATTTACTTATTTATGTTTGTCCAGTGTCATTGCAATGGTAACACCACAGTTTCACCCCTTATTTAAAACCATATAGGCATGATTACTTTCCACTACTGTTAGCTATGCTGAAACCGTCTTCCTTATTTCTGTCTAATGGAATTTATCTGCACAGCTTTACATTTGATTGTTCGGAGAGCAGCCTTTGGAAAGTGCTATTCCAATGCTGTCACTACATGCATTTATAAGTCTCTGATTAGGGCAAAGAACTCCTGATGTGCCAACAATATCTGAAAGATAAATGACTACATATGTGGATACTACCTGTAGTAGAACAATCAATTGTTTATTTGTTGTAATGTAGTTATTTTCCAAGCGGGACGTGGGTGGCGCTGTGGTTTAAACCACTGTGCCTCTTGGACTTGCCAATCGGAAGGTTGGCAGTTCGAGGCCCCGCAACAGGGTGAGCTCCCGTTGTTCGGTCCCAGTTCCTGCCAACCTAGCAGTTTGAAAGCACGACGAAGTGCAAGTAGATAAGTAGGCACTGCTCCGGCTTCACCAGAAGCAGCTTAGTCATGCTGGCCACATGACCCAGAAAAACTGTCTGCGAACAAATGCCGGCTCCCTTGGCCTGTAAAGCAAGATGAGTGCCGTAACCCCAGAGTCGTTTGCGACTGAACTTAACTGTCAGGGGTCCCTTTACCTTTACTAGTTATTTTCCACTTCAGCATATTTGGGTAGTATGGTACAGTAACAGTTATGACTTCATTTTAATTACATTGTTCATCTTATTACTATAAATTGTTCTTTGCAATGCAGTGGAAATGTCCACACATGTACTTTCTTTTCTTTTCTTCTTTTGAAAATGGGCAATTGCAAATACAGTTGTACCTTGGAAGTTGAACAGAATCTGTCCCAGAAGTCTGTTTGACTTCCAAAACATTAGGAAACCAAAGTGCGGCTTCTGATTGGCTGCAGAAAGCTCCTGCAGCCAATCGGAAGCCCCGTCGGATGTTCGGCTTCCAAAAATGGTTCACAAACTGGAACACTCACTTCCAGGTTTGCGGTGTTCAGGAGCCAAAATGTTTGAGAACTAAGCTGTTCAAAACCCAAGCTATGACTGTACAAGCTTTGGCTACCTTGGAATTCAGTATATTTACAGTCCCACTGAATTCCATTCCAAGGGGACTTCCTGTAGATTTCACTCCTAAAAAAAGAGAGCTTGCTCAGTTTACCTTTTGATTGTAGGCAGGTGCTGGAGTGATTCTTTTCCAGCTGACCCTGGCATCAGGAAAAGAAATCTTTGAAAATACAACACAAACCCATGCAAAATAAAGAGAAGGCAGTGAAAGCATACCCCCTTCTGTTCCTCCAAATATAATTGGAAGTATATAAGCTAATTAAATTTCCACCTTAATCCTATACATCACCCTTAATGTGATGATATATCCATTTCTTAAAGGCATTTTATTTAATTGTTCTATTTTTCATGCCCCATTTCTGTGTCTCTGTGGACTACTGTTAGTATGAATTCTAGTAGGACCTAGAGAATTAGTTAGCTTTGTGGCAGCTGGCACAATGAAATGCAGTTGATGGGTGGTCTCCTGGTTTTAAAGCATTTGTGATTCAGTGCAACTCTTCCTTATTTACCTAAGAAAATGCACATAAATCACACAAAGATGAAAATGCTTAATGGAAGTGCAATGAAAATGAAGTGTAAGCCTAGAAAATTGCCATAGAAATAAAGAAAAAGCACTTCAAAATTATTGCATTCATATTCCTAATTTGCTACACTTTGCAGAAAATGACCTCTGATTTCTAGATATGTTAATGATTGATTGTTGCAGATGCTGTCTATATTTTTGTACATTGTAGCTGCTGGGTTTTTTTTTTTAAAAAAAAAATCATTATTAACTCTCTTCCGTTGTCACTAGCAACTGGAATTCCATTCCTGTTATATAATAATCTCTGTGCCCACAACTGTACCTTGACAGTGGTGCTAAAACAAGATTAGATTAGAAATTAACTTGAAACACTCCTGCGGTCATAATTGTTTATAATTCTAAAGAATAACATTTCACTGTTTGAAACCCAATTGTGTAAGATGGTAATGATTTTCTGCATATGCAGCATCTTACTGACAGCTTCATTTCTGAAGCTTGGTTGCGTATTTTCTCAATATTTTCTCAGTGTGGAAGTGGTGTGAGCAAGTAATTGTTGTGTACTTTGTAAATTCTTATTTTTATCTTTTAAGACACATTCTTATTCCTAACACCATTACAGAATAAGAAAGGAAGGTAGCAAGGATGTTGATTATATTCAGCATAAAGCTATTAGATACTTCTGGTATTGACTATCTCTGGTTAGTATGTACCATTATGTCAAAGAGTTTTTCAGTGCCCATTAGTGAAAGCCAAGACTGCAATTCCCATTTTTTGAAACAGCGGGAAGATTTCAGTGGCATATTTTTCTGAATGTTCCATTAGCTGAAGCATTCCCCTTGCTAAATGGAACAGTCCCACTCCCTTTGCTCCCCCCTGTGTACAGTTTCAAGGTTTTTCCTGACTCTCCAGAGCAGGTTTGGGGGAGGTATGTGGGGAGGAGACGGGAGAAAACCCTGTTGTGCTAACAGGATCCCTTGAGATGGCTTCTGCAAACACCAGGTTAGTTGAATCTGAGTCACTGGGTGGTATTCTACAAAGTTTTATTGAGAGCAGACCCACTGAAATTAATGAACATGATTACATTAGATCCATTAATTTCAGTGGGTCTATTGTGAGTAAAACGTTGTTGGCTACCACCAAATAGACTGGATTCAGTTTCTCCTAAGCTTATCCAGGGTTTCTTCTTAAATAAGAAAATCAGTAATGGCAGGAAAGGCCCCTTGCTTTATAATGCTCAGCCTCAAATGTGTGTTATTTAGAGATCTGCAAATATCAGCTTAGCATACTAGCCACTCTCCTGTCCCGTGTCTTCTAATGCGCAGTGGACTCTGGCTGGTGGCAATAGTCCAGGGAAGTGGTTGGATGACAAGGGACCCAAAGGTGTGCTAAAGGAGGAAAAAGAGATTACAGAGAAGCTGGAGAAATTCCTTGCATCTGTCTTCACAGCAGATGATATAAGGCAGATCCTAGTGCCTGAACTAACTTTGGCAGGAAAGGAGTCTGGGGAACTGAGACAGATAATGGTGGCAATATTTTCACCATTTCTTACCTCAAAAGTGCTGTGTAAGTGAGGGAGAACATGAATATTTCCCCTTGGCATGCTAAAAATTGAAAGTGTAGGTGCCTGATGATTGAATGCAGGGACAGAAAACTTGTGGCCCTCCAGATTTTGCTGGACTCCCAGTTCTCACCAGCTCCATCCAATGTGAATAATAGTCAGGGATGATGGGGGTTGTAGCCCAACAACATCTGGAGGGCCATAAGTTCTACATCCCTGAAGTTGTGTCTGTGCACAATACATGAGGAGGGATTGTGTGGTCTAAAAGCAAAGATGCTGATGTAGAAAACATTCCCTGAAAGGTGGAGGGTTTTGAAAACCACATTAATGTATTACCACATTGTGGCCTGATTTAAAAACCTACTTGAGACATCTGGTGAAGAGTAACAGCTAAGCTAGATGGACGACGTTTTCTCATTCAGCAGCAACAACAAAAAGTCTGTCAAGGCCTGAGGGCCACCTTCCCATGAGACTGGCTCTCATCTCCCCAATTAAGATATGCTTCAGATGACCTGCTTCAAGTTACATCAGTCAGGAAGGTCAAGACAGCCTCAGAAAGGATCATGGCCTCTCTGGTAATCAGCCCAGAATTGTTAAATGGCTTTATGAAGGATGTTCACTTTTGCGGGTGTCCTTGAGCACTGCCTGAAAGACTTAATTCCATCAGTTCCCAAATGCCTTCTTGGATAAAGTTCTATTGATGCTGCTGGTTTGGGATGTTGTTGTTTTTTGTTATCGAAGTAAGTGTTAGCCTTGTTGCGGTTTTCAATATAGTTGTGAGCTGCTATGAGTGTAGGATGAAGCAGATATAAATGTTTTAAACAAGTAGTCAAGTAAGATAAGCTTGCTTTTTCTCTATTTTTTCTCTAATTTTGTAGATTCAATGTCCACTCTCAACACCCATGTCCACAACATTATAAAGTCATTGTTTAGATAGAGATATATAGATTGACAGATGATACGATACATACAGAAACAATTTTATTTATAAGATTTCTTGCCTGCCCTTCCACCATAAGGTCTCAGGATGGGTTACAACAATATACAATTGTAAAAAAAGATAAACCCATTACAAGTATCAAACAAGTAAATTGTTCCAAATGAAACAGAACAGTATAAAATTCGGTATTTACTATTTTATATTTAGTACCCCCATTTGAGTTACCTGTTTTTTATTCCTTTTTATGAATAAGTACATTTTTTTGGAGAGGCAGCTGTTGTTCCTCATATAAAATGTGGGGAAGGAATCAGAGAACAGAGCAGAGCTTCTGCCAACCTCATCAACATCTCAAAATTCCACCTAGGCAGCCTTCATGCATGCACCCCTTTGTGTGTCTAATGTCTTCTTGCTTCCTCCGATTTCATCTATCCTCCCAGCCTTGGTCTCAACTCCATGGAAGGGTGGTGGAAGTGGAGAAAATGAACCAGAGCCCAGGGCAGCTATGAGTGACATCCTTTGATCTACAAAGGAAACTAAATACACGGGGATACATTCAAACAGGCTGTGCAGAATGGGGTTCTTTTACTCCTTAGAAATACAGTAGCAGACTGGATTGTTTCAAAATGTAGCCATTTGCCAACAATTTGTGGTTTTAATATAGCTGGTTTAGAAAACAGATTTGTGTGTTTATCCTGAAATTCTCAGCTGTGCTCTACATTTAACGGGGAGGTTTTGCTGTTGTGAACTCTTGTGATCTTTGAGCAAGAATGAAAACAATCGGTTTGTGCCTTATGTGCTTTATCTGTGGGAGCTATGCAATTAAATGCGGTGAGAAGGTTGTAGTATAGGGTATGCACTGACATTCTGCTAACCCTTCAGGAGATACCCAACCATGAGAATGAATTAATAAAAATATATCTTGGAACTACAAGTTTGTTTTCTGTCTTTGTGCTGTATCTATATACCCAGCATATATTAAGCAGGGAGATTTCAGGGGCACTGAATAAATTGCACCATAGGGGAAGAATTTATTTGACAGGGTGATGGATTTAGGCTTGCAAAACTATTTTTAAATTATTAAAACATATGTTGGCTGCTTCACAACTGGGGGGCCCTCTTGCAGATGTACAAACTTCCAAGCTTGAACGTTTTTCTAAAGCTTTCTGTAAAATGTTCCCATTTAGATCAGCTTTTAGCTGCTCTTGTTAAAACCGATATGGTAATTTTACTTTTTGAATGCCCTTTATTTTATCCCATTGGGGCTCTTGGTTGTTTGTTTTAAACGTTGTTATTCATCAGCCATCCAGAAATTCTCAAGATGAGAGAGGGAGGCTAAAAATCTTAACATCAATTACATCATGACTGCCAGGAGAAACAGCTGCTGTTATAATTCATAATAATTTCAAAACACACAACTGTTTTTCCAGACTTCTTCCAATTCCATCAATAAAATCATTTTTCATCATTTCTCTGTAGTACTATTTTATTAGTGTGCATCTTAAATTTCTATAGTCTGTTAAAGAAAGTATATTGATGGCTACAACTTTAAATACTGAAAAGCTTTGAGGTATATTTATTTAAATTCCAGGTCCCCCCCAAAAAAAGGTTCACAATGTTGACTCTATTGGTTGCTAGGTCAGAAACTTCTCAGACCTGGGATTGGGAATGTCTCAATCCAGCATTTATTTTCTTCTGTCTCAGAAGCAGCCCTGCCACACTCCACCCACTTCCCCACTCCACTTCAAATGAAAATAATAAAACACCTCTTTTAGACTCTCCAGTCTCCATTCCTGTCTCTCAGCACTCCAGTCTCCTTCAGTCCATTTTCATCCTCATCTCCTCAAGAAGATCAAAAGGCCATCCAGGACTTGCTGCAGGCCATGAAGACAGCAGGACTTGGCTCCTCCTTCACATGTTCTGCTTGTTTCTGCAGCCCTACACCTTGTGCCAGGGGTGCATGCACACTCCTTGGGTTGCCATATTTCTAGAAGTAAAATTCAGGACACAGAAATTGTTGAGCTTTTTTTTTTTTAGGCAATCGGCCTCAAATTCCCCCAGACGCTGGATGAATGGCAACCCCATCATAGTCCCATCCTCCTCCTCCTTTTGAGCCCAGCCCAGTTCTTTTACTTACTCTGTGTTCCCTCCCACCACTCAGTCTTGGAGACAGAGGTTAATGGGGAGAGGAGAAGAGGGCAGATTATGTTGAAAGTCTATACAATAATTTGCAGTGATGGAGGTTAATTGGTAGATAGACGAAGGGAATAGAGAAAGGCAGGCCCTGCCTGAGTGTCTATGCAATAATTTACACCTGGCTCCTGCTGAGCTGAAGCTTGCAAGCTGCATACACAATATTCTTAATAAAAAATAGAAACATGTAAGGGTGCTCTCTCCTACCTGGAGACTCAAACCCTCCACCTGCCACCTGGAGGGAATAGGCAAACTTGGGAACATGGTGGAAACATGAAAGCAAATTATATGAATAATTCATATTCTGATTCGAATCCAGTTCCTTTTGTGCCTATCCATGGGTGTTTAATATGAAAAAGTCAAGGCCCTTTAAAAAAATTGCTTGGTTCAGGTAAGTCTTCAGGCTTGCATTTTGTAATATTTGCTATCTGCATCTTCTCAGATTTTATAAGGTAATTTCTGTTTGCTTATAAGGGTAATTTGACTTTTATTTCTGTTCAAGTAAGTGTAGTAGATTACATATGCATTTCTTCCACTTAATTGTTTTTCATTTGTTTGTTTTAAAGAGGTGATTTCATTTGGTAGTTGTGACCACTAAGTCCATTAAGGCTAGTTTTATGGTTCCATTATCTAACTCCAGATTGATTGTATAGCATGACTGGTAGCCACAAAACTGCTAGGAATTAAAGGTTGTTGCGCTAGTGCAGATAAACTTCAATAATCAAAATGAGCTCATTAGTGAGCTTTCTTTTCTTTTCTTTTTTTAAAGCAGCTAATAGCAATTCCAACAGAAGTTGTGCATTCTTCCAAATTATTAATCTTGTTAAACCACTCTTGATGGCTATTTTTAGATCCTTTAAAGCTCTTGGGGAAAGTGCAATATGGTTTGACATGGAATGTAACATTGCCACAGAGCAATTAAGCAAGCTGAAAGGCAATTAGAAACTGTGGTTTGTGGAAAGTTATTGAAGCCTTAATGAAAAATAACTATAAAATGCTAATGGTAGGAAGAAATACTCTAATCAGAAATCTGTTTGGACTTCAACTGAAAATGCTAAAATAAGAGATTTGATTTTGATGGGACTACTCTGAATAAAAAATGTAATAAGAATATTACTTGTTTGGATATTTGCCCTATAACATTTTGGAGATTAATTAATAGTAGATGTGTGGTGAACATGAATCTTGTCAAAACATGTATTAACAAATACATGGGAAGATTGTCACTGTCAATCCCCCAAATAGCTAGGATAGTAAAGAAATACTGATCTTAATTCTGCAGTTTATGGTTAATACTGTCCATAATCTAGCCCAGGGGTTGGCAAGGTTTACCGGCCATGGGCCGGATCACTCCCACAGAGATCGTCTGTCAGCCAGACTGGCACAGCGTGATGCCGGAAATTGTATCTGTGCATGTCTGCAGCACCGGAAATTGCTTCTGTGCATGCCCAGATGCTGAAAATCGTGCCTGCGCAGATTGCACAGATGCGATTTTCGGTATCTGCCTGTGCGCAGACGTGAGTTCCGGCGCCGCTCAGTGAGTCCCTGCGCCACGCTGGTTTAGTGCAGCATGCGGGGGGCTCACCAAGCAGGCAGCTCAGTTCATGGGCGGCTCGTGGGCCCATGGGCTGCACGTTGCTGACCCCTAATCTAGCCCCAGGAGAAGATGGGATCTAAACTGAATTATTCAAAAACAACATTCGGTGACTGGTTCCTGTGAATTATTCTGGGTGCATACCAGACGTTGTTCTTAATTTCAAGAAAGGTAACAGAAACAGTCCAGCAACCATAATCCATAAATGGCTAAAATGAGATCTTTGCTAAGGTTTATGGAGCCATATCCTAGGGGTCAAAGTCCCTTCTCCCCGCCCCCTAAAATATTTGAGGGGGCTGGGCCTGTACTGTGTACCCTTAAGTAACCCCAGAAAAAAGCACTGCTAAAAATAGTTGAGGCTGAATTATATCTGCAGATCCTTGTTCTCTAACCAAGTTTAGAGAAACTGTTCACTCAAGATCTGTTCACATGGGGGCAATACCTGTAATTGCCCACATAAATCAGTACTTTAAAAATAGAACTGAAAAGTCTTGCCCAAGACCAATTTATTAGAATTTCAGTACAGCTAAATATCAGTATAACTAGGGATCACTCCTATTTCCTTTTGCACACTTGGGAGGAAAAGAAATTAAAGGTTCACAAACAGAAGTACAAAAACAACTTCCTAGAGTGGAAAAGGGTAGCAGAGTAATTGAGGAGAGTGGTTGAGGGGAAGGATAAAATAATGCAGCACAAATACTATATTCTGTTGAGAACTGCCCTCTGGCATAGATGGGAAAGTGAAGAATGCCCTATGAAAAATTAAGATGAGAAGGATTGTGTGGACAGTTGTGTTCATATGAGGCAGGGGAGGGGGGATAATAAACAACATAAAGCCCCCACCCGGAAGCATCCTAAATTAGTTCGCAATCTCCTTCATCAGAGTAAGTCCAAATGCAGACCTCAAGGTTTGGAGATCCAGCCTATTTTCCCCTCCCCCTCCACCCCACCCTGCTTTACAGAACATCTCACTTGGTACAGAGGTCTTGAGAACTTGAAACACTATTTTGTGACATTTTGGTTGGACCTGAATGTTTTTTGTTCTTAAAGTACCGGTAATTCAAGAATGAAGCAGCCTGTGAAAGTGGATTACCTCCATAGAGAACCAAAGGATAATTGTGAAGCTGAAGGCTTTACACATGTATAGCTCATTGAAAGTCCACTCCACAGTCACTGAAATGTAAACACAGGCACCAAAGAGTAATAGATACTTAATCCATAGCAATGTTTGTATTTCTAATGAGGTGTGACATATTTCTTGATACTGGAGGGTGGGAGGCAAATTGTATTTACATGAGGATGTCTTTAATGGACCCCTGATGTCTCTTTTTTAGAAAAAGAAAAAAGAAAAGCAGTTTCTGAAGGGAAAGGGAATAACTCTTCTCCTTCTGTAAAACATTGCCACAAGCAGCTTCTCCCCATGGAAGGTTCAAAATTTGCATTTTGAATCCTTTATGGTGGGGGACTGAGGGATATTTTTGAGAAGAAAAACACCCAAAATAACCCCCCTCCTGATTGCTTTAAAAGTAGTGTTGGGATGTGTTTCTGTGCTTCTGAATATAATACAGTGGTACCTCTAGTTATGAATTTAATTCATTCCGGAGGTCCGTTCTTAACCTGAAACTGTTCTTAACTAGAGGCGTGCTTTCTCTAATGGGGCCTCTTGCTGCCACTGCGCTGCCGTCACACAATTTCCGTTCTCATCCCGGGGCAAAGTTCTCAACTCGAGGTAACTCTTCCAGGTTAGCAGAGTTTGTAACCAGAAGCATTTGTAACTCGAGGTACCACTGTATGCAGTTAATTGTGCTGAATTCTACAGCGATTTGAACATGTTTTCTGTCCCCTTGTTACTCCCCTACAGGATCAATGTTGCACTAGAAGAGTTAGGTAAAGGTAAAGGTACCCCTGCCCTTTCGGGCCAGTCTTGTCAGACTCTAGGGTTGTGCGCCCATCTCACTCAAGAGGCCGGGGGCCAGCGCTGTCTGGAGACACTTCCGGGTCACGTGGCCAGCGTGACATCACTGCTCTGGCAAGCCAGAGCCGCACACGGAAACGCCGTTTACCTTCCCGCCAGTAAGCGGTCCCTATTTATCTACTTGCACCCGGGGGTGCTTTCGAACTGCTAGGTTGGCAGGCGCTGGGACTGAACAACGGGAGCGCACCCCACCGCGGGGATTCGAACCGCCGACCTTTCGATTGGCAAGCCCTAGGCACTGAGGCTTTTACCCACAGCGCCACCCGCGTCCCCCTAGAAGAGTTACCGTAGGTCTAATTTGTTTGTGTTGTCTGCAATACAACATTATTGGGTGCTAAGGAGAACTTGCAGAGCCATGAGGAGTCAACTTGGTCAGAAATAATACTTTAGCCCAGTGGTTCCCAACTGGTGGTCCGTGGACCCCAGGGGGTCCACATAACCCACCCAAGGGGTCTGTGCCACCATTCACATAACAAAAACTACCATAGATATATCAAATTTTTTAAAGGTAGGGAGTCCATGGCTTGGCTTTTGAAAAATGGGGGGTTCCGCAGTACTTACCTAATTGAGAACAACTGCTTTAGCCTTCTGCAAAGGCAGAAGGTAGTTTCACAACCAAAAGATGTGTAACAGAACACATGTATTAGATAAATGTACATTAAAATGCATATGAAAATAGCATTCAACTGCACTTTGTTAGGAGAAATAGCTTCCTAAGATGTGCATATTAGGCAAGATTGCTTGCAAGCATGTGTGGGCACTATTTTAAAAAAATAAACAGATGGAGAAATGTGACGAACTGATTTTAAGACTGGAAGAATGAGAAACTGAGGGGAACCAAAACTGATTTGTCCATCCCTAGCTGTGAGGCAGGTCATGCTAGGAGATAGTGATTGGGTCCAGGGCCATCTGTTGAGTTTTATGGCAGTGAGACTTTGAATACAAGGCTGAAGAGTTACCAAAAATACGGTATCTACAGAGCAGATTTTGGGGGAAAGTGGGAAAAGAGAGAATGGGGAAGCTATATTGCACAGCTAAAAGTCATTGCTCTAATGTAACTATTTAGATGGATACCACCCTAAAGTTCCTACCAGTTCCCACTTAACTATAGAGGGAACTAAGTGAACAGTTTGCCTAACATTACACCAATAAAAGTTAGTCCACTAAAATATATTTCTTTACCCATTTTATAATTCAAAATGCTGCAGCAGCAGCTACACCTAAGCATTTGTTTTGAATTATTTAACTTGCTGTGAATTTCCTTTGCCAAAAATGAGAAGAAAGTCTTAAGAGCTTGCTTAGATATCACTTTCCACTAATTTAGCCACATTTATTCAGAACATCAAAAAGGAAACGATAAAGTTCTTCTCCTTTATTCCTAAAGGCCAGGAAAACATTTTTCAGACATACTAATGTCTGATGGAGAGTGATGCTTATCCTCTTAAATTGAACTCATACTCCTAAAGAAGCAGCTAAATAAAAAGCTCAGTTCTCATTTTTTGGCAACTTTTTAATGGATTGTTAAATAAATGCTTCTTTTTTATTGCAGAAAATAATGGAATTTTTGCCCTTTCACATCAGAAGTTGAAAGAAGCTCTTGGATTGTGACACAGAGGCCATTCTTTATGATTAGGGCATAAGATACTAATACATTTTCTTCTTTTTAATGAGTTTGCGTTTATAACAGTTGCTTCAGGCCACAGTAATTTCAAACTCTTAATGGCCTTCAAAGGAGACTTGAATACTTACTTTCATATCGCTAAAGGCCTGTGTAAGCTGTCCAATATATTGATTTCAAAATAATCTAAGAGAATAAGGTTTGTAAGATAAAAGTCTGTTCTTTCACAACTTCAAGCAATGTCTACATCAATGTTTTATACAGAGACTCATTAGGAAAACAACACCATATAATCCTAGCCAAGGCTGTTTTATAGAGGTCAGTAGTTTGAGGAGAAAATATGTAACCAGAAGCCATAAAACATGTATCTTTTTATGAAAATATTTCAAAATTATTTAGTATAGTTAAACATATCCCACGTAGCCATTGTAGTGACTGTCCACTGATGGAAGGGAATTCTGATGGAAGGAAATAGGGAAGAGGACAGTTTTCAGTTATCTTATTTTGTATCTGATCCAGAGGGTTAGAGGACACTACCTCAAGAGCTGATTCAAATATGGGAGGTGTTGTGCAGAGGGTGCAGAAGAGAGTCATCAAAAGTTGCATTGCTCTGTGTTCTACTGATCGATTCTTTTCCACCACCAGACAGTCACCACTGGATTGTCACTCATTAATTTAGAATGCTGCATGTTCTGACCTCAGCAAACCACTTAGCGTTTTCCTAAGAAGAGAGTCTAGGTAGGCAAACTAAGGCCCGGGGGCCGGATCCGGCCCAATCACCTTCTAAATCCGGCCCGCGGACAGTCCAGGAATCAGCGTATTTTTACATGAGTAGAATGTGTGCTTTTATTTAAAATGCATCTCTGAGTTATTTGTGGGGCATAGGAATTTGTTCATTTCCCCCCAAAAAATATAATCCGGCCCCCTCACAAGGTCTGAGGGACAGTGGACTGGCCCCCTGCTGAAAAAGTTTGCTGACCCCTGCCACACATGATGTGTCCCCTAGAAGCTAGTAAACTCCAGTGTATATAATGTGACACGACCTACCCTGCAATCCTATAACTCCTTTAGATTCACACTTTCTCAAGTCCACCATTCTGCCAAAGCAGCCAGGTCATGTAGCACTTGCCACTTCTGAATCACAGGGACTGAATCTCTGAGATCTCCTTTTGAATTCTGCTGCCTTGACAGGAAAGGCCAGGGAGTCTGCTTTGTAAATAACACCTTGATTGCCCCATCTTTTTGCTCCCAAATGGTGTTAACAAATGCTCTCCTGCGGGACTTCCGGCGAGGCAGCATGGCGGCAGCAGCAGAAGAAATGAGCTCCTGAAGCCAGCCAGAGTAAAAGGCTCTGGTGACCGATTCCCGGACCCCCCAGAACTGCTGCTGCCAGCACTGCCAACGGAGAGGAATTGGGGGTGCCCGGGCATCTATCAAAGGAGCCAAAACACCCCCCCACGACCTTGATTGAGCCGGAAAGGCACCCGACCCCCCCCCAACAGCCGAGAGGAGCTCCAAAACCCGGAGGACAGTGGAACTAACGCAAAGAGGGAGAAAGAAAGGGAGAGAGAGGAAGAAGAAGAAAGAAAGAAAAAGGAGCCCCAAATTTACCGTTGCTGCCCCCATCTCTGCCGACGGGAAAGCAGAGGAGAGGTAGGTGAGCACGGTGAAGGCAAAATAGGCTTCGGGGAGGAAGGAAAAAAAAAAACAAAAACGCACGTGGCTGAGCCCTACCGGGAGCTCCAGCGGCAAGGAGAACACAGAGAAGCTGCATAACAAAGGAGACCACAGAAAAGAAAAAACAACCTCCCCCCCCTTTTTTTTAACACCCCCTTTTTTTAACCCTTTCCTCCCCCTCCCTCCCTCCCTTTAAAGAAAATATATATATACATCTTTCTTATCCCTCCCCCCCCATATACCTACTTTTACCACTTTTCTTTTTAAAAGAGGGGCCACTGCTGCTGCAGCCACCCTTTATTTGAATCTTTACTTTTATTTCTATCTTTTCTACTCACTATTTAAAGACACACTTTTCCACACACACATCCTCAATTTAAACCTCATTTTATTTCCACCTCAAACCCCCCTCTTAAGATTTAAAATGGCAGTACCCAGAAAACAGCCCTGAACCATCACAGGCCATTTCCTGGGACTGCCACTCCGCCCCAGACTTTCCACTCTCTTTTACCTACCCTCTTTTACCTATACTTTACTCATTTAAAAAAAAAATAAAAATAAAAAGCTTTATTTAAAGACACCCCCCCCCCTTTTTTTTTTTTTTTTTACCTTTAATTCTCATTTTTATCTTTTACCCGTACATTTTTGGTTGCTTTTCTGCAGACGGAGAGTGGTGGCGGTGGTTGGGGGGACATATTATTATTATTTTTTAAAAGACAGAGCAGAGCCATACAATTATTCTTCTTTTCTTTCTCTTTTTAAAGCTCTTGTTCGCCTGCTCCTGAGGGGGGAATCTTTCGCCCCCAGCTACGACCACCACTCTCTTTTAAAACAAAAATTTCCTCCATATACCCATTTGGAGAACAAAAAATAACTGCATGGTTTTGTTTGATTTGTTTTTCTTAAGAATAATATTTCCCCCTGGTTATTGTTGTTATTTTTTGCTTGTGGGAAAGTAATTAAAAATGGAGGAAAATTAAACATATACCCTCTAATCTCTTGCATCTCTACCTGCTAACCCCCTTCCCTTTATATGAACTGTCTGTCCGTTAGTATACCCATCTCTACTTACCTGCCCCCCCCCGCCTCGGCGGCACCGCTGAGGCATCTACAGAAGCCCTAGAGAAGTTCTTAAAACACAGGCTAGAAGTGACACAAATGACCACCTAATCGAAACGCTCTGTAAAAGCCACCAGCCAACAAAGCCTGATCAGCCCAGCAACCCAACAATACCCAGGAATCACCACTGCCACAACTCCTAACCACCACACGCCCAACCCCAAGAGGACGCCAAGCCAACCTCAAACCAAAACCATCAGGGAGACCGAGATGACACCAACCAGGGAGATGGCAAACAATGCTAAGATGGTAGCTCCCCTTCAAGATGATGACCACCCAATAACGAAACGAGATCTGAGGGAAATGGAAGCACGATTAGAAGAAGCACTGAAGGCCACAATGGCTCCCATGCAGGTACTAATCAACAATCTAACCTCCAAAGTGGAAGCTCTAGAGAACAAGAACCAAATGCAAGAAAGAATAATAGAACAATACCGGGAGGAGAACGCACGTGTGAACAAGAAACTGGACGAACTGGTAAACCAAATGGAAGCAGAACACAACGAGATGAAAATTAAGCAAGCCGACCTTGAAGACCGCAATAGACGTTGTAACATCCGCTTCCGCAACTTTCCTGAAAAAACAGAGGAGAAAAGCCCAGCAGACCTAATTATACGCTGGCTGAAAAACACAATCCCAAGCCTGAAACTTGAGGCAGAG
Organism: Podarcis muralis; assembly: GCF_964188315.1. NCBI lineage: Eukaryota > Metazoa > Chordata > Lepidosauria > Squamata > Lacertidae > Podarcis > Podarcis muralis. Next base: position 29,696,582 of record NC_135662.1, read on the forward strand.
GACTTGGAGAGGGCTCACAGAGCCCTAAAACCTATGCCAAAACCCAGCGCCCCCCCGAGAGACATCATTGTATGTTTCACACGCTACCGAAAGAAGGAAGAAATATGGCACCAACTCAGAAACTCAAGCAACCTTCGATATGGAGAAACCCCCATTCTGGCCTTACAGGACCTATCTCAGGATACCCTAAACCGGAGGAAAAGCCTGCGCCCATGCACCCAGCGTCTCCAACAAGCAGGGATCAAATACCGATGGGGCTTCCCCTTCCGCCTCATTGTAACAACGAACACAACACAACACATGGCTACCAACATACCTGAGGCCCTGCAACTACTAAAGAACCTTGAACTCGACCTCCCACCGGAATGGAAACCGACAAACCCACCAAGCGACAGCCCCAACCACGAGGAAACAACAGCAAACAACTGGACAATGGTACAGAAGAAAAAGATACAACAGAAGCGGCGCAACAACGCAAACCAATACAGGCAAGCATCATGCTCAGAACCGTCCCGCCGGCCATACGACACAAGAAACCAGACCAAGATCAACCAAACCAACTCATCGCAGATGGACAACCCTACAACAACAACAACCCCGGCTGAAAGAAGCAACCAGGAAAAAACCACAAACTGAAGGACTGGTGATTCCCCCCCCCCTTTTTTCCCCTCCCCCCCCAAAACATAGATTTAGTTAACACCATCAACACCCCCCCCCAGCCCCGCACCCCCACAGAAATCCCCACCCCAACACCAGTCCAGACGACCTCAACCACATTCCCCATCACCCACACCTTCAACATCCTCATACTCCATACTAAGGAAAAACAACTCCAACCTTAATAACACAACCCACAATCAGGCTAAAATCTGATACCCAACCAGCACTATGGTGGCACCAGAGCGTACCAGCACCCACATCCCCACCCCAACACACCAACAATGTTGCTCATAATACTGGCAACACTGCTTACAAACCTTATACCTGACAGCGACGTTACAAAGTCACTTCACACTGTCTCGCTGATCACCCCCTATCGCAGACAACAGGGGGGACGGCCTGTCCTTGAACACGGCCTTCCACACCAGCTGAGACCTAGGACCAACTGGCTAAATGCCAGATGGCCCAAAATACCCCAAACAAACACCTATATGACTACATATAGGAAACTCCCTACAACTTACCCCCTACTCTTTAACCCAAATCTCACTCTAATCCTACTAGCCCCCCACCCACCACACCCTAGGTCAGCGCAACCCCACTGGTTCTTTAAACAACACGAAGAGAGAGACACAAGACAACCCGAACGGGTTGGCATGGAATCGCCCCACATAATAGATAAACAAAATGGCTAACCTAAAAGCAATTACATTAAACGTGAGGGGGCTGGGAAACCCCATCAAAAGAAAACGCATCACCTCATACATAAACACCATGAAACCACACATCACCTTCCTACAAGAAATACACAATCCACCCAAAGGCAGCAAACTCCTGAGCGACCCCCGCTTTAGTCAACAGTGGGTCGCACGAGGCTCAGGGAAAGCCCGTGGTGTAGCCATAATACTCAGTAGGGACCTGAACTTCACTGCCACAACAGTCCTCAAGGACAAAAAAGGCAGATTCATTTTCGCTAAAGGGACACTAGATGGCAAAATCAAACTGACAATCGGCTCCATATATGCCCCAAACACGAAACAACTAGAATTCTTCCAGAAAACACTAAACAAATTCCTCTCCTTCTCTGAAGGGGAAGCAATCCTAGGAGGGGACCTCAATCTAAATATGAAAGGTATATCCCTGAAAGATATCCACCCCACAACCCCATGGGCAACCTTCCTCCGAAGGAAACCCCCAACAACCAGGAACTCTTACAAGTTACTAAAAATGCTAAAAAACAGGGGTCTCTATGACATTTGGGGTGAGCAAAACCCGGGAGACATCAGCCATACATTCCAATCGGGACGCCATGATACAGTGTCCAGACTGGACAGCATTCTACTCACACAGGGTCTGATTCCCTCAGTAGAATCAACAAACATAGGTAACATTAAAATCACAGATCACGCCCCAGTAGAAGTCACTGTTAAAATAGGAGAAGGAACACAAACCACCCCATCCTGGTCCTTCAGTCCCATCCTAACTACAAACAAACAAATTAGAGAGAGTCTCACAAAAACCCTCCAAAACTACTTCAAAGAAAACGATGTAAACAATACAACAACCCCCCTCCTATGGGACGCAATGAAAGCGGTCACCAGAGGAGCTTGCATAAAAGAGAAAACATTCCTTAAAAAACAAACCTCCTCAAAAATTAGCAAAATAGAACAAGACATCACAGCCCTCTCATCACGCTACAAACAAACAGGATCTAAAAAACTCCTCAAACTTATAGAACAGAAAAGGAGAGAACTAGACTCCTTAGAAATCAACAAAACAATGATCAACATTCTATACTCTAAACAACGTTTCTATGAATATGGAGGGAAAAACTCCAGATTACTAGCAAATAGATGTAGGAAAAAAGCACTCAAAACAAGAATACACTGCATCACCAAAAAAGACGGCAACATAACATTCTCCCCCAAAGAAATAATTTCAGAATTTGCAGAATTTTACTCCAACCTATACACCTCCCATAACCCACCAGAGAGGGAAATCAAAAAATTTCTAGCAGGACTGACCATGCCTACCCTAACTGATGAGGAACAGGAATTCATGGATAGCCCTATCACCCCAGAGGAAATAGATGCGGTCCTCAAAAACTTGAAACCACACAAAGCCCCAGGCCCAGACGGCTTCACAGCAGAATTCTATAAGAAATTCAAAGAACCCTTGATGCCCTACATGACCCGCCTATTCAACGACATCATAAAAGGAGGCCCCATCCCCAAAACCTGGACCCACTCCAAAATAGTCTCCATCCCAAAACCACTAAAAGACAGCCTCAAAGTAGAATCATACCGCCCAATCTCATTAATAAACCAAGACTACAAGATATTCACATCAATCTTGGCCAACCGCCTAAAAATCTTCCTACACAAGTTAATAGCCCCAGACCAGACTGGCTTTGTCCCTGGCCGCAATATAACAGACCCCATCAGGAAACTACTGAACCTGATCGAACACAGCAAGGCAACCAAACTCCCATTGACAATTATGTCCCTAGACATACTCAAAGCCTTTGATTGCTTGGAGTGGAAATACATATTAGCAGTACTAACTAACATGAAATTTGGCCCCAACTTCCTACAAATCCTCAAACAAATATACTCCCAAGCCTCAGCAAAATGCAGAACTAACAATATGGATTCTAACACTATAGCTATCCAAAGAGGCACGAAACAAGGATGCCCACTGTCTCCCTTCTTATTTATCCTGGCTCTGGAACCCCTAGCAATCCGCATCCGAGCAGCCGCAGACATCAAGGGAGTGGAAATAAAAGGCAGGACCTATAAATTAGGGCTCTTTGCAGATGACCTAATGGTCACAACACCAGACCCCATAAGCACAGCAACCTCCCTAATCAGAGAACTCAACGCATTTGCAATGGTGTCGGGCCTACAGGTAAATTTCACAAAGTCAGAAGCTATGTGCTTCAACACCCCTCCTCACACCCAAAAAGAACTCACGAAGGTCACCAAAATAAAACTTTGCCACACCAAGTTCAGATACCTAGGGGTACAAATAACCAGAAACCTCAATAAATTATACCTCCACAACTACAAGCCCCTGTGGCGACAAATTAACAAAGACCTAAAGAGATGGAATAACATGAATTTCACTCTCTCAGACAAAATAGCCATGATCAAAATGATCACACTCCCAAAACTAACCTACCTATTCCAAACCCTCCCAATCTGGATCCCCTCAACCCAACTTCACAGTTGGCAGAGAAAACTACACTCTTTCATCTTCTCACATAAAAAACCAAGAATAAGCCCCAAATACCTGCACCTCCCCACCTCAGAAGGAGGATGGGGAATCCCCAACATAGAAGCATATTACAACGCCAACCAAATACGCCATATAATCCCATATATACTAGAAGATGAGACAAAACAATGGGTACACCTAGAGAGGGACACAATTGAAAACACCTGCACCACAACATACCCACTCCTCCCAAACAAACTAAAGAAAATTCCCACAACACTTAACAGGTACACACAGACCATGCTCAAAGCATGGAAAACACAAATAGGCAAACTATCCCCAACCCCATCCCCACTAATCCCCCTGGCATACCACCCATTATTCCACCATGCAGCACAAAACCTCAAGATAAAAACCTGGCGAACCAAAGGCTTGTATCGCCTAATAGACTTTTATAAAAATAACAAACCCTTGTCAACACAAGAAATACAAGACAAACTAGAAGACACCCAAATGCCCTGGTTAACACAACACCAACTACATGCCCTCTTAAACAACCCAACAGTAAAATCAGCAGCAACTAGGCCCCTGACAACCTTCGAAAACCTCCTCCTAACAACAAAGGGAAACGGTAAAGGGATGGTATCCGCAATATACAAAATACTACTCCAAAATCTCGCAAATCCCCTAGACGCAATCAAAAATCAATGGGAGAATGACATAGGCTATGAGATAAACCCCACTCAATGGACCAGAATGTGGTCTAAACCCCCCTTTAAATCCATATCAACGAAAAGAAAAGAACTCACACTGAAACTCACCTACAGGTGGTACCTAACACCAAGGAAACTAGCGCTAATACACCCAGGAACCTCACCAAAATGCTGGAGAGGGTGCACCTCCACAGGCACATACTTCCACATGTGGTGGGAGTGTCCCAAAATCCAACTATTCTGGACAACAGCCATACAAGAAATTTGTAAAATAACTAAGCAAGTAATAGACACCACCCCAGAATTGGCCCTACTAAACATCTTCCAAGACAACAATGCCCATTTACACCACAAAGAACTCATAACCCACCTGCTCTCAGCAGCCAGAAACACCATAACCAGACACTGGAGAGACCTGTCAGGAGTAAGCATGGACCAATGGTATCAAATAGTATGGGAAACAGCCCTACTAGAAAAATTAACTAATAAACTGAAACTGACACGGGGACAAACAGAAGAAGACGCCTTCACCCCGGTATGGCTCCCCTTTATCACACACACAGCCCAACAGGACAATGACAATAATCCACCAACAGCATACAAATCAATATGGCTAACCTGATCCAAAACACCCACCCACCTCACTCACACACGAAAACAAAGATCACCACAGCCAATCACAAGCAAACAATCACACCCTAGGCCAACCCCAACCTCTCTCACCACCAAAGGAACACAAGTGAACAACACAAGCACGCTGACACCAAACTCTACATACATTAAACATAATAGAAACACCGCCACCCGACCCCACCCTTATCCATCTTCCCTCTCTCCACCCCCTTTCTCTTTTCTCTCCTTTTTTTATTTTTATTTTTATTTTCTTCTCCCCCTAATGCCTCAACAAATGAAACGGATTTGTAAAAATGTTACATGGGGAAAAATATATATGAGGCACTACACTTCTGTAAAACAAGAAAATCCTTAATAAAATATTAAAAAAAAAAAAAAAAAAACAAATGCTCTCCTGCGTATGACTTTGCCAGTTAACCTGTCAATCAAAGCAACCTGGCTGAAAAGACCATAAATGTCAAATGTGGTTCCTATAGCCCTTGGTCCCCAGAACTGATCATCTAACACAGGCAAAGGCAACCTTTTGCCCTCCAGATGTTTTGGCCTACAATTCCCATGATCCCTAGCTAACAAGACCAGTGGTCAGGGATGATGGGAATTGTAGTCCAAAACATCTGGAGGGCTGAAGGTTGCCTATGCCTGATCTAACAGTTGATCTCCAACAGTCTTACATTGGTTAGCTAGCTCTTTAAAAACTGCACGCACATTAAAGTACCATTCTGCTATTTTTATGTCTCTTGGTCCTGGAACACATAAAGAGTTTTTCAGATTTAGTTTTAACTGGAAATGCTAGGGAATACCTTCAGCAACAGGAAAGGGCCTTTGCTGAAACACTAGAGAGTTTGGGGCACATAGACCAGTGGTCCAAACCATTATAAAGTGGCTTTTTAATCTCTGTAATTAATTTATTTAGACCATATGTTCACTAGCCAATCAATAAAAGTCCTCTGGGCAGTTCACACAGTTCAAACAATTAAAACATTAAAATACTTAATTGGAACATTTACATTAATCAATCCATTTCCTGCCTAAAGACCAGAACAAGGAGCATTGAAACCACAGCATAAATAATGTATTCCAAGGGCAAACATTCTAAAAGGTCTAAGACTTTGCAAAGTCTTCCCCAGGTGTGGAAAAGTTCTGGAATGTCTCACTGGGGAGGGCATTCTACCCTTCTTGTTAATAACCACACACCCGGTGGCAATGCCAAGGGGTGGGAATCAGGGAGGGCACAGAAAGAGCAAAATACAGTGGTACCTCGGGTTTCAGACGCTTCAGGTTACAGACTCCGCTAACCCAGAAATAGTATCTCGGGTTAAGAACTTTGCTTCAGGATGAGAACAGAAATTGCTCGGCGGTGGCGTGGCGGCAGCGGAAGGCCCCATTAGCTAGTGGTACCTCAGGTTAAGAACAGTTTCAGGTTAAGAACGGACCTTCAGAACGAATTAAGTTCTTAACACAAGGTACCACTGGTGTGCTCTGGTCCATGGGGTCACGAAGAGTCGGACACGACTAAAGGACTAAACACCACCACCACCACTGTATATTTCTAGGTTGGTGAGAAAGAAAAGTAGCCTATGTTAATGACAAGAGTTCAGAAATAGGAGGGGACAAGGGAGTGCTCCCTCCCCCCAGCACCCACCTCACCTCTCTAGGCAGAGGAGCCTGGAGAAGGTCCTTCAGTCACGATCTCAAGGTTTGAGCAGGTATATAAAGCCAATAGATAATCTGTGTAAGGCAGCTAGATGATTTCACAGTTCAGAAGCAATTTGGTGGATTCAGCCCCTGAGGCAATAAGGGTTAAGAGAAGCATTGCTTACAGCTCTATATCAAACTGCATTATGAGGGAGCATAATATTCAACTCGGATAGCTTTGGATATAATTCCTGTTCCTGAAGCCTTTCAGCTCTGTGTTCTTATGATCTGGCACCAAGGAATGTGGGGGAGGGGGGATATCAAAGCATGATTAGGCTGTGTGTTTTGCTTAGAAATAACTGGGGTTTTTTTCCTTTTGTGAATTTACTTCCAGGCCTGTGTGTGCCTATTGTTAAGATCTGAGTCCTAATAATGGCAATATGGCAACTTTTGTTTTAAATGGAGAGGGAAATGCCAGTGACAAAAGGCAAATCATATAGGCATTGGGTTTTGTGTTTGTTTGTTTGTTTGTTTGCTCATCAATAACACTGTGTTAAAGAGCAAAATATGACAAATGAAAACAAATACATTATTGATACTGTCGTGGAAATGCTTCTTGGGCAACGGCAGTTACCAAAGCAGTATTATGGAGAGCACTAAAATAAAAATCTAATGAAGTCTCAGCCCAAACAATCCTATGACATGCTCTGTTGGGGTGGTAGCCGACTAACTCGTAATCATTGAAATCAATGGGCTTTATGATTGTGTTCAACTGACTGTTACTTAGGTCTGTTAATTTCAGTGAGCGAACCCCTCAGAACAGCACACAAAGGAAGGGGGATCATTTCATCTGGCATAGCACAACTTTGAATTCCACCCAAAGGGTCTACTTTGAGTAAAAGTTAGTTGACTTGCTATATGTATATTTGTAAGTACTCTTATGCGCATACTTAAATGCTTTTAGATTTATGCTAGTAAGAGATGGCCCTGTATGGTTATGACAACAGAGGTGTAGCTTTGCTAATGGTTTAGAAAAGTAGGATCAGCATTTTGGCCTTTCCCTAATGGAGGGCAAAACTGTGGCTCAGCTGAATCAGTTTAAAAGCCATTTTTCAAAAACCAGGGGTTTCTGCTAATGCATTCTCTCCCTTTTTTGATAGTTGGCAGAGGGGATTTATGCTGTTTTAATTCAGTGGTGCTTCGAACAGAGGAGATATGATCAGCTGATATGCATGGGTCATATTAACACTTCCCTTACTGGGAACGTTGAATGAAAAAACGGGATCAGCTCTTGGAGAGGAAATGCTGGTGAGACGCAGCTGGAATATATATATAAATAAGAGGCTGAAGGGAGGAGGAAGTTGGATACAGAGCTGTAAATGGATGGAGGACCCAAGCAGTGAAGGGTGCTCATTCATGGGAGACATTTATGAGGTCATAAATTATGTCTTGGGCTATTACTGAGTATGTTTGTTTGATGGTCCTAATATAGTGGTGGTGTTTGGAAGCTCTTGTATTGATTTAGTTTAGCCCATTAAAAAAAAAAAAGGCCTTTTATTTCCTGGCTTCTTCTCCACAGCTTCAGAATTAGTATGGCTTGAAAAGCACACAAAATAATTAGGAAGAGGCATGCATGGGCTCTGGTGCTTCCCATCTGCCACTGCTTTTCCCACCTCTACCCCAATTCTTATTTTGCTCTGCCTGGCCCTTTTACTCTCTCTACATTTTCTCCTCCAACTTCTACCATTTGCCATTGTAAGAGGAGGAGGAGGAGGAAGAATGAGTGTCCTGTATATGAGAGGTCTATTCTTCTCTCCCACAGCCTTGCTTGTAACCAACAGCTTGCAAAGTCAGGTCTCTTGTAATAGTAAGGGTGCCAAAGAAAAACAAGTGGCCTTTTTAGCTCCTTAGGTTGACTGAGTCTTGCTAAAAAGAAACTTGACAGAACCAGCATGTTGCAGAATTCTATATTTGGAGTTCTATATTTTTAATCACTTAGGTTCTAATCCAATTTAATCCTATTTGCATGGAAAATGGGTGGTGGTGGTTTTCTTCTTAAATGTGGTGCCTGAAAATGTCCTAACAGTTTAAAGGTGAGGGGGTTGTTTACCATGGCAGCTAGTAGTATTTTTATTTTATTTTATTCGAATGCATGTATTAGTGAAAACAACATACACAAATGCATTATATAAAATTTTTTTGTCCAGTAGCACCTTAGAGACCAACTAAGTTTGTTCTTGATATAAGCATGCACACAAAAGCTTATACCAAGAACAACTTAGTTGGTCTCTAAGATGCTACTGGACAATTTTTTTATATGTCTCGACTGCTCAGACCAACACAGCTACCAGTCTAGAACAAATGCATTATATTAGAGAAAACTGCTTTGCAAAAATGACTATATTAAACAAAATTGCATACCAAAAAATGTGTCTATTAGGAGAAAATGCTGATGAATAAAATATATTTGCAATGAAGTAAGTAGACTCCAGAGCATTGCATATCATAATGCAAAGGTTCTGAAGATGTCCAGGTTTCTGTTGTTCCTGAAGATTGAAAATTCACTTTAGGTGTAAGTGTAGAATTGAATGCATTCCTTTTCATAGTGCTTGATGTCACAGCAAATCTTTCACCAGAAATAATTATGAAACTTGATATATATTTAGGAGCATTTCATAATATTCAGTATTTTGTATTCATCTGCTTAATTGTTTGACTAGGAAGAAAGGATGAAGATGAGATGACTAGTACAAGGACCCACAGATTCTTTCGAGACTTTCCATTTCAAGAGCCAGAAATATTTTGCATAATTCATCTTATTTCCCTCCTCCCACATTGTTTCTAGTCAATTGCTTTCCCGATATTAATTTACACTCTTTGCATTGAATACATGTAATAGCAGTTTTGCTGCCTGAGTTCCCACAATACCAGCAAATGATCTTATTTCAGGGGTAGCTAAGTTCTTTTCACCACCATCATAGAACTATCATTGATTTATCAGAAGCAGAAGCAGCTGCAAGCCCCTTGGGAAAGTTCACAGCTGTCTGCAGCTGCTGCGGTAAATTTCTCTCGTAAGGATCCAATGCGAGAAAGGAAAGAAACTTCAGGAAATAATGTTAACTCTGTGTTTTGTGCATGGCTGTAGTGATGAAAAGCATTACAGGCAACTGATTAAAATATTGGTCTCCTTCCCTCTCCCTCCCCCCGCCACTGCAATTTTCACTTTATTCATTACAGTAATATATTCCTACAAATGATCAAACTGCACCATACATAGTAATGAATACCGTATTAGTATTTATCCATGAATACGTGATATTTCTCTTCAGTCATAGTTTTAATTAAAGAGCAGAGGCAATTTGTGTTGAGCGTCCAAAATGATAAATAAAATCTCATTGTTTCAGTAAACAATCCAGATGTAAGATTAAGCATTCCTCATTTGCCCATATTTCATAGCAGGCCCTGTCTCATTGCTCATACTGTTTACACATGTAACAAAGTCGTACCAAGTTGTTGTTTCTTAAAACTTAGATACATTTATTTTATACCTATAGCTTTGCTAGCCACTAGCTGCATAGACAGTGGTACCTCAGGTTACATACGCTTCAGGTTACATACGCTTCAGGTTACAGACTCCGCTAACCCAGAAATAGTGTTTCAGGTTAAGAACTTTGCTTCAGGATGAGAACAGAAATCGTGCTCCGGCGGCGCAGCAGCAGCGGGAGACCCCGTTAGCTAAAGTGGTGCTTCAGGTTAAGAACAGTTTCAGGTTAAGAACGGACCTCCGGAACGAATTAAGTACTTAACCCGAGGTACCACTGTAAGTCGTTCCACCCAAGTTGCGACATTATTTTACTAGTTCAACAGCCTGCCTGACCTCCATGGCCAAAAGTATTCTGCTCAATTCTCTTGTGTATCATAGGCGCTTTCCCAACTACAGTGGTGCCCCGCAAGACGAATGCCTCGCAAGACGAAAAACTCGCTAGACGAAAGGGTTTTCCGTTTTTTGAGTCGTTCCGCAAGACGAATTTCCCTATGGGCTTGCTTCGCAAGACGAAACGTCTTGCGAGTTCTTGCGAGTTTGTTTCCTTTTTCTTAAAGCCGCTAAGCCGTTAATAGCCGCTAAGCCGCTAATAGCCGTGCTTCGCAAGACGAAAAAACCGCAAGACGAAGAGACTCGTGGAATGGATTAATTTTGTCTTGCGAGGCACCACTGTACCGTCCTGACCAAGTGAATGGGGCTGGATCCCAGCACTAGTAACAAATGTAACTGGAGCTTGATCCAAGATCAGGAAGTTAGGAATGCTGATAGAAGTGGACCAAGAATAGTTCGCAGCCTAAAATCAAAAGAGCTGCTCATTATAGCTAACAAATGAAAATGTTAATTCAGGTGAGACTGGAGATTTCCCTCTTCAGCCCTTCCTTAAAATAGATAACAGGTTGATCCAAATAGGGATTGGTGCTCCTCATGCATGCATTTTTTTTCAGCGCCTACATAACTTGCCAGCTCATATTCCTCCCACCCAACTGAATCTGTAAGTACCTTTTGTGTGAGGGGGAATCTGGTATTATTATATTATTTTTTACCTGTTGCCATTGTCCCATTTGTGATATCTCAATAACCCCCATCCAGAAGCAGCCATTTTTGTTGTGTGTTCTGTTTCCAGTTTTGGTTGTTAAGGAAAACTATAACTACTTTAACACCATGATTTTTGCGGAAGGGCAGTAGCTCAGTACTAAAGCATCTGCTTTTCATTCAGAAAATTCCAGGTTCAATCTCCATCATTTCCAAGTATAGCTGGGAAGAGATTCTGATCGGAAAGCCAATCAGTGCAGTCAATTCTGAGCTAGAATTGCTTTGACTCAGTATAAGGAGCTCCCTATCCATAGTCTAATGTACAAATGGGTAATCTGTAGCCCTCCAACATGTTTTTGAACTCCCAACTCCTATCAGCCCAGCCAGCATGACCAATGGTCAAGAACGCCTCTCCTCCCAGAGGGGAGGTATTGTAAGTGGGAGCCATTCCCGCGTTGGCAGGGGGGCGTGTTTAGCCCCCTGCATCATCACCCTGCTGCCGCGCTGCCCTCCGGCTGGCCAGTCAATACGGTTGGCCCGGGGACGGGGCTTAGCCACATTCAAGTGGCTGTGGCAGCCTCCGCGCCTTATCCAGCTGCTCGGAGGACGTCGGATCACCCGCCCACCCACCCTCTAGGATAGGTTTATGCTCTTGACATTGCTATGGACTTTGGTTGGTTGCCCAGGGGGCCTGGTAGGAGTTCTTATCCATTTGGCAAATTGGCACCAGCCTCTTCGTTTTTCACCTACCTCGTAGCAAATCATCACAACTTTTATGGTTTTGGTGGTTAGGCATTGGAATATGTGTTGTGTGTTGGTGGGCGGGGTGTGGCCATCACCTACCCTGCCCCATGTTGGGTATTCCGTTAAAGGAATCCGGCGGCTGTGGATCCTGTCCAATGCCCTGCTGGTGGCTAGGGCCATGGCATGACCCCCGGTGACATCAGGGGAAGCTTCCAGTTGTATTTGCATCAACAAGCTCCTCCCACTGATTGTTAACCTTCATTCGACCCCCCCCCCCCCCGCTGCGCGGTCGGGTACATGTACAGTGGTACCTCGGTTTAAGAACTTAATCCGTTCTGGAGGTCTGTTCTTAACCTGAAACTGTTCTTAACCTGAAGCACCACTTTAGCTAATGGGGCCTCCTGCTGCTGTCGCTGCTCCGCTGCTGCACAATTTCTGTTCTTATCCTGAAGCAAAGTTCTTAACCCGAGGTAATATTTCTGGGTTAGCGGAGTCTGTAACCTGAAGCGTATGTAACCTGAAGCGTATGTAACCTTAAGTGTATGTAACCCAAGGTACCACTGTATAGATTGTGTGATCCAGTGCCTAAGCCAATACCACTCACATGCTGTAATCAATAAAAGTGGTGGCCTTTTCAGCCCATTAACTTAAATGATTGTGTCCTTGTCTCTTATTCACCACTACACAGGTGTGGGTCCTCGACTCACAATAGAGGGAGTTGTGAGACAACAACATCTGGAGAGCCATAGGTTCCGCATCCCTAATCTAATGCTGAATATTTCATTAATCAGTTCCGAAACAGATGTCAACACCTTTGAAGTTCAAGAGCTAAGGTTTTCTACAGCAAGCATATTTTGAAATTCAGCAGTTTCCAGACATTAATGGAACACAGGCCACTTTCAAAAGGTGGACAGAAAACAGTGCTGCTGTTTCACAAAAAGAACACCAGATTGGTGATTTTTTTAAAAAGCTCTTTTTCCTAATTACTTTGCCTAGTGTTGTCACTGGAATGGCAACAAGATGTCAGTCTTTCCTCTTTGTATTTTTATAGGCGAAATCTTAAGATTAATTATCTGTTAATGTGCAGTCATATTGCATGGTTTCCCTTTCTGGTGGATGGGCATAATTTTAGTTTCATGAATATTTAATTTCCAAAGTCCTCCATTATGCTGACATCCAGTGACTTGGCATATTATTTGACATGCTTTTTAATCAGATTTGGCATGTCAGAAAAGTGTTTTTATTACGATTCCCTTGTGTTTTGAGAGCTTAGCAATTTCATTTAGCTAAATGAAATATTCTGCATAATTCAAACTATATCTAGGGATTTCTTATTACTCGGTCATGACAACATGGTAAAATGATTGGTTTTTGTCATTTTCCTAGCCATATTACTTTAAATGCATGTGAAAGTCACAAGTATGGATGGGGGGAAAGGCATGATTGGAAATCTAATTAAGAAATGAAAATAACAGCATGAAAGACCACTAAGCCTGTCAGTTATTTCATCTTCTTAAATGAGGCACGGAATAGTACTCATGAAATGGTATGACAGGCAGTTCAAGATGTCCAACAACTGAAATACTTACTAGAAACGTGCATATTTATTCTACTTTTCATTGCATTCCCCCCCATATGTAGACATTAACAAGTGGTGTGGGGTGAATACAGCTAGAGGAGTAATAGTCAGTGGTGCATCTAAGGCTTTGTTGCATTGCCACCTTTGGCTTCTATGGGAGGGAGGACATAAAATAAATTTAATAAATAATATGCAATTTATTTGTCCCTTTCATAAAAAAGGAAAACAAATGTTTAAAAGCCTATTTTCAATAAGTATGCACTTGGGATTTTTTATTCAGTGGCCTGCAAGGCTCCAGTTTTGAACCCTTCCTTCAAATGCCTATTCAGAATATGCATGCTTCGGGTGGGCAGTGGGTGCAATAGGTGGGACTCCTCAATTTATCTTGGAGGAACTTGTGAGGGGTAATACTGAAATGAGTGTGGAGGACACACAATATTGCTATGAGGTTAATCAGACCTTGCTATCAATGAAACATCAAGTGTATTATAAGATTTCCAATATTTTGCTGGCTATCATCACTGCGAGTCAAAACTTAACAATGGCTATCATTCTGTTGAGACTTTCATCAGCTACAAATTGCTTCATGCAAATCACATGAGGCATGCATATCAAAGCAAGGAATAAAATAAAGGCCTAGGATTGAGGATACAATACTCTAATTTGGTTTCTGGGTTGACACTTTTTCGGTTGAGCTCCATGTATTCTTGTGTCCACATCACAACACCTCTATATTCAACCAAATTATCAAAGCTATTTCAGGGCACATAGTCGTTTGCGTGATCAGGACATGTGTTCAAGAGTCTATAAAATTAGCTGAGTGTATGAAAAACCATTGAGAGTTTTATTGCTTTCAAGTTTCAGCTCTGCTCAGGGGAAGACAATTGTAATTTGCATGAGACTTCCTCATGCAACCACCTCTGCACTTGATGTTGCAGGAAAAGGAATCACTGGTATTGGCTTTAGAGCTACAGCAGGGTGGTTGTATGAATCTGCTCCATCCACTGAGTTTGCTCTTGGCCTGTTACTATCAATATCTGAAAAAAAATATTTGGGTTGAAAAGGCTGAGAGGCACCTTGGGCAAGCCTTTTATTGCCACCTGGGCCTCCATGAACATCCAGTACAGTCATACCTCAGAAATCAAATGCCTTGCGAGTTGAACACTTTGGCTCCTGAATGCCGCAAACCCAGAAGTGAGTGTTCCGGTTTGCGAATGTTCTTTGGAACCCGAACGTCCGATGCAGGTGCTACTTGGCTACAGGAGCTTCCTGCAGTCAATCGGAAGCCACGCCTTGTTTTCCGAATGTTTTGGAAGTCGAACAGTCTTCTGGAACACATTCCGTTCTATTTCTGAGGTACGACTGTAATTGTTCCTAAACAGCATACTTCTTTGAGAGGCAGGGTCGCCCCCTGCTAGATACAGGCAAAATCTCCAGTTCTCAGAACTGGGAGCTACTCGTCAGCAGTGTGTCTGTCTTAGGAGAATTCAGTTCCACTTTATTTTTCCTCATCTGGGCCACTTCTATGTCCATATGGATATATTCAATAATGCTTAGTTGAATTAAAGGTTATTCTGGGTCTGGACTCATGGTAGTTCACTGTACCTACATGAAGTAAGATTTCATTTTGATAGGTAATCTTTCATTTTTATGTTATTAACTGCAATAAGATGGATCCAAAACAGCTGGTGTTCTGCAGTCTCCAAGACCACGTCAGCTGCTCTGGCACATTAAACCTTGAGCTACATTTGAGAATAAAGTGCTGCACTACCTTGATGCAGTTTGACCTTAAAAAAAGAAAAACTAGCTCTGCTTTGCCTCAAGCAATAAATGTTTTTAAAAACCTCCATAAGATTTATGTGTTATTTCCCTTTTGCCATTTATTGGATCGTACAAGTAGCATTACATGTACTGAATGTACATACAGTGCTGGCCTTGTAGCATTACTTGGCTTTATTCATTTTTAGAATAAATATTGAAGCAGGCTTTTAAAGGAGTAAAAAGGAGACCCACAATCTTCCATCAGTCAGGCAGCACAGGCCATTTCCTCTAGGCCGCAGCTCTTCATTTTTATATAGTTAATACGTTGTTATAATGAGTAGGAACATGACAAAATTTCATCATGGACATTGTCAGCTTCAATCTGTTCAAAACTCATTTGGGGGAAATAAAAGGGCCTCCATTTAGCTTGTGAGTGAGTTGCCATTTAATAAGTGTGCCAAACTTAATTACTGCATTGGGACGTGTCATCTGGGAATTGTATTGACTGTGTCGTTGTGTCAGACTTGTGCAGTTGTGGGGATCCTGCAAAATTAATGTATATGGCACTCAACTCATCTGTTTCATATTAAGGGTGCATTCAGTTGTCTGAAGTTAAACTTGGAAGAACTTTGGCTGATTTCCTGTGACCCTTGCTGGATACAGCCAAAGGTCCACCTGATACAACATTCTGTCTATACAAGTGGCTAGCCAAATGCCCCTGGGAAACACTCAAGTAGGGCATGATGGCGAATAGCCATCGTCTATTTATCTGTAGCATCTGGTGACTCTCAATCAGCCTCTGGCAGTCTTTGAAGGAAAATGTAGGAGGATGTCCAGATATGGTCAAGTAGCCGCCACTGCATGGGTTTAATCAAATACATGTGCTACCAGACAGCATAAAATCAGAATGGGCTATGTACAGAAAGGTTTGGTTTTTAAAAAACATTCCTTTCATTGGAAGACACACTGGTATCTTTCCAGCACTGTCTGGAAGGATATTTAATTTAATAGTGTACTATATGGTGAAATGTTATTGATAGCAGAGGAACTGCTTAGCCTTTAAACCACAAGTTTACATCATTTTAATATGTTTATCATTTAGGTGCTCTAATGCACAAAAGATCATTGCACCAATATGATCACTGCACAGCAGGCATTCTGTATCCGCAGAATCATTTTGCATTTTCTTGAAATTAGTCTCCTTGCTTTGAAGGAGCAAAGTGAGCCCCCAGTCACCCAAAGATTTATTCATCCGCTATCATCACACAAATCCCACTTCAAACTCTTGCTCTATCATTCATAATACAAGTTCTCAATTCCCGAAGCCCGGTCTCTGTTCAAAGACCAAATCTGTTTCAAAACAGAGAGTAGCCGGAAGATTTATCCACACTCAGCTGACAAATCTGTGAGATTTTCTTCTTGCTCTTTTGTTTTGCTCCTGATGGCTTGAAGCAGACTTTCCATACCCAGAAAATGGATGTTCCAGATGTTTGCTTTCACATCCAGTCACTTAGAAAAGTATAAAGCCAGTTGATGCATTCCATTGTTAAATCTATGCTATTGAATAATAATTAAAAAATCATATTCTTTTGCTGCCATTTTAATAATGATGACTGGCACTGAGGAAGGGGACACACTAAAATATACTAGCGATTTCCTGTCATCCGTTCTCACCCTAGTTAGATTGCTTTGAAAGGAGGAGGAGGGAAAAGTCCAGAGCTGTACATGAGAGGAGTGTCTTTGTGATACTATTCATTCTCTGTTCTGACAGAGAAGGCATTGTTTGCTCACTGTAATAGGCTTGGCAGCCAAATAAGGTAGGGATCTGTGCTGCGCATACAGATTCAGAAAGTAGCAGAGCGGGCAAGAATCTGAAAATTCCAAGAACCAGATCACTGGGAAGGACTTCATAGCATGCTGTGCATATAGCTTGGTTGGTACAGTATTGCCTTTACATGACAATCTGTACAGTTCTGAATGAAGAAGCATGTAAGAATAAAGGTAATTTTTTAAAAATTGTTTTGCTTTTATAGTGATTAATTAAAACTGCTAATAAGCCATCACCTTAGCACAGAAATTTAAACATTGAACATCTGCAGCCTTATTTTGACTCTGAGGATCATTTAAGTTCAGCGCTGGTGCCTCCCCACTGTGCTTATGTCGACTGGATTAACATTTAATGAGAGAACTTGTGTGAAGAAGAAAAGGCCATTTAGGCTGCTTTAGCTGTTGCATTCTAGCCAGCAGCTAATGTTTATATGCAGTGTGGTTTGGGGATCTTGCTAATAGGAATGCATTTCTGCAAAGCCACTAGATGAGGTTAAATAGCTTTGCACACTTATATAGTTCCTTGCCTCTTGGTCACTTCCTGTAGCAGAAGCTGCTGTGAACAATATTGTGAAGCTAATATTATTTCCACATCATACAACAAAATGGAAACAAGCATGCATTATTAAATATTATTAAGCAATATTTATTAAAGCATTATGAGTAATGGATTGCAAACTGTGTCAAAGCTGACATTTAAGTAGTAATTCATGTGTTTGCCCTGGTCACCTCAGCGATTTTTCCTTCATAACATCTATCTCCTCTATTTTGTCTCATTTCTTTTAAAAAAGGAAAATCATGAATGTTTCACACATGCACAAACAGGCATACATTTGAGTGCTTATCAGTCTTCTGGCTGTTTTAATTGCTGCTGTGCTCTGAAAAATATTCAGGGTTCAACAGCCATTATTAGTCAACTATAAACAAGAGGCTTTGTTTTTTTCTGAGAAGTAGTCTAAAAATATCTAATCTTTTGAGGAGGGAGCTGGGTGGCTTTGCTTGTTTAACTTCTCCCAAGTTGTTGTTTTTTTGTGTGGGGGGGGGGGCTGAAAATGGAACATTTTAGAAACTATGCTCACAATTTACCTAAAGGGAAGCAGAAATTGGAGCGATCCATGGCATCAAAGTAACATCCAGTTGAGCACTGAGACTTTTATTTCAGAGAATCCAGCTCATGCTTTCTGTGGATCTGCTCACAAATTCTGATCTTGTGGGGCTTTTGCTACTTTGTACTCCTGAGGTGTCTTAATCCCCAGGGAGCAACTGCTCCAAGAAGCAAAACACACTGTGTGTTGTGTATGTGACTCTGGAAACATGCTGCATGACAACAGCAGCTCTTGCCTATCTCATTTGGAAACTGCTATCTGATTAAGAGCAGCAGCAAGCTGCCCAGCTGCATTTCAACTGTCATTGTTGGTGAACAAGTAAAAGATGTTTCCTGGCCTAAATCAATCGGTTCAAATCTGTGTTATGGGCTGCTTAGATATTACTTTGTGCCAGAAGACATTTAAAGCCTATTTACATGTTACCTTTGTAGTATTACATGAGATGTGTGTTGTTTTTTAAATTCACCTAAATGCAAAAGCCTCCTATTCTCACAGTGGCCGACCAGATGCCATGGGGAAGCCTGTGAGCTGGAGATGAGTTGCAGCAGTATTTCCCCAGCAACTGGTGTTCAGAGGCAGAACAGAGGAGGCAGAACATAGCCATCATGGCTAATAGACATTGATAGGCTTGCCCTCCATGAATTTGTCCGATCCTCTTAAAAAGCCAACCAAGTTAGCAGCCATCACTGCCTTCTGTGGGAGCAAGCTCCTTTTATCTGTCCCGAATCTGCCAACATTCAGCTTCAATTGGATGTACAGTGGTACCTCGGTTTACATACGCTTCAGGTTACATACGCTTCAGGTTACAGACTCCACTAACCCAGAAATATTACCTCAGGTTAATAACTGCTTCAGGGTGAGAACAGAAATCATGCAGCAGCAGGAGGCCCCATTAGCTAAAGTGGTGCTTCAGGTTAAGAACAGTTTCAGGTTAAGGACGGACCTCCAGAACGAATTAAGTACTTAACCCGATGTACCACTGTACACTAGTTCTAGTGTTACAAAAGAGGGAAGAAAATGTTTGCACCATTTTATTGTGTCACTTCTTAACTTGCCGTTTCTCTAAACTAAGAAGTCCAGAATTCTGTGATGTTTCCTCATAGGACAGTTGATTCGTTCCCTTGATTATTTTCATTGCCCTTTTCTGAGCGTTTTCCAACTTGTTTGAGGTGACCAGAACTATACACAATATTCCAAATGTGGTTGCACCATAGATTTGTATACAATGGCATTCTGATACCAGCAGTTTTATTTTCAATTCCTTTCCTACTGATCTCTAGGAACATGCCTTTTTCACAGCTGGGTCTACATCTTCATCGAGCTATCCAGTACAACCCCAAGGTCTTTTTCCAGGTCAGTTACCAACAATTCATACCCCATGTGTATATATGTGAAAGTAAAAAAAATTGTTTCAGCATGCATCACTTTTTTAGAAGGCTGAGTTAGAGGCTTTATCCCATTCCCACCTGTGAATTTCAGAGCAGCAAATTTTAAATTGTATTAATTTCAGTCCCCTGTTAGCTCTCAAAACTGGGGAGGGGTATTATGGGGCATATACACAGTGGGACACATATGGCTTCTAAGCTATCTGAATTGTGTCTAATACAGCAACTTCATTTTGAATTAAAGCAAGAGCTTGTTGCCTTTTGAGAGCTGGTGAAGGTGAAATAGGAACGTCGCTGAGACTTAATTGCCTTTGCATTCATATGGGGAGAAGTGATCAAAATATACCAATGTAAGTTGAGAGTAGCTGTGCACATGCCCTAGATATATGTTCAGCCAGTCAGTTTCTAGTAAACTCACTAAGCGCACATCTGATTATCTGAGATTACAAAACCACTTCCTTCTTGTATCTTTCTCTCTATGTTTACTTGAAATGTAATAAGAGTCTCACTGACTCAGTCAACTTCCCTGTGCTTAAGAAGATTTAAAAATGTGAGTTGTTAAGATGCTATGTGTGTTTCATGTAAGCTCTTGTACCCTAAGGGTGAGGTGTCCTGGAAATACCCCGAATGCCTGATTAAACATTCTCATAGATATGCTGCTTTATTTATTAAAACACATGGGCCGCAATTCGGCATACAGCTGTTTCCACAGAAGCTCCACTGAAATTAATGTAACTTCTACAAGGGCAACTATAGGAGGGATTGGAAGCCTTATGACCTACAATATGTATTTTAGCTGTTAACCGTTGAACTACGCATGTTCTGATATCCAAAATAATTGGAGGGATTGGGCATGCAAGTTGTGATGTAAAAGCAGAAATATATTATATGCAGCAGAGGTGGAATTGCAAAACCCTTCTTTGCTACTCAATACTAAAGTGGCAGGGGGAGCAATCAACTGTAGGGGGGGGGTCATCAGGACATTTAGGGGATAAAAGACGACTGGGGGCAGTGATGTAATCACCCAAGATGGATGCCTAATTTGATCTTGCCCCTTAACCTAGATAATTCTCCCACACACAACCACTCATTTTTATGTCTACATTTGAACTCCCCCCCCCCCCAAACAATGAGTGGGATATGACCCAGAGCCCTCGTGGATTAAGAAAAGCTATCATTTAATAAATATTTTGACACCAGGCACTCACTTCTAACACTGGTGACAGCCACGAAGGGCCCACAATTTAGTTCTTAAACCATTTGGGCAAAAAATATGTTTGAAGAAGCTAGTGCAGCAACAGCCCAACAAATTCCTATGAACTCTCAAATGGCATTACTTTCCATTTTTAGTGGAGAAGGACTTGAATTAACTCATAGGGATCTGCTTCTGTTTCTACTTACAGCTGTAAGATTGACTAGTTCTGGGAAGCCCCAACTTCCAATGTGTTTGAAAACTGGTACCAAAAAATTGGTTCTTGGCCCTAATGGGATAGTTGATTGCACAAAGAACCGTACAAATATATAATGCTCAAACAGACAATGTTAATGAGGTTTGGTATAGTTTTATTATATAGAGAGCTACAAAGGAACGCAATTACCAATCTCCCTCCACACATGGATTTTTATGGCAGGGCACTGAAATAAGATATTCTTCAGAACTGGTATCCTCATGTCAAATACAGAGTCTTGAAAAACAGACCTTTCCTCGGTTGCATATTTCCCTTGTTGTATTTGTTTTGTTACATATAAATATCAATAAAATACATATCATAAAAAGGCTATCAGGAACCTGGGTCAAGGTTAAGCTTGCTGCCTCCCAGCTATTGTTCAGCTCTGCAAATGACTTCCAAATAGGTAAAGGTAAAGGATCCCTGACAGTTAAGTTCAGTCGCGAACGACTCTGGGGTTGTGGCGCTCATCTCACTTTACTGGCCGAGGGAGCTGGCGTTTGTCCGCACACAGTTTTTCCGGGTCATTTGGCCAGCAGGACTAAGCTGCTTCTAGCAAAACCAGAGCAGCACGCAGAAATGCCGTTTACCTTCCCACCGGACTTTTGACATGCTTTTGAACTGCTAGGTTGGCAAGAGCTGGGACTGAACAATGGGAGCTCACCCCATCGCGGGGATTCGAACTGCCGACCTTCCGATCAGCAAGCCCAAGGCTCAGTGGTTTACACCACAGCGCAACCTGTGTCTCGTGACTTCCAAATACCACACTACTATTTGCAAAGTAGCATGTAGCTACACCTTAATCTTCTGCTTTGAAGTTACCAGGCTGCCTTTCAAACAAGGTCTGCTTAATTTTACCCTGCTTTCACATCTTCTTTGTATTTAAGGTACAACTGAGGTGGAAAGTGTGAAACCCTCTTGATCCCATTTCATTCATAAAATTGTTCCAATACATTGCTTCAATTTGGTCAATCAAAGGCATATATACTTTCCTTTACTACTTTTTGGTAAACGGCATAGTTCAGTTTTAAAATGTGTTATGTTAAATCTAATTGCTAGATGCTGGATCTGCCACATTCATATATGTTACATTAAATATAGATTTTGATGAATGGTGCTTTCTGAGGTTATAAAATAGAGGGCATTTCCTTGTAAAATTAGTGGTTTACGCTGATATATCAGGTGCAAAATGTGTGTCTCTGGCATTCTTTAGGCTAGGAAGCACATGTTATTTGCCCATCATCCATGTTCCCTTTTTAAAAATGCATGCATCTTCCTGCTTCCTCACTGAAACTGCATGGCATCAGCTAATGGGTAAAGAAGGAAGCCTCTTTCACTATTTAAGTTTGCAGTTCATTTATGGTGTGCAAAACAGTAGCTCCTAATTCCACATCATAGAATCATAGAATTGGAAGGGACCCTGAGGGTCATCTAGTACAACCCTCTGCAATGCAGGAATCCTGCTCCAACCACCAACTTTCTGGTTAACACCCAGCACAGGTATATAATATCTGTTCTGTTACTTTTCTCAAATGCTCACATGAAATGATGTTGTACTACAACTAGTATTGCCCATTAAATATTTCCTAATGAGTAATTAACTAATGCAAACTCAAAATGCGCTGATGACCACTCCTTTAGCTTTACAAAAGAGTAGATAAAGACTCAGCTAAAAAACGGAGTGGGATCACTGGGTCAGCTTTGTAAAAAGTCTGTGAACATTATTACCTGCAAAAGTGTTTCTTAGCCTCCTGAGGGCTGGCAGTGGAGCACAGCTGGCCATACAATGAAGTAGAGTGAGGGGAGCTATAATGCAACAGGTCCTGTTCCCTCTAAGCCAGCGGTTCTCAACCTGTGGGTCCCCAGATGTTGTTGGACTACAACTCCCATCATCCCTGAGCTCTGATCTTGCTAGCTAGGGGTGATGGGAGTTGTAGTTCAACAACATCTGGGGACCCACAGGTTGAGAAAGGCTGCTCTAAGCTAACCCTCGAGTGCAATGGAAATCTCTCTTCCATTACCTGTGTTGAGGTAAGATTCAGATGGCGGTCTGGACACTTTTGTTCATGGAGCTATCTTGTACTTCACCTCAGACAGCAAAATGTCTTGGGCCAACCATGAGGTAGAAAGACAAAGAGCTCTTCCCTCCATGCTGCAGCACCCTGCTGCATTTCTGTTCTGGATGTGGAGGAAGGTGCTTATCTCCCCCTGGAAAGCAGCTTGTTTTCTGGTCAGGTATATCCATCTGTCTTCTGCAATCCCACTCATTCACTCATATGGAATTCCATGCACTCACCTGCACGCATTCCCTTTTTGCCTATGGGTACCAGGTGAATGGTTACATCCAAAGCTGCTCTGTGCACAAAAACAATGCAATTTTGATTTATAGAGAAGGACAAATCTGTCTGTTCCAGTTTCTCAATTTCCCATACACTTTCCACATTTGCCACATCCTCCTGAAAATTCTTTTTGTACACATTTCTCATAATATACACATTTGGATGCAGTTTTGCATTTTGAAAGCAGTTGACCTGTGCACCTGCCATTTGCATAGAATGCCACTTCTATGCAATATTTCCCTAAACATTTCCATACAGTAGCATTGTCTATTGCTATTGTGACATCACTCTATTTCTGCAAGTAGCTTTTAAAAAGAAAAGAAAAATAACTAAAGATCACAGGTGATGTTTTTGTGTTTCATCAACTGCTACGGCTGTGATCCAAAGGACTCCTTGCATAGGACTAACGTTCTTTTGTCCATTGATAGGCTCTGCTGATCTTTCCTTCTGGCTGCAGTGTATCATCCTGTATCAGGTGCTGCTTGGGAAGGTTCCCTAACCTTCAAAGAGTTCTATTTTGGAAATGTCCCAGTCGGTGTGTTTGGATCCCATCAGTTTCTCACTTGCTTCTCTCTCTCCCACTTTGATGGATCTTTAAATTCTCAGCAGTGTTAATTGATTCTCCAGGTTTTTTGTCCTTTCATTTCCAAATAGGTTGGTCCATCTTATTATTACAGTCTTGAAAGCAGGAGAACTCAAAACAAATAGCTTCCTGAAAATACTCTTTTGCTGTTCCTTTGACCTTGTCCTCTAATGCTGGTATATTTCGGCGCTCGGCAAACTGCAAGGCAACAGCATTAAATAACTTTTTTAGCTACACTCATCATTCTTTTCCCCACTGTCCTCCAGCCAGTTGGCATGCTAGAATCTCTTCATCTGCAGAAAGAAGCATGGTTCAGATAGTGTAGTTTTCCTCCAAGTCCCCTGTTACCCGATCACCCACTTTGGCAGATTGTAAAGAACACTAAATATACTGTGGAATGTCTGCATTTTCCACTTTTCCAACTTTCCTACATAACTCCATTCGGAGTCATGAGAGCTGCTAAGTCAATTCTTCTATACCACTTTTAAAGCAATTAACTTACAAAATGTTAGTGCTAAAATACACTCTCCCAAGACTCCAGGGGTTGCAAAGCTTTCATTTCTTTATTTAAACCATGCTCTGCCTAGTTTTCAGTGTCGTATCAGTGTAGCTGAAAGTGTTCACAGAGGATAATCAAATGTAAGAGAACATTCATTGCACCAGAATCAACATCTTGATTCCTCAGTTTGCTGGGCTCACAAATGAATGCTTAGAACTGGCCGCACCCTGACAGCTGCATTAGCACTGTGACAAACATAAATATGCACAGTCTGTGATGCCATTGATACAAGTGGATATGCTATTGCACATTTTTAGGATTAAATTATGTGACAATTTTTGAATTATCAAAGCCAATGGGGATTTCTAAGTTGATTTTCAATTCACTATTACAATATGTACAAACATCTGAAACTTCTGCAGTAGTAGTTCTAGGCTGGGTGACTTCAAGTGCTCTAAATAAGAAAGCAAAGAAGGAGTTCAAAAACTTTGGGTTGTTTATTTCAGTGTCTGGTTAGTGAGATCACTCATGGCTAAGACCCTCTGTCTCCCTACAAGGGCCTAAGATGACCCATACACCATGCTCATTATTATTAATCAATTTGCCATAACCGAAATAAATTAAAAAAAATGTCCAGTAGCACCTTAGAGACCTACTAAATTTGTTCTGGGTATAAGCTTTTGTGTGCATGCACACTACTTCAGAGCCTCATGAAATGGAAGTTCATCAACCTCACAATTTTTTAATTTATTTTAGTTGTGTCAGACCAACACGGCTACCTATCTGAATCTATGCCATAACCATCACACTTACCCTGGGCTGAAATTCTAGGTAATCCAAAGAAATAACGTATGACCCAAAATGTGTGTGTGTGTGTGTGTGTGTGTGTGTGTGTGTGTGTGTCATTGACTTGATTTGTATTCTGAAATTCATTGCCTTTGTATACTAGGTAGGCAGGCACTCTTTGTGTTTAGTTTTATATGACAGCTTAAAGCATTTATATTTACACAAGCTTACCCAAATTAATGGGCTCTGATCTTTGCCTTTTATGTGTACTGCTTTGAGAATGTTTTTCTTGATTTAGTAGTATAGAAATTGAAGTACAAAACAAATATGCTCAGATTAGTATTGATAGAATTGCAAGACTTGTGTCCCCTGCCCCCCCCCCATTACTAACAATTAGATTAAATATTTCACTATTCAGGTAATGTGCAAGAGACAGTGTGGGATAGTTGACAGTGTTGGATCAGGGAAATCCAAGTTCAGATCAGTGGTCAGCCATATAATTTGCTGAGTGATCTTACATGAATTCCAACATAGCTTCCCTCACATATTTGTTATAAAGATAAGATTGATGGGAGATAACAGACATGCCACTCTGAGCAACTTGGAAGATAAAAATTAAATAAATACATATTCCAAGGTTATGTTAAGAACAAGAACTTTAAGGTGTTTGCTATTAATCTCCTTGTTCCGAAGAAATTAAACTTACAAAGAAAGCGTATGAATGTTTCCTTGAAAGTTCCACTGAGTTCAGTGAGGCATACTCTCTAGTAAATGTGCTTAGAGTTTTATTCATAGGGTGTAGTGGTTTTGGTGTGTTTGTGATTCCATTATACTTTAATGGAATTGCACCTCAGTTGTTGAAACTTATCCAGAGGTTACTGGAATATCTCTATCATCTGGTTAGAATTTCATTACAAAAGAGCAAACCTGTCAATTTTCTACTCTTAAGTTCAATTGTCCACAGCAGTTTGTAATTAAAAAAAAATCATTATGAAATTTCTCCTAATTCTCTTGTATGTTGTTTTGCCTAATATGCCTATTTTTGCAAAGCCATTTTTACGCTTTGCCCTAGAATATACATTTTTATACACAATGTTATACCCATTGCTTGGAAACAGAACTGTATTGCAAAAGTCAAAGAGATACAAATTTCAAAGGATGGCTATGTTTTTGTCCACCTATTGTTTTGGAAAATATTGAAGAGGTATGTCCACCTTTAAATGAAAACTTAATGGAAAATCTTCCCCATATATAAGTGGTAGTAAAGAAATTGGCATAGGGATATATCCCCCCCCCCTGTTAATATATAAATAGAGCAATTTCATTTCTGCCATGCTTCTCAAATTTATTGCCAAGTACATATAACTTGGCTGAAATAACTAAGGGAAATCAGAATGGAGAACTTGCTCTTATTACCCAAGAGAGACACTGCCGTCTGCCTGGGTTTTGATAGCTGTAGTTGTTTGTATTCACTTAATCAAAAACAAGAAATTCCCAGGGAAAAGAAATACCAGGTTTTGTCATTCTCCTTGTAGGAGAAGGGAAGAGTTAAAATTGGTGAACATGGGACAAAAGAAAGATTAGTCTTCTTTGATAAATGTCAGGTTTTTCATACTTACAGCCAGGTTTTGAAATGATTGATTGATTTTATTTATTATATTTCTGTGCCTCTTTTCATTCACACAAACTGCAAAGTGGATTACAAACAATAAATAACAGTAACATAATTGTTGTTGTTTAGTTGTTTAGTCGTGTCCAACTCTTCATGACCCCATGGACCAGAGCACGCCAGGCACTCCTGTCTTCCACTGCCTCCCACAGTTTGGTCAAACTCATGTTCATAGTTTCGAGGACACTGTCCAACCATCTCAATAACATAATAGAACATCACAAATACAACATAAATTGTATAGAATAATTAACAAATTTTCAGTAAAACAATTAAAGTCTACAAAACACTATTAACAAAACAAATAAGCTAAACAGCACAATTACAATTCACAAAGTACTGCAGCAGTCATAATTTATAAAACAACATTAACAACATTAACAAAATAGCAACCAATGAATAAACTAAGCACTGTTGAATTCATGCGCACATTCATCCCATCCCCATGACTTATGATCTTCTTTTAAATGAACATGATTGCTATCGCGGGGGGGGGGGGGTGAGAGCTACATTGAACTAAAAGGATTGCTTAAAAAGGTAAAGGTACCCCTGCCCGTACGGGCCAGTCTTGACAGACTCTGGGGTTGTGCGCCCATCTCACTCTAGAGGCCGGGGGCCAGCGCTGTCCGCAGACACTTCCGGGTCACGTGGCCAGCGTGACAAGCTGCATCTGGCGAGCCAGAGCCGCACACGGAATGCCGTTTACCTTCCCGCTAGTAAGCGGTCCCTATTTATCTACTTGCACCTGGGGGTGCTTTCGAACTGCTAGGTTGGCAGGCGCTGGGACCGAACAACGGGAGCGCACCCCGCTGCGGGGATTCGAACCGCCGACCTTTTGATCGGCAAGCCCTAGGCGCTGAGGCTTTTACCCACAGCGCCACTCGCGTCCCAAAAAAAGGATTGCTTAATGTATGATAATTCTGTGCCCTGGGTTACTCTGATGTCTTATATAACACAGGGGATAGTAATGTAAAGCAAAGATGGGGAAAAGGGAAACTTTTGAAACATTCCTTCCTCTATTTTACACAATGGAAAGTTTTAAAGGAAGTTTCAGAGAGATCTGATTCTAAAATAACATAAAATTGCACAATTGATGACACAATCTGTAAATTTAGCAGATTTGAAATTGTATTAGTACATCATATAGGAAATACTGGTATAGATGGAGCAAGGCAGCCTGTATAGTCAAAATGGTGCCATCCATGCACAAGAGAGGTATTAGCAGGCATGCTAGAGGGGAGTCCCAAGGTTTTCAGGAGTAACAAGCAATTTTAGGGTAGGAAAACCCTAAGGTGAGGGACAATACAGTGGTACCTCAGGTTACAGATGCTTCAGGTTACAGACTCTGCTAACCCAGAAATAGTACCTCGGGTTGAGAACTTTGCTTCAGGATGAGAACAGAAAGCATGCAGCGGCAGTGGCGGCGCGGTGGCAGCAGGAGGCCCCATTAGCTAAAGTGGTGCTTCAGGTTAAGAACAGTTTCATGTTAAGAACGGACTTCCAGAACGAATTAAGTTCTTAACCCGAGGTATCACTGTACCCAAACTGGCCCAATGTGTACTAAGCATGCTCATTGGGTGTGGAATGACTTTGTGGGGCAGGGGGTGGAGACAGAAAAACAGAGATACAGGGGGAATGAGTTGGAGTATTCTGGAAGAAGGTATGGCTGGCTGGCTGGAACTTGAACAGGAACACTTAGCAGTGAGCACTTCGTTATGGGTCCCAGGGGTATTATATTAATCTTTAGAAAGGTTGCCAGGAAATATCACTGCAAAACAAATGTGAACCTTCATTTCCTCTGAGAAACATGATTAGCTTCATGAAAACCCGTTTTGTCCAGTGTAATTCAAGTACAAATTTCAGCTGATAAATTTGGCCAAATTGGAAAGACGGTAAATTTTGTGATGCAAATAAGTGATCCAGAGGATAAATTCAGGTACATGTTGGAGTGTCCATGAACTCAGCTGAACTTGCACCATTTATTTGCTTATTGTTTTTTTACCCATGGAACAGCTGCTCCCTTATGTGCTGCATGAGCTGCTTTGGAATATCTCTTGTGCTTCAAAGGTGACTTACAATCTAACATGACACACTGCTGACTTGCAAGGGCCATAGCATCTGCTTTGCATGCAGAATGCCCCAAGTTCAATTCCTGGGCTGAAAAGGACTCTTTTCATGAACCCTGGCAAATCACTACCTGTGCTGGTCCCGTGGACTAACCGAGAGGCGAGGTCTGAGTCCAGTCCGAGGTGCAGTATGGAGGCAGTCTGTAAAAGTTGAAGCTGGATGCAGGGCAGTTAGTTGGGTGAGGTCAGGAGCTCCAGCAGGGCAGGGTTCAGGCAGGAACTGTCAACCAACGAAGTTGCTCCCGCAACTTGGGACTGGGGGTAGCTGGCTTTTATCTGCCCCGAGGCACAGGGCGGCCCCGATCCTCAGGTGACTCGCCTCTCCTGGCCTGGAGGCGAGCACTCCTGCAGGAACTTAGTTTCCTCCACCTCTCTGCCCTGAGCCTCTGCAGCTCAGGAGAGGCTGGAGGGTTACTAGACCCAGAGGCAACCTTAGCTTCCTCTGCCAGGGCTGAGAGTGGAGCACCTGCAGGCAATAGGTCCTCCATCACCTCAGGAGCCAGAGCAGACCCAGCTGGTGCCTGGACCTGAGGATCCAGCACAAGTGAGGACCCTTCAGGCTCATGCCCCAGCCCCGGTTTAGCTGGTTCTGGAGGCAGGGAATCCTGTGCAGGCTGGGATTCTTCAGGTTCAGCATCCGAATCCGAATCCCAGGCCATCACACTACCAGTTAGTGCACACGGTACACAGCTTGATGGACTAATCTTCTGACTTGGCATAAGACAGGTTCTCGTGTTTCTATGATTTGATGAAAGGAAACACAGCGGTGTAGCTAGCCGCTCGGGTGCCGGGTGCGGCGCATGCAGCCGGGGTGGGGTGAGCTGCCCATGGGGGCAGGGCGCGCTGAGTGGAGCCTGCCCCTAAGCTGTAGGGCAGCTGAGGGAGAGGTGGAGGGCAGATGCAAGTCTCACACTGACATTTTAGGCAGCGCGGAGCCTGCAGGCGCCCAAGCCACCACATCACTCCCAGGAGAGACGCGTGGTTCAGGCACGCTGCAGGTCACACGGTAAGTGCCAGCTTCTGCAGTGTGGTGCCCAGTGCTAGCCGCATTTTGTTACATTTGTTGACTGAACTAAAAGGTTTCGTGAGCCCATTTTTTAAAAAAACTCATATTTTTGTCATTTTGTCAGCCCCCTCAGAGATGACACCCGGGTGGACCACACACCCCGCTCCCCCTTCCTCCGCCACTGAGGAAACTTACCAATTTACTCACAGGGTCTTCTTTTCGTTTTGAAAGGCTTCTCATTTTGCAGTAAATAAATTACTTTACAATCTCCTGTTCAAGAAAGAGATGCTGCTCAGTAGTGATGCAGGGAAGGTCCCCCCCCCCATCTTTTGACTACTCTTTCTTCTTTTTGTTGCGACCCAGAAACAATTGCACATGTTTAAACTCTATTACGATCACTGTGACTTAAGTGTATTGGATGGACTGTACTGTGTGTTTAAGAAGATTAATGGAAGATATTCCGTTCAGAAATTACGATAGAGGGTTTTGGGTTTTTTTAAAAAAATGCAACTGAAAGCAGGAAGTGTGGAGGAGGGTAGAAGTAGTAGCAAAATAACCACAAACAGATGTGAAGCCATCACCCTGCATATTTTGCACACAGTTAAATGATGTGTGTTACACGAGTCACATTGTGAGCTACTTGACAATAAGCAGACAGTCTTTATTATTTATTTTTTGTGTGTGCAGATATAGTTAATTACAAAGTCAGGGAATTGAACAGTTGGGGAGCTTTAAAAATAAATAAATAAATAAAGCCACAAACTGAGACTCTAAAAGGATAATCCTCTTATTCCTGTGAGTTGCTTTTATTATACGTTACAGTGGAATAATAGAAATGGGATGGCAATCTCTCTAGATATTTGCTCTTGGAAGTCTTAAAAACACTGTTGGTATTTTTATAGAGGCCTTTGACAGTGTTGTTTGGATTACTAACCACACAGAAGTATTCTAAAGGCAGGAATCAAGTGTGCATTTTATATTTATTTTGTCCACTGTTAGGAGTACTGCTAGACTTCATTTAAATTCATAATCCATTTTATGCATGTCTGAGGCTCAAGACATGGTAATGGGAGGTCTAGACAGGGATTTAACAATATTTTGAATAACTGGCAGCATAGTTATAAGTGAAGAGATCTCTCTTTCTAAAATATCCCTCCTTCAAAGACATTCTTCAATACACAGATCACAATAATGGTGAGATTTACAACAACAGAAGTATGGTTGTTATCTGTGAGGTTATTTAGGGATACGCAGAAACCTCTAGCTAAAGCAGCTGCCAGTGCCTCAGGCATTGAAGTTAGTGCTTTGGGTTTGCTCATCCTGAAAAAGCAGCATTCGGAAGGCTGCTAGCTATCTCATGCAAGTATACAGGGCTGAGGTTTCTTAGGGTGAATGTTATCCGACAGAAACTTTACTGTGGGTCTCCTAGTGCCTTAGGAGTGCCTTAGTTCTAAGATCCTAATCCTGAAGTAAGGCACTCTGAATGAAGGCCTTTGACTATATGTTTTTGCTAATGGAAGTGGATCAGTGGAGAGTGTTTGCTTCAGAGCTCCAATGATGGAATTCAAACCCCGTAACAGCTATGACTGCAAGGCAGGTTCGCTTCCCTTTTCACCCACTCCACAAATTGATTTATTCATATGACTGGGGATAGTAAAGCACTTTGCATGCAGGAGTTCTATTAAAGTCAGACCATTGGGCCATCTAGTCATAGCTGTCAATTTTTCCCTTTTTTAAAGGGAAATTCCCTTATTCCGAATAGGATTCCTTGCCAGAAAAGGGAAAAGTTGACAGCTATGCATCTAGCTCAGAATTGTCTACACTGACTGGCAGTGGCTCTCCAGGGTTTTTCGGGTAGGCGTTTTCCCAGCCCTTCCTTGAGATCACTTTCTGGGGATCTTGCAAGGCAAATACTCTACCGCTGAGCTGTGACCCTTTCCAATATAATGGATCCATGTTTGTAAGCTTGGGTGTTCACTTTCGCCTTCAGAATGGTTTTACTGCTCTTGGTGGGAAAGGTACTCTCAAGTGGTGAAGAGTTCAATAGCCTGATTTGGTCCATCTACAAGTTTTTCATCTAAGAAGCCCCACCAAGTGCTTCTTCCCCATGGGAACTCCTGAGGAGAAAAGCACAGCAAATTGCATGACGACTTAAGTGTTCACGAGCCATTAAGCCAGTCCTTGTACCTGATTACAACTTCCCCAGTTGACAAGCTGCTGCTGTGTATTACGTTCTGCTAAACAAAAAGGTTGCTTGGCAACCAGGTTGCTCTAATCTTAGTGCAAGTTACTTGCGTGTGCTGCAGTCTTTGGCCAGTTTTGCAGCACTTGTAAAACCACAAGCATTGGGGTGAAACATATATAGTTGGGTATATAATCAGTCCGAGTTGATGGGGCTGTCAGTGGCCTGTTGTGTCTCATCACTGCACGATGAGACCAGAACCTGAGCAGAATCACCAATTCTAACCACTAGAAAACCCCTTAGAGCCTTCAGGAATCCATCAGATTCCATTTGTTTCCAGGACTCCCTGATTTCCCCACCACCATCTGCAGAGATGAGTTGTTGTGAGTCCAAAGCTCACCAGAAACTGGTATGTCATAGAACTGAATCAAAGAACTATACAGTTGAAGACCTCCCAGGGCTCATCTAGTCCAACACTCTGCAATGCAGGAATCTCAGCTAAAGAATCCCTGACAAAGGACCATCTGACCTCTGTTTAAAAACCTCCAAGGAAGCAAACTAGATTGTACAACTCTTCCATCCATCCCCCATCAGAACACCCATCTCTGCTCTTGGAACAAAGATGAAAGCCTGGGTATGGCTTGCTGAATGTGGTGGACCAATAACCACTCGAGTTAGCCCCATGGAAACCATGATGTCCCAAGCCAGCACTTCAGAGAGGCTCAGCATGAACATGGAAATCATCCAAGGCTACTTTCCTGGGTGACCTTCCTGGGGTGCAAGCCTGGGCAGTATGTATGGAAGTCCTAGGCTGCCTGCCCCAGAACCAGACCTCCTCTCAGCCTTGCTGAAGTGGTCCAAAGGAAAACAGAGCAATACATTTGGCACCAGCTGTCTTAGGGATTCCACTCTGGATTTGTGTAGGGTTTCCTCCTTAGCCTTTTCTTCTCCAGAAGATATCTTACAAGGCAGCAGAGGTTTAGGATCAGAAACTTAGCAGGAAACTAAGAACACTGGATGTTTCCTGACACTGAATCAAGCCATTGGTTCACCTAGCTTAGCATTGTCTACACTGACTGGTAATGGCACTCCAGGGTTTCAGATGGGATTCTTTCCCAGCCCTACCTAGAGATGCCTGTGACTGAACCTGGGACCTTCTGCATGCAAAGCTGCTGTTCTACCGCTGAGCTACATCCCTTCCCCTTAGGAAAGCCTGCCTTAGCATTATTCCTGGCAGAGTCTTCCTCATTGGGTTTCCCACATTCTGTAGCACCCACAAATAATAGCAATAATTTATTATTTATATCTGGGAGACATCAAACATTTAAAACTTCCCTATACAGGGCTGCCTTCAGATGTCTTCTAAGTGTCTTATAGTAGTTTATCTGTTTTACATCTGACTGGAGGGTGTTCCACAGGGCAGGCTCCACTACCGAGAAGACCCTCACTGCCTGGTTCCCTGTAACTTCACTTCTCACAGGGAACCTCCAGAAGGCCCTCAGAGGTGGACCTCAGTGTCCAGGCTCAATAATGGGGTTGAGTACGCTTCTTGAGGTATACAGGGTTGATGCCGTTTAGGGCTTTAAAGGTCAGCACTGACACTTTGAATTGTGCTCGGAAACATACTGGGAGCCAGTGTAGATCCTGTAGGACCGCATTCTAGATTAGTTGTAGTTTCTGAGTCACCTTAAAAGGTATCCCTATGAAGAACACATTACAGTAGTCCAAAGATGGGTGCAGTGATGTAGCAAGAGCTATATGAGCATCTGAGGCAGATTTGACACTGACAAGAAGTCAGCATGATTCTTCCTGAGTAATAGACGTTTGGCAAAGGGTTTCTCAGAAAGCAGATTTCTTGTCACTCAGTATTTGGAACAGGAACATTGTGTGGCTGCCAAGTTCTTCCCAGCTTTCTTCAGCAGGCTGAAACGGACTAGGAGTGACAAATTCATTTTTTTTTTAATAATATTTTTTATTGCGTTTCTTTTCATAATTTTGTACATTCCAAACCATACAGAATAAATCAAATACAAGAAACAATTTTTTGATTTTTTTTACAAAAGAAAACATTGTACTTCCCCACACCTTCCAGATCTGCATTCTTTGTAATAACAATATCAGCAATTTGTTACCTTATTTCAAACCTTGTTACCACTTTCAATTATTATGTAACCGTTATTCAATAAATTATATCTCAAATTTGATACCTTTAAAATAAACATAATATGGTTGATTCACTTTGTCTTCTTTTCTCTTTTATCACTTATTTTGCCATTTACTTAATCATATTTGCTAAAGCATAACATTTCCAATGACATGCACTATCTTAGGATTCATACAACTTATAATATTTTTGCAAATAGTCTTTAAATTTTTTCCAGTCCGCCTCAACCGATTCTTCCTCCAAATCTCGGATTCTGCCGGTCATTTCAGCTAATTCCATGTAGTCCATCAACTGCGTCTGCCATTCTTCCAGCGTGGGTAAATCTTGTGTCTTCCAGTTCTTTGCGATGAGAATTCTTGCTGCTGTAGTAGCATACATAAACAACGTTCTGTCTTTCTTTAGCACTTTCTGGTCCACCATGCCCAGCAGGAAGGCCTCTGGTTTCTTAGGGAAGGTATACCTAAATACCTTTTTCAATTCATTATAAATCATTTCCCAGAAAGCCTTCACTTTTGGGCAGGTCCACCAGAGATGATAAAATGTACCTTCTGCCTCCTTACATTTCCAACATTTATTATCAGACAGGTGATATATCTTAGCTAGCTTGACTGGGGTCATGTACCACCGGTATATCATTTTCATAATATTTTCTTTCAGGGCAGTACATGCCGTGAATTTTATTCCGGTGTTCCATAACCTTTCCCAGTCTTCAAACATAATGTTATGTCCAACATCCTGTGCCCATTTTATCATGGCAGATTTAACTGTCTCATCCTGTGTATTCCATTTAAGCAGCAAGTTATACATTCTTGATAATATCTTAGTTTTTGGTTCTAACAATTCTGTCTCCAAATTCGATTTTTCCACTTGGAACCCAACTTTTTTATCCATTTTAAAAACCTCTTGAATTTGAGCATAGTGTAACCAGTCTCGCACCTTATTTTTTAATTTGTCCTGGCTCTGCAGCTTCCAATTGTCTCCAGTTTTTTCAATTATTTCCCAATACTTCGGCCAATAAGCCTCCATATTGGGCCTTTTTCTGGCCTTGGCCTCCATCGGTGATAGCCACCTCAGAGTTTTACTCTCTAATAAGTCTTTATATTTCATCCAGACTGCAAAAATTGCTTTTCTGACAATATGGTTTTTGAACAGTTTATGAACTTTAACCTTGTCATACCACAAATATGCATGCCAACCAAAAGCATTATCAAAACCTTCCAGATCTAGGACATCAGTGTTTTCTAGCAAAAACCAATCCTTCAACCAGCAGAAGGCTGCAGCTTCATAGTATAACCTCAAGTCCGGCAGGGCAAACCCTCCTCTTTCTTTCGAGTCAGTTAATATTTTAAACTTTATTCGAGGCTTTTTGCCCTGCCAGACAAACTTAGATATGTCCTTCTGCCATTTTCCAAAACATTCCACTCTGTCCACGATCTGTAGGGTTTGGAACAAAAATAACATTTTCGGCAATACATTCATTTTTATAGCTGCGATTCTACCCAACAAGGAAAGTTTCAATCTTGACCAAATTTCTAAATCCTTTTTAATTTCCAACCAACATTTTTCATAGTTGTCTTTAAATAAATTCAAGTTTTTGGAAGACAAATGAATCCCTAGGTATTTCACTTTTTTAACCACATTTAGTTCTGTTTCTCTCTGGAACCCCTCTGTTTCTGTAGATGTCAAATTTTTGGTCAAAACCTTTGTTTTTTGTTTGTTTAACTTAAATCCCGCCACCCGACCAAACTCTGCTATAAGTTCTAGGACTCTTTTTGTACTGGGTTCTGGCTCCTGTAGTGTCAAAACTAAGTCATCTGCAAAAGCTTTCAATTTATATTGTTTCACTCCGACCTCTATCCCTTGTACCAGCCGGTCCTCCCTAATCATGTTCAGTAGCACCTCCAGGACTGAAATAAATAAAAGAGGGGATAGAGGGCACCCTTGTCGTGTCCCTTTTTCAATTTTAAATTCCTCTGTCACCACATTGTTCACTATTAATTTAGCTTTCTGTTCTGAATAAATAGCATCTATTTCATTTTCAAACCCCCGTCCCACTCCCATCCCTTCCAAGTTTTTCTTCATAAACATCCAAGATATGTTGTCAAATGCTTTCTCCGCATCAATAAAGATTAACACCGCCCTTGTGTTCCTATTGGTTTGCAAAAGTTCCAAAATGTCAATGATGTTTCTGGTGTTTTCATATAAATGTCTACCAGGGAGAAAGCCTGCTTGGTCCTTATGAATTACTTCATTTAAAACCTTTTTAAGTCTGCTTGCCAAAATGTCTGCAAATATTTTGTAATCCACATTCAGGAGTGAGATGGGACGGTAGTTCTTAAGCTGCGTCTTTTCGGATTCTGACTTAGGTATCAATGTGATGAAAGCTTCTTTCCACGTTTCTGGTGCCCTCTTCCCATCCATAATCTGGTTGCATACCTCCATCAAAGGTTGTATCAAGTAGTCCTTCAAAGTCTTATAGTATTTGGAGGTAAGCCCATCCGGGCCTGGAGATTTGCCTAGTTGCATACTCTGAATGGCACCTTCGATTTCCTGTGAAGTTATTTTAGAGTTCAAGATTGATCTTTTATCTTGAGTTATTTTAGATAATCCATTTGACTTTAGGAATTGTTCTATCTCGAATTCTTTCTGAGGCCCCTGTGCATACAGTTCTTTAAAATATCTGTGGAAGCACTTCCTAATTTCCTCTGGTTTCTGAATCATTCTTCCATCAATCTCTAGATTTGTAACTGTATTTAACTTTTGTCTTTTTTTCAGCTGCCAAGCTAGCAGCTTTCCACATTTATTTGCTGATTCAAACGATCTCTGCTTCATCTGCTTAATTTTCCATTCGATTTCTTGGTTTATCAATTTCGAATATTGTGCTTGATGGAATTTGATTTCTCTCAGCACCTCCTTTGACTTTGGCTTGGTTCTCAGTTTTTTCTCTCCCTGATGTATTTTCTCCAATATTTTCTCCTTCTTTCCATTCCAGAGCTTTTTCTTAATTGTATTTTGTTGTATCAGAAACCCTCTCATAACAGCTTTACTGGCATCCCAGATTGTTCTTTTTTCTAATGTAGTGTTCAAATTTATCTCAAAGTAGTCCTTTAACGTTTTTTGGGCCTTTTTCACAATCTCTTGATCTCTTAAAAGGGTGTCATTCATTCTCCATCTGAAGGAACCGGTTTGAGTAAGTCTGAATTCTAATTTCAAAGCGTTGTGGTCGGAGCATGTTTTTGGGCAGATTTCCACCTTTCTGGTCTTAGGTGCCAGCCCTCTAGACGTCCAAATTTGGTCGATCCTTGTCCATGACAGGTGGGCCTCAGAGAAAAAAGTTCCTTCTTTACCTAGGGGGTTCTTTGTCCTCCATATATCAATCAGGTCTAAATTGTCAATCAGTTCAAAAAAGGTTTTAGGCAGTCTTCCATCTGATGTTAAGTTTTGATTTTGAGACTTATCCATATGTGTAGACACCACTCCATTCATATCTCCCATCATTATGATGTTGTTATAGTCTAAATAGTCCAGCAAAGTCTCATGCAGCTTCTTAAAAAATTCTGATTTCCCATCATTTGGCGCATATATTCCCAATATCAAATTTTTTTCTCCTTGTGTCTGAATTTCAATCGCCAAAATTCTTCCTTGCTCATCTTTAAATACCAATTTTGGTGCCAGGCTCTCCTTGGCGTATATCACCACACCTCTTTTCTTAACCTTATCAGATGAAATAAATTCTTGGCCTAGTCTCTTGTTGACTAGAACTTTCCTGTGGAGCCTGGTCACATGGGTTTCTTGTAAGCAAATAATGTCCAATTGTTCTTTCTTCAGTATATGAAATATTTTCCTTCTCTTTTCGGGGGAGTTTCCGCCATTTATATTCCAACTGAGTAGCTGCAGAGACATCCTGTACTATTTTGTTGCACCTAGAGTGGTGTTTCTTCTTTGTCCTCTGGTTCCGAGGGTGTAGGGCCTGGTCCGCCTCCGGGCGGTATCCCAGATTGTGATAAAGGCCAATGTGTTGCTGCTTCTTTTTGGAGATCTTCTCCGTGGTCGTGCAGGAACTTTTGTAAGTCCTCCGGTGTTCTTATTTTTACCTTCTTCTGCTTGTAAGTAAAAGATATTCCTTGTGGAAACTCCCACCTATAGCGAATTGTGTTGAGTCTCAGCAATCTTGCCAGTTCTGAATAGGTGGTTCTCAAGTCCAATAACTGTTTTGGTATGTCTCTGTAAATTTGCACCCTTTTGTCCTGTATCTCCAGTGCGTTTGCAAAGTGTAGGCCTAATATTTTGTCTCTCTCTTCCCTTGATCTCAAAATTATCAAACAATCTCTGGATCTGTCCTTCCTTACCAATCTTCCCAGTCGAAAAGCTGAAGTTATTTTGAAATCGCTTTCTTCCTTTATGTTCCAGAATTTTGAAAATTCTGTTGTCAAGAATCCAATCAAATCTTCTTGTTCAATTTCTGGAATTGCTCTCAATCTGAGGTTCTTCTCCCGATTTTTCAATTCCACCAAAGAAAGATAGGCTTGCTGTTCACCAATTTGTTTGTGCAAAGGCCTGACTTCTCCTTTAACCTCCTCGACCTCTTTTTTTGCTGCCGTTGCAATTTGAATAGCTTCCCCAGCTAAGTTACGATTTTCAGCTGTAGCTCCTTGCAATTTTTCAATTGCTTGTGTGTGCTGGGAAACCTGATCAGTCAATTTCTGGATTGAGGATGTAGCTTGGTCTATTTTTAGTGATTGGTTGTCAACCTTTTGATTTAAGGCTGCCAATTGCTCCAAAATTTGTTTCAAAACTCCCTCAGATCCTCCTGCAGCCATATCTTCCTCTGCAGAATTTTTAGGCTTTTCGACTTCTGCCTTTTGTAGGCCCAGCACAGCTGGGACCGAAGATCTGCGTCCCTGAGTCAGAGTTATTTGTACTAGCTGTGCCTGCTTTTTTTCTTTTTCTTTTTCCTTCTCTTTGGCTTCCTTAGCTTTAGCTGCTCTTGTCTTTCCTGTACCACTCATCAGTCAATGTTCAAGGTCAAATTTTTATTGTCCCATGGGAAAGACAGGTTCAGTTCCAAAACAATCCAGTAAGAGAGAGTAAACATAAAAAGCTGTTCCCAGGCCTTTATAATCCCAAAGTCCTCTAGGGGGAGTGCCACCAAAATTCAAAGAGAAGAAGGCAACTTTTCCGCCATTAAAGTCCCTGTTATATTAAGAACACACAATAGTCCCAGAAAGAATAGTAGAAAAAAGTCCTGCAGAGTGCTTTTAACTTTTAACAAAGTTTCAGAAAGGTGCGTGCCACTTGTATCAACTCCAGCTTGTTTAAGCTCAAAAGTAACACTTTCATCTGATAAAAGTTTAGTAACAGTTCCGCAGTTAAAACAGTTTCCCCTCCGGCAGCCCAGCAATTTAGAGATTAACTTTCAATAGTCCTTAACCGAGGGGGGTCTCTCCAATTTTCTCTTAAAAATTTACTCACAAGTAGGTCTGTCTTTCCTTTTCTGCAATCACTTCTGAGAGTGCATGAAAGGCTCTCTTTAAAGCTTCCCTTTTCCGCTGCTTTACGCTTGGCAGATCTTTTGCTTTGATCTTGTAAGCAGTACCGGAAGGCGGACTTCCTTTTTATCGTCTCCCGGTTTCAGCCAATTTAAAAGCAATTTGTTCCCCGAATTTAATGTCCTTACTCACGGGTTTGTTGTCTCAGCCAGATCTTTAAAGGAAGAAAGGTCGGCGCTCATCTGTGACAGCCGCGCGGCTTCGCTTCCGCAGAAAGAGCGATGAACTCACAGCACCGCTACCCCTCCTTCGCTCCGGAGCCCCTTACGGGGTCCCTTCTGCGATTTCGGGGTCGCTCCAGGTGCCCGCCGAGTCCCACGGCCACGGGCTCACTCTACCCGTGGTTTTTCTTAATGGGTCGTCGCTGTGCCGTGGCGAAACGACCCTTTCCTGCGGAGCCCCTCTTCAGAGATCGAAGAGGACCGCCATCACCGTTTCGCGCCGCCTCCGGAAGTCTAGGAGTGACAAATTCAGGGTTGACCTCACCACGATGTAATGTGAAGCAGTCTACCTCAGGTGGCAAATTCTAAGCAATATGTGTGGTTTTTTCCTTTATATGGGATGTATGTGGGTGTAATTTGTAAAAAGAATTCCAGTCTAGAGCAGAGGAGTGTAATTTATTTATTTTTTGCTTGAGGTGTTAAAAAATAGAAAAGAAAACCCTTCAAGACCCACCCCTAATCCCAGTTTCATGTGTGCAACTAGTGTTGTCTCTGTTTCAACCTTCTCATTCAGATCCAAAAAAAAGATGCAGTCTTTTATTCTCCCAGCAAAATCATGGTGAACCTTAATTAGTCAGTATTTATACAGCAGCATGTAAATATAAAATGCTTTTGACATCTCAATTATTATAATTACCATGTGAAATTTGTTTGAAGCTCAGATTTGGAAAAGAGCAAAGCTTTCAAACTGCATTTTCCTTGAAATGACTTGTGAGTTCAGAGCTTATCTCTTTTCTCCCTTGAAAATAGGAAATGTTAAGTTTCTGCCACCCTGCCCCGGAAAGGTCAAATCCAACTGTTTGGAGGAGTTCCTCCCCCCCTCCCAAAAAAATCTTGAGTTCTGTGGGTGTGTTTAGTCACAGTGGGTAAATCTGCAAGCGAAGCAGGACACACAGACTCTGAGATCGATTCTGCCTGTTCAGCAGATGGCTTGACACAATATGCTGCACTGCACGCCTGCTGAGTCCTAAAGGCAAATGTGCCATAAGTAACCTTGCCATAAGCCTGTTAATGCAAAGGCAATTTTCTATTTTAAACTCTGTAAAGCTCCCCCTTTGTTTGCCGCCTGTCTGTTTACAGAAGCTGCTGTACAAGAGCATAGCAGATTGTTTGCTCTAATAATACGACTAAGCCCTAAGGTCAAACTGCACTTCCATTTATCCCACACAAAATAGTGATACTTGTTGCTTATCACATGACGAGTGTGCTGAGTTGTACTGAAAATGTCTGAAAGCAGCACATGAGCGCTCAGGCAGATGGGGGGGGAGACAACTGCTTGCCTTTTATTACAGGATGGGTTTGTATGCCACTTAATGGCACAAGAGGCTTCTAAGTGGGTTAACAAAATAAAAAAGTCAGTTACACAAAGATTAAAACAGAAACATCCATAATTAAAACGCTGCGAACAAGTCATGTCTCCAGGCATCAGCAGAAGCAACTAGTGATTCAGTCCTGAGCATCTTTGACATACAGTTCAGGTTGCTGGACTGCTTTAGATAGCTAAAGTCACTACAGTGGAGCCAGCTTGCCATCCAATTAAAATACTTCAAGAGAAGCAAATGTACCATAAAGGTACCTTGCAAGTACCATAAAGTAAAATGGCCATGAAACTAATCATGGCAGACAGAAGGATATTTTAACTGTCAAGATGATGTTTGAAGTGTCGCTTGCAAAATGACAAGTAGTGTTCCAGCTGTATAGTGTCACTGTGGATTCCAAGCCTTGCATGCACATTTTTTAATAAAGACGAGCCAAATTTCTGTAAGTTTTCTGTTGCATCTCAAACTTTGGGCAGGATCTTCTGCTAGCAGGTTATGCGAGTTGCGATACACTTG
Organism: Podarcis muralis; assembly: GCF_964188315.1. NCBI lineage: Eukaryota > Metazoa > Chordata > Lepidosauria > Squamata > Lacertidae > Podarcis > Podarcis muralis. The sequence goes on from NC_135662.1 coordinate 29,738,824, forward strand.
GGAGGGTGTCCTCTAACGTTTGTCAAAATATTGGGTACTAGGCAGTCGAAAGAGATCTATATAATGCAAGCTGTGCACTCCCTGAGCTAGTCTAAAAGGACCAAGCTTGGTAGAGCTTCTCAACCATACTGAGAAAAGGTTAACATAAGAAGGTAAGACCATAATAAGAACAGCCTGCTGAATCAGGCCAATGGCTCATCTCATCCAGCATTCTGTTTTCACAGTAGCCAATCAGACACACTTGTGAAGTCTGCAAGCAGGACATGAGCTAAGCAGCACTCTGCTCACCTATGATTCAGCAACTGGTATAGTGGAGGTAGAACACAGGCACTATGCCTAGTAATTCAAGTAGTTCTTTACACATTCTGTGTAAACCAGCATCTTCCAGGGCATCTAACTATGGGTACGGACAGGATTGCTAATAGCGTCTTGCAGAACCCTGCTCATCCTGTTCTGAAGGAACATCTGCCATTTATCAAGCTCTATGTTCCCCTTCCTTATTTTTTTAAAAATGCAATGCTTATTTTTGGCTAGCTTACTTGAAAAGTTGGAATATGTAGAAATTTAGCCAGTCTGAACAGAAAAGAACTGAGGGCCTTAGCAATGATGAGTTTGAAACCTGAGTATTAACTGGCTGCAGCTACCCAAGTCAGGGGGCTATCATGTCTTGAGTGTTTATAACATTTGCTCATGCTTATTCCTTTTTCCTCCCTCAAGTTTTGTGGGGATCTCTCTTAAATGTTTGATTGCAAAATTCAAGACCCTTCTCATCTTGGGCCATGTGAGTCTGACTGTGAGCTAGCATATGATATATTACTTGGTGATGTGCATATACTTATCAGGAGACCTTATCCAAACAGAAGTCTTAAGTGCAGTTCCATGTAAGATTCGATCAGCTTCTAAGAAAGTATGACAGGATATGTGTGTGGCTGCTATTTTGGGTTTATCAGATTTGGAAACTCACTTGCCATGCAAAATGTTATGAAAAGTCTCTCCATGCCCCCTCTTCATAATTATTAAGAAAAGTAACCCAGTTATGTTTGGAAGGAGTGATGCTTTAGCTGTGAAGATTTCCAATATTATATTAGTAGCAGATTATTAGATTTTATAATTATATTTATCCTGCCAGATTAAAGGGAAAGGAAACCTACTAATTTAAAATGGTTCTCCCAGGGCCATGGGATAACTCTCATTGCTTCAATGCCTTGGACAGAATGTGTGATTTTATATTTCTGTTTGTGCAAGAGAAAGGAAGGCCAGTAAACTGAACATAGTGCAGATTTAAACAGTTTAACACAAATTCAGTTTGTGTTTTATTTATTATAAATGGGTGTTCCAGAAGAAAAACAAGTCATAATGTACCTGTGGCATGCATATGCTAGCGGAAAGCAATGTGTTTCAAAATGCATCTGGAAGAATACCTGAAGTGATTGTAAACTGCTGCTTTCAGTTGTGCCGAGTTCATAAGAATTGAAATCTTCAGTTGTTTGTTTTTCTAAGTATTGGAATGCTTAAACCCAGCCATTCTGGCCAACTATCAGGGATGAATGAAGCTGTAGTCCAGCAACATATGGAGGGATTAAATGCAATTTTCTGAGTCTTTTGTTTCTTTAAATTCCATCTGTTTGTAATTCAGATGTTGTTGTTCAACATATTTATAAAGGACTTTGATGAAGGAATTGAGGGGATGCTCATCACATTTGCAGAAGACACCAAAGTGGGAGGGATAGCTAATGCCACTAAAGACAGAATCGGGATTCAAGAAGACCTTAGCAGATTGGAGAATTCTGCCCATACTAACAAAATGAGTTTAAATAGGGACAAATGTAAGGTTCTACACTTAGGCAGGAAGAACTAGATGCACAAATATAAAATGGAGGACACCTGATTTACTAGTAGTACATGTGAAAAGGATCTAGGGGTCTTAGTGGACCATAAGCTTAACATGAGTCAACAGTGTGATACAGCAGCAAAAAAAGCTAATGCTATTCTAGGCTGCATCAACAGAAGTATAGTCTCCAGATCAGTACAGTGGTACCTCGGGTTAAGAACTTAATTCGTTCCCGAGGTCCATTCCTAACCTGAAACTGTTCTTAACCTGAAGCACCACTTTAGCTAATGGTGCCTCCCGCTGCCGCTGCTCCCCTGCTGCGCGATTTCTATTCTCATTCTGAAGCAAAGTCCTTAACCCGAGGTACTATTTCTGGGTTAGCGGAGTCTGTAACCTGAGGTACCACTGTAATAGTAATAGTACCACTCTGTTCTGCCTTGGCCAGACTACACCTGGAATACTATGTCCAATTCTGGGCACCATAACTTAAGAAGCATGTTGACAAGATGGAATGTGTGCAAAGGAGGGCAACTAAGGTGATAAAGGGTCTGGAAACCAAACCTTATGAAGAGCAGTTGAAGGAGCAGTGTATGTTTAGCCTAGAATATCCATCTTCAAATATCTCAAGGGCTGTCACATGGAAGAGTGAACAAGCATGTTTTTTCCTGAGCTGGAGGGGAGGACTTTAGGAAGAACATTAGGAAGAACTTCCTGACAGTAAGAGCTGTTCGACAGTGGAATTTGCTGCCAAGGAGTGTGGTGGAGTCTCCTTCTTTGGAGGTCTTTAAGCAGAGGCTTGACAACCATATGTCAGGAGTGCTCTGATGGTGTTTCCTGCTTGGCAGGGGGTTGGACTCGATGGCCCTTGTGGTCTCTTCCAACTCTATGATTCTATGATTCTATGACTTGAACCAATGGCTTCAAGTTACAAGAAAGGAGTTTCCGACTAAACATCAGGAAGAACTTTCCGACAGTAAGAGCTGTTCAACAGTGGAACAGATTCCTTCTAAAGGTTGTGGACTCTCCTTCCTTGGAGGTTTTTAAGCAGTGGTTGCATGGCCATCTGTCATAGGTGCTTTAGCTGCGATTCCTGCATTGGGGTTGGACTAAATGACCCTCAGGGTCCCTTCCAACTCTACAATTCTATTACTATTCTAAGACCCCTGGTGTGGTGAGCATGGTTTCAGTTCTGCTCATATACAGACACTTTCCGCAGAAGTATTCTGCAGCTTAAGGAAGCTACAGGTATTACTCAGTTTCCTCTAGGAAACTGCCCAAGACTATGCTGTGCCTACTGGCATGAGATGTCCCAAGGGGAAAATGGGGAAATTGGACAGAGAAACAGATGCAATCTTGGGAATGGATGGCATCTGTAGTCAAGATGAAGTGAAAAATATTGTCAAGGACAGCAAGGGCTGGAGCACTGACACATTAAAAGCCTTTTCAACTGCTTTAATTAGCAAGGTAAAATTATGTACAGTCAAAGTGCTTCTGCAAACAACGTTTTTAAAATTGAATTAGCTCTGCCTCTCCTGGAACTGTCAGCTGTCACAAATTTATGGTGTCACAACTGAAAAACGCATTTCATGAAGAGAGCTTTAATTTCTGGGCTTTTTATTGCTTCTCCGCACATACATCAAGCTAAAAAGCTATCAGCGTGCATTTTCCCTGCCTAAGTGGCACTGGCCTTACACCAGGTGTCAAAAAATAAGTAAATGGAAGGGTAAAAAAAAAAAAAAGTTCCAAATTTGTTCTGCTTTTATGACTGGTTTGGTTGCCGGACTCCAGAATACAGTTTACCTTCTTGCTAGGAAATCAATCCTCAGCTGTTTCTTTTCTTTTTCTTGTTTGAAACCATTTTAATTGAAATTTCGCCATATACTGCTTGCAGATACATTTTGGAATTACATCACTCCAATAAAAACAAACTAATAAATAAATAAAAATAGTACATCAAAAGTCATTGCACACAAATTCGCAGACAAAGTACATGACATATATACACAATAATTTTAACACTGCATATGTTTTTTCTCTCTCTCTCTCTTTGACAGGCAGATGCCAAAGCTCACATATTCCAAGCTCGGATCACCCTTTTCTAATCCTGGTGGAGGTCTAAACAATTGAATTCTTTAAGTGTAAGTGATCATGGCTGTATATTATATCCAGGAAACCATTGAGAATTTGGAACTAGGGGAGGCAGGGATTGCATCAGTAAGCTCTTAATGCATAAGCACTGTAATTACATTCCTGAAACTCGAATGTGTGTGTGTGTGTGTGTGTGTGTGTGTGTGTGTGTGAGAGAGAGAGAGAGAGAGAGAGAGAGAGAGAGAATGATATACCATAATTAGGCAATAATGTATGCTGTGGTCATTTATTAGGTAAGGCTGCATTCCCTAAGTACCACACTATAGACATTAATTAAGTAGTTAGTGAAGCCCATAGGAAACAACGCATCACCTTATTACTATTCATGAACACTTCCGTGATGCCTCTGCTATCAATTTTTAGGTTCCCTTGGCATGCAAGATAGGTGCTCTGCAATTTGAACTACTGTTCCATTTAATTTCCATCTGAAGCGTGGCTAACTCAGGCTGCAATCCAAGCTCGCCTTATGCCAGGCTGTGGGGGGGTTTCGATTGTGTGGGCGCATCCCTCCACTCGCTTTGCAGCCTCCTCTTGGCTGCTGTCAGAGTAACACTTGCGTCCCTCTGCTGGGATGTAGACCCCCCCCTTCCACCCACCAAATGGGGCATACCTGCCAGCAGAGCCTGATGAAAGTTCCCAAATTAGGTTAGTCCAAGGGTGGGGCGCGGGTGGCGCTGTGGGTAAAAGCCTCAGTGCCTAGGGCTTGCCGATCGAAAGGTCGGCGGTTCGAATCCCCGCGGCGGGGTGCGCTCCCGTTGTTCGGTCCCAGCGCCTGCCAACCTAGCAGTTCGAAAGCACCCCCGGGTGCAAGTAGATAAATAGGGACCACTTACTAGCGGGAAGGTAAACGGCGTTCCGTGTGCGGCTCTGGCTTGCCAGAGCAGCGATGTCACGCTGGCCATGTGACCCGGAAGTGTCTCCGGACAGCGCTGGCCCCCGGCCTCTTGAGTGAGATGGGCGCACAACCCTAGAGTCTGTCAAGACTGGCCCGTACGGGCAGGGGTACCTTTACCTTTAAGGGTGGGGCTGAGCTGACCAATGGTGTTCTGGATCCTGAGGTGCTCTCTCAGCCATCATCAGACCTGAGTGGGGCTCAATTATTTATTTCCTTATTTAAACTGCAGGTGTCCCAGCGATTGGTCCCAGTCTGCCTGCCTCCAACTTTCTGCAACCACCTTTGTGGGTGGGTGGGCTGCAAATGGGATGGTAGCTCTGCTGCTTCAGAGAGCCTCAGTGGGGGCAGCAAGCAGTTTGGATTTTTCTGTCTACATCTTTGCAGGTCAATAGGTTTGAAGTCATGATGAGCTCAGGATGAAACATAAGGTCTAGTTTTCAGAGCACAGGACACCTTGCGTGGACCCATTGCCTTTCTTTTCTGTGTTGAAATATGGTCACAAAAGGTTTCTTTTTATTTGGCAAAAAGCCATAGACACCTTCATCAGAAAACTCTCTTTAAGCAATGTATGTAATAAAACACAGGTTACGATCTGCACAACCTTATATATATTCTGTCTGGGTAGGGTGGCTGAAATCTCTCCCAGAACATCTCAACTCTTTAGGGACCCTGCATTTCCTAGGGTCTTTCCTCAGAGTGTGGGGCTGTCGGTTTGGAGACCCAGGACTTGAGACACTTCTGTATGGGGGGGGGAAGCAAATGAGGGGGAGGCCAGTACACAGAGGCAGGGTTTGGAGAAAAAGCAGTGGCAATTCTGTTTCAGGCGGCAATAAATCTTGCACCATCCCTGGTGGGTCTGTCAGGCAATGCAACAGTTGAAGGATATTTGAGGGGCAAAGGTTGGGATTTTCAGCTGAGCTATAAGGAGATGGTGGTAAAATGGGTGGCATTTGAAGTGCTCTCTCAGGACTAATGGAATCTGATGAGGACATTTTGTACTTCCAGTGCAGAAGTGTATGCCTGGCAGTCATGAGACTGGATTTCCAGTGTAGACAAGAAAGCAGCTGGCCTGAAGGAGAAGCAGAGGGATATGGGGGGGGAGTCCTAAAAAGAGAGATCTTGGGGTGCAACAAGGACCAGAAGCTTTGCCAAACATCACCCAGAGAAGCAAGAGGAAAGGGTGGGGAATGGGGAAGAAATCAAACAATTCTCCAAAAGCAAAATGTCTCAGAGCATGAGAAGGGTCTGACTGACACTGTCAAAGGTGGAACAAAGTTCATCCGTGACAAATGGGCACAGGAAAGAGCTCTGAGCTTAGCTGCCAGAAATCTTCAAGAGATTCCAAATCCAGTGGAATGATAAGAATATGTACCAGGTTGCAGAGGTCAAAGGGATAATTTAGGAATTTGAAGCAACAAGAGGAAATTCCTTGTCTGGAACAGATTGTTGGATGATAAAATAACTAAAGAGGCTAAATAAGAAAAGGGCACCATTTGTTCTTATTTAAATGACTATTAATGATCAGCTTTATTTTTCCTGGAGACCCAATTACATATTCAAAAAGAAATAAAAAGCAGCTCTCTGATTGTGTGTTCCTTGAAAAAGATAAAAATGAAAGGATGGTAACCTACCAGCATGTTTGCATTTGAAAAGTATATATCTGTGTGCATATGTGTTCACATACCCATATTCAATGTAATTGGCTATGCATACGCGCCTCATTTACCTTGGTATCAAGCAAGGGGGTGTTGAAAAAGATGGAATTTAAAGCATCTTTGTAGCTACAGTTCACACATGTTCACTGAACATTGTAAATTGGATTAGAAATAACGGCAACACCCTAATAAACAGAAAAGGTGTTAAAACTGAGCTTTGACAGCTTGAGCGCATCTGCATCTCTGATTATCTCATGCATGCTTTTTGCAGTAATCTTTTGGACTGACTGATCCTGTTTTAGCACATCTCTTGTGCTTATCTGTGGCTTTATGGTGGAGTCCTTCCTTTGTATGGATTTTCCTGACACATATTAAAAAAACATTATCCTTTTGCAGTACAGTTTTTTCATATTTTGACAGGGCAGAAACAGTGGTGAGAGCAAGCTACTCTCAAGATCAGATAATCAGAATGACACTAGCTTTGAAAGATGTAAGTGTGGAATTCTCATGAGTTCGCAGCTTCCACTGGAGTCAAGTATTATTGTTAAGTTGGTCCAAAATAATAAGAAGCCAAACAGCCAGCAAAATTCAATTCCTTAAGATGAGTTCACATTCTCATGTGGACCTTCTGACAAGCTCTAAACACTCCTTCTGGAAAAAAACATTCCCTTTCCCTTGTAGGGTATCAGGAATGGATTAAAATCAGATACCCAAGACTGACGCAGCCGCCTTCTAGATCTCTCTGTAAGCTTGTTTGTTTGTTTGTTTGCATGTGAAAAGTGCAAGCTAAATAGTGTTCAGTGTATTAAATACCTTTTCGTTATATTTAGGATTTTTATCATGGCTCTAAAACTTTGCTGTGGCAATTAATATGCAAGCAATCTCTCTCTATGGTGAGAGGTGTTAGGTGTTTGGGAAGGGGGTGCCGGCCTTCTCCATTCCCTGGATCCAGGAAGTGTTAAAAGCTAATCAAGCTTTCTAATTCCAAGAAATAGCCTTGTTGGGGGATTAAAGAACTCAGTGCCAGACGGAGCCCCTCTTCCTCAACAGATAAAGCCAGAGTAGAGAGCGGAGAATTGATGCAACTTAGAAGTACAGTCGCCAGGGACGCGGGTGGCGCTGTGGGTAAAAGCCTCAGCGCCTAAGGCTTGCCGATCGAAAGGTCGGCGGTTCGAATCCCCGCGGCGGGGTGCGCTCCCGCTGCTCGGTCCCAGCGCCTGCCAACCTAGCAGTTCGAAAGCACCCCCGGGTGCAAGTAGATAAATAGGGACCGCTTACCAGCGGGAAGGTAAACGGCGTTCCGTGTGCTGCGCTGGCTCGCCAGATGCAGCTTTGTCACGCTGGCCACGTGACCCGGAAGTGTCTCCGGACAGCGCTGGCCCCCGGCCTCTTAAGTGAGATGGGCGCACAACCCCAGAGTCTGTCAAGACTGGCCCGTACAGGCAGGGGTACCTTTACCTTTACCTTTAGAAGTACAGTCATACCTCGAAAGTTGAACAGAATCCATTCTGTAAGTCCGTTCGACTTCTAAAACGTTCAACTTCCAAAGCGCGGCTTCTGACTGGATTCAGGAAGCTCCTGCAGCCAGTCGGAAGCTGTGGAAGCCCTGCCAGACGTTCATCTTCCAAAATAATGTTCAGAAACCAGAACACTCACTTCTGGTTTTTGATCGTTCGGGAGCCGGAACATTTGACTCCCAAGGCATTCAGGAGCCAAGGTACGACTGTAAAACATTTGAATGCAATCTTCAATTTCTGTTTGAATCCAAGGCTGCGGCTATGAGAGAAACAAGACCCTTTTGAGGTACTAATGCTGTGAGGCCCTCCATTGTAGGCTCAGGATGTATATATGTGTAAATAAGCCATATATCATGAAGATACCACAGTCTCTGCTATGCCTTATTCCAAAAGGAATCCTGGGTAAGTGCCGGTAACCCCTGGGATCTTGCACTGCTCTTAGACTGGGGTGGCATGCAACAATATGCATTTGTGAGCAGACTGAATAGCATTAAAAGTTGTCAGTACATTCCTGTAGGGTAGTTACTGGTAGTGAAATGAAATTTTAGAGAAGTAACCATCAGTGTTAAAAACTGCAGATCCAGAATCTGCAAATTAACCATCTTATCATAATCTGTCTACTTATATGACAAATGCCAGGGGTGGGGTGGGGATAAAGCACCAGATATGGACAATAATCCACTAAAAAGTAGATAATATTAGTTTTATAAGACAATACTAAACACCCCGTCCTGTGTAGAAGTGCTGTGTAGAAGTGCTAAGTCAACTAGGTTAAGCTAAGTTCTGGCATTTTCACACATATTTTTTTTGTGTTAACAGCATTTACGTGTGCACAAGTTGCATTCGAGACACAAATATGTGCTTGTTAATATCACATGCAGAACTCTGTGCAAAAGACCACAATTAAATTGTACTAAAATATCTGTGAAATGTTAATCAGAGGTGCAAAAAGTGGCTTGTGTTACAATGCATTGGGAGTTTACAAAAAAGTGAGTGCTTTGGAGCACTCAAAGGAACACTGATTTAATGCTGCCACCTTGTGCCCAAGAGTTGAACAAGCACATCTACAGGCAATAACTGCTCCAACGTCACAACAGAATTGTTCTTTAAGCTCACGCTTCTAGTTTTAAAATTTAACAAGCTTGTGAACTATTAAAAACTTTTGTTACCTATGAGAGTAGAAAATTCTGTATGCTTGAGCTCAGAATAATTACTTACTCTAAATCAAACATCCCTGTCTCTTCATGAATTTCAGATCAGTTAATTTCAAATAGGCAGAGCTTGGTGCAAATTAATATTTATTCCACAAGACTTTTTTTTTTAATAGCAAAGATGGAGAATTTTCAGTTCCCTTGGTTATTCAGAACTTCTGAGCCATCTTTGCCCACCCCCACCCGCCATGGACATCTGCAAGGCGAGAGCCTGCTTCCGCAGGAGCAGAACTGCTCATTGAGGTGTAGGGTCATAAGGTTACTCTCTGCCATATGAAGAAGGTAAAGGTAAAGGGACCCCTGACCATTAGGTCCAGTCATGGCTGACTCTGGGGTTTTGGCGCTCATCTCGCTTTATTGGCCGAGGGAGCCGGTGTACAGCTTCTGGGTCATGTGGCCAGTATGACTAAGCCGCTTCTGGCGAACCAGAGCAGCACACGGTAACGCCGCTTACCTTCCCGCCAGAGCGGTACCTATTTATCTACTTGCACTTCATGCTTTCGAACTGCTAGGTTGGCAGGAGATGAAGAATGTAAGAGCCTGTAAAAGGCCCATCCAGTTCAGCAACGTGTTCTTAGAGTAGCCAACCAAATGCCTCTATAAGAGGGCTGATAGCAGGAAATGAGCACTATAGCACTTTCCCCACTTGTGATTCCCAGCACCTGGAATTCAGCGACATGCTGTTTCCGACAGTGAAGGTACAATGTAGCCATTGTGGCCGGTAGCTTTTATCCTCCATTAATTTGTCTCTTTGGAAGTTATCCATGTTATTGCTTAGTGCACGAGTGACGGGGCTCAGGTAACCACAAGACCTTGGGATGCAGACAGCAGCACATTCCTTCTGCTACTTTAGAATCCCTTCATGCATGTGGCAAATGAAGGCAAATCCAGGTCTTTTGGACAAACGAATCACTTTTGTAGTATTGTAAACTTGTGTAGTAGTCTGTTAAAGGTAAAGGTAAAGGTACCCCTACCCGTACAGGCCAGTCGTGTCCGACTCTAGGGTTGTGCGCCCATCTCACTTAAGAGGCCGGGGGCCAGCGCTGTCCGGAGACACTTCCGGGTCACGTGGCCAGCGTGACAAAGCTGCAACTGGCGAGCCAGCGCAGCACACGGAAACGCCGTTTACCTTCCCGCCAGTAAGTGGTCCCTATTTATCTACTTGCACTCGGGGGTGCTTTCGAACTGCTAGGTTGGCAGGCGCTGGGACCGAGCAACGGGAGCGCACCCCGCCGCGGGGATTCGAACCGCCGACCTTTCGATCGGCAAGTCCTAGGCACTTGAGGCTTTTACCCACAGCGCCACCCGCGTCCCTCTAGTCTGTTAAAAGTAGTCTGTTACTTTTTATCTTATTCCTAAAAGCCTTGAGTGAGATCATATTGTGCTGGCACTCTTGAACTTTAACTGACCTGAAACAGGTATTGTATTTTTAAAAAAAGAACAGAATATTTGTTTCACTACTGTTGTATGAAAATGCTGCCAAGCTTTTCAGGATCACCACAGATGCCCCTGGCTAATATGCAGCTATTTCAAATGGGCATATCTCATTTTTCCATGGTGTGGTTCAGCACCCAACCTGAATATCTGCTTTTAAAGCTCCTTTGCTGGATAAATACAGTACTACAGCACAATTTGGCTTTTTAAAATGAGTATTTCTGAGTTTGACTATCAAACTGGGACATCTGAATCTTTAGAAATTGGCTGTTGCATAGACAATTAACGCAAATTAGTAGACAAATAGGTGTGTCAATTCATCTTCATCGATGTTATACTTACAACTTTTCCCTTTCTTGCTTTTATCCAGAGTTGTTAAAATATATTTATTTCCAGTTCTAGGGTTGTAGCCAACTGAATGCACTGAAATTAATGAGTCTAAGTTGGTCATACCCGTTAATTTCAATGGGCCTCCTATAAGTAGAACTACTGTTTGATTCAAGCCCCATAATCCTATTGGTTTCCCTCTTTTTGATTAAAGTCAGACTATGGGGGGGGGGGGTCCAGACTGTGGTTGCAGTCCTCTACAACATACCTAGAAATAAGTCCCACTGAAATTACGGGGGCTGCTTTTGAGTAGATATGCATAGGATTGCACTGTTAAGTTAGCTGCACTAAGGTCCCACTGAAATCCACATGAAAAACTTGGTTGGCAGGCTTGGTTCCCACTGGGGCTTAAGTTCAACAAATTTAGTCCGGATTCATTGCTATGAAATACCATCATTTCCCTCTCTAAACTTGTTCACATGCAGACATTCTCCCTTGCTAGGGGTAGTATAGTAGACTAAAAGATGTAGTTACTAATCAGGAAGTGACTAGTTTTGCTTATTGACTCTGCCATGAACTCATCAGGTGCTATGTTGTGATACAGCGTCATTCCAGGCACATTGGTGAGGAGAAATAGTGGCCAAGATAGCTGCCAGTCCAATCCGACAGCAACGCACCTGTGCAACCTCAAACAAACTCTCCCATTTTTCCATTAGCTTCATAATGGTGCCTCCGATTACCTCATGACGGTTAACGTAGCTGAAATGTTAGTAGTTCTGAAAATATAAAAAAGCAGGATTAAAATTGTAACTTCCGTCATGCCATAGATTCAAAACACATGATTTCCCCCCTAGGAAATGTAACTTGATAAGGATGCTGGGAACTGTAGCTCTGTGAGGGATAAAAAACAGTTTACATGATTCTTTGGGGAAAGTAATGTGCTATAAATGTGCAGTTTGAACACACCCAGCCTTTAAACTGGACTTCTTTGTAATGTCTCTCCCCCCTTTTTTGCTCCACAGAAAGAAGAACTCTTATCTGCGCAAATGCCAACATCTTGTGAGGACTAGCTGCCCTCCATCCAAAAGCACCCCCCCCCCTTCTGTATCATGGGGCCTGGTGATAGCTTCTTAAGTACAGGGCTGCTTCACATCATCATATGGGGAAGCCTGGCAGCCATGGCAATGCTATTGGTCTTCAGTTTTCTGCTCTTCCTATGCTCTAGCTGTGATAGGTAAGGTCTTGCTCAGGATACAATGTCAGGGTGCTGTAAAGGCATGAACAGGAACTGTGTTGTTGGACCCCTTAGACAGTGACAGTGTGTGTGTGTGTGTGTGTGTGTGTGTGTGTGTGTGTGTAAAATCAATAGCGTGTGACCTCCACAAAATCAGGACCAGCAGAACATAGCTAACTTTCCATGGTAAGTATAAGATTGTCAGGGGTGGCTGTCTAATTTTGTGTTATGCCACAAGCCCCATGGCAGCCATTTTGTGTTCTGCCATCCTCCTTCTGCCCCCAATAGCAGCTGTTTTGTGACTGGCTGTTTCAGCACACACTCCGAATTCAAAATGTGCCCCCCCCCCCAAGGATGGAAACCCTCAGCTTGGGCATCAGGCAGCAACCACACCAAATAAAGATTGTGGTTATAATTTCATAAGACACAAGTGTTTGTGTTTAATATTGGATGCTGGGGGTCTAAAACGAGTGTCTTAAAACCAAGGAATGATTATGTTTTCGTGAACAAATCCAAGAGACAAAGTTCAGTTTTGCTGTACGTTTGAATTTGAACCAGAATTAATATCAATCAATTTTGCCTGTTAATGAGACCAGCATATAGTTCATCATGCATATTAATTATGGCTGCCCACTTTGCATTGCTGATTATTCAAACAACAGAGGCTATGTTCAACTAGAAATATCCATTAAAATAAATAGCTTTGCCCTTTCCCTTGTTGTTTACATAAAATAGCAAGAGGGGGGAAAGACTCTGAAGCTGCTGTTGAATTGGAACTGACTAAAATAATGCCAAAGAATGCTTACCAAAGTTTGTGACTGATAACTCCTGCCCTCATTTGCATGCTCTATCCCTGAAGTCTCTAAGACACTTCCAAGAGGATGAAAACTAAAGACATTTTTGTAAGAATCGGTCTGCTGGGTATTTCTAACAAGCTATGCAAATTCTAATGCCAGACATTATCTGGCAATCATACTTTAATAATTTAGCATGTTGTTAGGCTGGATTTGGTGTCAGGATATTTGTGGAGCAGGTACTCGCTGAGAAGTGCAATTAAACTAAATCCCTTCCTTCCTAGAAAAGTTACACTGATGCTATTGATATAATAATGGGTGACATTAAAAGCAGATGCTTTGTCAGAAAAGCTTCAGGGAGCAAATTAGTTACTGCGTACATGAATCATATTGTGCATTGCATGGGCAGCATCGTGGATTTTAAATGGCATAATTAGTCTGCTTTCAGCGAAATAAATTTTTAGAAGTGCAGCTACAGTTGAGGTGGGATTTGCCGCTGAGTTCAGAAGGGTGATGAAATGTAAATATCTTGCTTATGAAACTCTCATGGAAGGGAACTTTGTGCCCTGTATGTTTGCAGCAACTTCCTTTGGTATTTATATACATGTCCAGTTGGTTTCAGGAAGGTGTTAGTTGGATTGGGACCAGCAAGTAGTCATCACCAGCACTATTGTTTGAACTGCTATTTTATTTTAACAATGCACCTAAATCTTTGTTTATATTAAAGGGAGAAGAGACCCAAACACCAGAATGGGGACCATGAGAATCTGATGAATGTGGTAAAAATGAATCCGTCACTTATTATTGAAAGTGCTTTTTCTGTAGTTCATAACATATAAGAGGAAAACTAACATAGGATACTATTAGCTAAAATAACAGTGAACCTTAAGACTAATAATTATTCATTTGCTGATCATTGTTTGAACAAACAATAGTTTAGTGTTACTGCATATGTGAACCTTATTTACCATATTGGCCTGAATATAAGCCACACTTTTAAAAAATTCGGGCCGTGAAAAGTTAAAGTGTGGCAAAGCGGTGTGGCTCCCCCCCCCCCCCCAGGAAGCAGGCCGGGAGTGCAGGGCAGCAGCGTGCCACCCGCCCGCCGCTCCCAAGCCTCTCCAGCCACCAGAAAGAAGGAGAAAGGGGAGGAGGCCGCTGGCAAAGTGGTGTGGCTCCCCACCTCAGGAAGCAGCCCAGGTGTGTGGGGCAATAGCACACAGCCTGCCCTCTGCTTCCAAGCCTCCCCCGGCGCTGGCTTGGGGAGGTAGTGCCGGGAATGCCGTAGTGCTGGGAGGCGGGCCGCATCCACAAATAAGCCTTGATTTTTAAAGGTGTGGCTTATTTGCTGAACAATAACTCTTCCCATAGCTGATTCAAATGATATGGTAATCCATTCATTTTGCTTTGCAGCCTTCAGATAAGGAGGCATTTAGCCACTCTGTCACAAGTCTGGCTACAGATCCACTTGCCAGCAGTGAACAAAATGGAGGACTCAGTAATGGTGATGGTAAGAACTGATTTATCATTTATTTGATTTCACAGCACTCACAACAGTAAACGGGCACCATGCTTAGTGCGAGATAATGTGGAGGTAACATAAAAGTTCTATCTGTGTTGTTCAGTCTGTTATTTAGGTTATCACTTGGTGCTTCTATTATCAAGCAAGGAACATGAATATGTGAATTAGCCAAGAGAGATTAACAGATAGTTGAAATAAATAAATGAATCAACTATGCTTAAAAAGATAGGGATTTTGTTGGTAACTGTGTTGTGATTGGGTATGGGAAAACAATATTCAGGGAGACATCTATTTGTTTGCATAACCTGTATACATTTCATTGGCAATTGTAGTAATTTATCATATGCTTTTTAAATTAGTGCCTCTAGGTCATATGTTTTAAGATAAGAAATGCCAGCTTACATAAGTGCTCTTACATTTCAGTCTCTGAAACATACTACTAAATTATAATTGCAGTGCTATCCTGAGGTAAAATTAACACATTTATATTCTTGGTAAACTAGATAGCTATAAAAATCCTTAATGATTCAGTTCAATCATTGTGAAGGTAATTGAAAAGTGAGTGAGTCTTCCTGCTTGGCTAAACATTTGAAATGAGTCTAACTTAAAAAATATATATGCTAAAATATGCTGAAAGCTTTTATAAACTAGAAACTCAAAATAAATACATTCGTATTCTGTGTGTCTTCCACAGCCTGGTATATTGGAAGGACCTCCCTCTGTTAAATTTTAAAGATACATGATAGCTTGAAAGAAAGGAGGAACAGGTGTCAGACAGCGAAATCAGTGGCATGCACAAGGCCTGCCAAGAGTTTGCTTTTTGAGAAAGAGAACTGCACACTGGTAACTCTTTTTAGTTACTTGGTGTCTTCTCAGGTTCCACAACCATTGCTGGAAACTCAACACTTCCATGCCATTGAAGATCTCTTGTAGGAGATTCTCCCTCTGCACCAGTAATTAATTACATGAATGAGCTCCACAAATTGAAAGGGACAGTGGAGCTGAGCAACTGGCCCCACCACTGAGCTCACACAGCACTAGACCCCTAATGTCTACAAGCCGAAATGGATGTCTACATAGGCTTCCATGGGAGCTGTACAATCAAGAGTTTCAGATTTTGTGGAAGCCTACATTTGTGGGTATCCCCAGCTTAGATAACTATTCTCAGTGCATATTCTCAGGATATTGGGTTAGGGAGCCAGGGAGCCTCATTGCTACTTTCAACATGTGACTCAACAAGTGATGTGATTGTGTGATTATTTCTTCACATTGATTTGTATTCATTTCAAGGGCTCGTTCCTCAGCTCTCAAACACACCTGCCAATGCAGTTCACAAAATAATACAAGGCAACTAAAAAAAATTAATACATTAGCAACAAAGTTCAGGCCAAACAGCAAATAAAAACAGAAGTAACAGCAGAAATTAAAACATAAAATATATGCCTAGGAGAATAAAATCACCTTGAGAAAACAAAGTAACCACTGATTTGAGGTTACATTTGCACCAAACATTTACAGTAGTATCATACCACTTTAAAGAATCATGGCTTCCCTCAAATAATCCCAGGAACTGTAGTTTGTTAAGCGTGCTGAGAGTTGTTAGGAGACCCCTATTCCCCTCACAGAGCTACAATTCCCAAACGTACAAGCGGTACACTTGTTAATTGCAGTAGCATGGCCAACTAGGTGATGGTAGTTGCACAGAAGTCAAAATAACTTCGAATTCTATAATATCTGAACACAAAAGGTTCCCTTATTTAGGTAATAAACCATTGTCTTCTGACAATTTTATGCACATTTCTTGCCAAGTGATGCTGTATCTAAATTGCAAAGTCTAAAGACGATTAAGATGTCTAGGAAGGGGTGTTTCTTCAGCCTTGCCTCCTCTCTTTCCTGAGGGTTCTTTTTGACGAGAAAATCACCACCTTTAGTTAATCAAGACATTATCTAATACATGCTTCAAAGAGATCAAACTTTCTGTGCATAATCCCTATTAAAGGGGCTTACTTTGTTGTAGGTAGGAGTGAGAGAGGATCCTATATAGTTGTTGCTTTCATCTTTGCTTGACTTAAATACTAGACTGAAGGATATCACAGGTTAAGCACCATTGGAGGCGGGCCCATTAGGGCAAATGGGGGACCAGCCCACCAAATTTAGCCTGCTCTCAGCCAGTCCCCATCTGCCTCCCTTCTAATATATAGCCAGATCTTAGCTTTGTACTTCTGGAACTCAGCAGGGAGGAAGATGGAGTGCAGCTGGTACAGAATTTGGCAGCCAGGTTGCACAAGACAGTTTGAGTATGTTATACCAATCCTGGCCTGACTTGCATTGGTTGCCAATTAGTTTCCGGGCCCAATTCAAAGTGCTGGTTTTGTCCTATAAAGGCTTCAATGGCTCAGGACCGCAGTACCTCAAGGACAACCTCTCCCCATATGAACCAACCCAGACCCTACTATGATCATCTGAGGCCCATCTTCGTGTGCCTCCTCTACGAGAGGTTTAGAGGGCGGCAACATCATAAAGGGCCTTTTCTGCAGTGGCTCCCTGTTTGTGGAATGCTCTCCCCAGGGAGGTTCGTCTGGTGCCTTCATTATACACCTTGTGGAGCCAGGCGAAAATGTTCCTCTTCAACCAGGCCTTGGGCTGATTAATATTCTACAGCCTTTTAAATGTGTTTGTGGGAGGTATTGTTTTGTTGTTTCTGTTGTAACTATTTGTGCTTTTATCTTGTATTTTTATCTTGTGAACTGCCCTGAGATCTTTACATGAAAGGCAGTATATAAATCTAAGAAACAACAACTAGAATCAGTTGATTCCAGATCCTGTTAGTCTCCTTGCCTTCCACCCTAGCAGCCCCAGTGAGCCCCAGTCACTGCTGGTTAGCAGACATAATCCAGTGTATCTGAGGACCTTGGTGGATAAATCTTTTCCTGGAACAGGATATTCTTTTTTCAGGTGTGGCCCTTCTGGTTTCCACAACGGATGTTATATTCTGCACTTACATTAAAGGCTCATGTTGCTCATATTATGTATATTCCCCCCTCCTTAGTTCTCTCAGAAGATAGCACAACCGCTTGCATCCAGCCTTATGAAGAAGTGCAAACCTCTGCTACTGACCTCCTGGATCAACAGGACAGTCAGGGAAGATCCTTAAAATGTCATCAAAGCAGGGAGCTACCCAGAATTCCTCCTAACAATGCCATGGAAACTATTCTGTCTACAAGAAGTACAGAAAATGATCAGGGTCTAGGTATGGAAGGCCCCTACGAAGTGCTGAAAGACAGCTCCTCCCAAGAAAATATAGTTGAGGACTGTTTGTATGAGACTGTGAAGGAGATAAAGGAGCTGGCAGCAACAGCTAGCACAGAGAAGAGCTGCGACAGCAAGCCCAAAGCCGCTGTGATGGTTAACGGGAACCTCGATCATGTTGCCGAGCGTAAAGTCGAATCAGCCGAGTATGCCTCCGTGGACAGGAATAAAAAAAGCCGCCAGAGTGTTAATTCGGAGAGTCCTCTTAGCAACACCCCAGACCTGGAAGATGAAGCTCCACCTCCAGTGCCTGCAAAACTCCTTGATGAGAATGAGAATGAGCAGGAGAAAGGAGCCAAGGAGGAGGAAGAGGTGGCAGAAGGGCCTAGTGAACCTGACAAGGTATACCTTACGTTGCTTACTCATTTGCAGAAGAGCATGCCACTGTATTGAGACCTGCTCATGATGTCTACGTGTTTGTCATAGGACATGCTGTCCTATATTAATAAATAATGGAAATAAGGGTGAAATACGTTCATTAGTCATAGAAGTCATAGGAGTTTTCAGGTGTTTCCTGCTGACCTTCTCATCAGAATTCCCAGCAAACAGGACCATTCAATAAACTTCTGGCATTTACTCTAACTTTTGATTCAATATTGTGTTTGTGCGCATGCATGGATGTTCATGCATGTACACAAGAGTGAAATAGTGCTGTAATGTAGGTGACTGTATGCATTTTGCGGTTATTTTGCTAGTATGAAAACAACCATTCCTAAATGTGTTTGCAGAAATGTAAATGGTTATTTTTCATCAATGTCTGCTACATCCGATGCATGATTATTCTACAAAAAAAAGTAGAATAAAAGCAACCACAATCCTGGCCTCCAAATCCCTGATCCAAGAAAGCCCTGGCTTCATTCTGATTTTGGAAAAACCAAAGGTTTTTCTCCACTTCCACCCAGAAAAGCCCAGGTGCATTTTATGAGATCATTTCAAATTACCGGTAAATATTTTTTTTCCATCTTCCAAATCTTCTCTCAGGCCTATCAGCCTGTGTTCCTTTCAGATGTTGTTCAAAAAACCACTTCCTTGAAACTGACTTCAAAGGGGTTTCCTGTAACCTCAGAATGGCAGTTGCACAGCACTTTTGAAGCTGCACACTCTGGGTGCCTGTCAGCTGATTGGCAGTGAAGGTGTGCATTCAAATGAGGTTAGTTTCTTTGAACTTTGACAGCTATCAACCATCTGCTGTCAGGTGATTCTCAGATGAGTGCTCTCGCCATAGCTGCCAACTTTTGCCTTTTCTTGCGAGGTATTCTATTGGGAATAAGGGAATTTCCCTTTAAAAAGGGGGAACGTTGACAGCTATGGCTCACACCCACCAGTCAAAGTTTGCCCACAGGGTTGGGGGAATTAATTTGGGCTCTGACCTACCAGCTCTTCCCCATCCCTGGAATATATATCCCATGAGGCTAAGAAGTGGTAGGTAATCACTCTCTTTATGGAAAAATGCCTTTGGTTGTTGTTGTTGCTTTTCCAAATTTGCCAGTTTTCAGTATTGTATGTTGCCTGACATACAGTACTGAAATTTAAATTATGTTGACCCATCCTCAAAGTTTTAACTGAACATTTATAATAGCTTTTAAGTGACAACATATTTTTAAGGCCTATTTTGAACGGCTGGTTTTGTTTTTATGCTGCACAAGGTAGAAATCCTAAAGAAAACTGTGGTAAATTATAGTGATAAATTAGTTGTTGCAGTAAACAACTAATTATTTCTTCAGAGTTTTTTATGTGTTGCCTTGTAGGCCTCAGTAACTGAACCGAACCTACCGATCTTTCTAAAACTAAAAAATATATATTAATTATCCAGTTATGGAATGTAGGTGTATTGGTATGATGCATTGAAAAATCCAAAGGAAAATATTCTGATTGGCCAATCAGCTTCATTTTAATTGTGTACATACATGGACTTCTGCTGACATAGTCATATTTCAGTAAAAGTTTTTTAAAAATCTAGTAGAACTGGACTGATGTTGCTGATCATTCACCCCTCCTTATGCCGCTCAAGCTCATAACAAACGTTTTCCCGCATCTAAAAGCTCTACTTACCTTAAGGCTGTTTATCTCTGAAACTGCAGTGTGGGTTTTAGCTAATGTTGAAATGCATGAGTATGAAAATGACCATTTATGATGTACTAATTCCTAGAGGCAGGGTGCCTATCACTGCTATCGGTTAATAAAGCTTATTTTCCTGTCTCTTTCAGAGGCTTAGTTCACTGTCCTACAAATCTCGAGAAGAAGACCCATCTCTTACAGAAGACGAGGTGAGTTTCTTTTTGCATGAAATCTAATAATTCTGCATAAGTGCTGCATCATTAAGAAGGTCTGAGAATGGGGGGGGGGGGAAATCTGTGCAGTAAAAGATGCCCCCCCCCCAATGCAAAGGATTATTTTTGTTGGGCGCATATGGAAATTTGAAAGCTGTAGCATTTTCTGTGTTTTATAGTGAAGCAAGGCATTCTCTGTAAGAGGGGCTCACCTCTGGCAATTTAAGAAGCGTCAGCCTGGTACAGAATCATAGAATTGTAAAGTTGGAAAGGACCCCAAGGGAGATCTAATCCAGCCCCCCCCCCTGCAATGCAGGAATCACAACTACAGCATCCTTGACAGATGGCCATCCAGCCTCTGTTTACAAACCTCCAATGAAAGAGTCTACCACTTTACCAGGAAACTGTGGTTTAATCTCCTGACTTCAAACCATGATATCAAAACTTGGAGGAAGCCCACAAACATGGTGCTCATCCTTAATCCAACAAACCATGGTTTATTGGGCCATAAATGTTTATGACTGAATCAGCCTATATGCCACAGCATATTTCTCAGTGAATAATGAAGCCATAGTATGAACAATTTGATTTGCTATTTTCATGTATTTAATTCTTCCCCTTTCCCACCCTCCTCTAGATTTCAGCAATGTACTCCTCTGTAAATAAACCAGGCCAGGCCACCAGAGCGCTGGAGTCTACATACACCTGCATTCCTGAAATTGTACCTCAGAAGTCGCCATCTATTTGCAGTGGTCTTTATGCCAGTGTGAAGGACTTGGAAAATACCCCAAACCTTACCGCCATGCCTCAGTCAACAGACAGACTAAATGGGGAATTAGAGCCAGACTATGAAGCGATTCAGACTATAAACCGTGAGGAAGACAGAAATGTTTTGGTACCGAACAACAGCCAATCAATCCTCCCACAAGAGAATGACTATGAGAGTATTGGGGATTTGCAACAGACCAAGGACATCACTAGGCTTTAACTGTGTAAGATGCAAGACTCTGGGAACTGGTGATTGGCTGTATTTCAGAAGACCCAAGGTGGATTCACAGTCAACATTTTATCACTTACAAGCTTGACTGACAGCTTAGCATACAAAATTATCTCCACTGAAAACAAAAAAGTATTTCATGTCAAGTGAAATGAAAGCTCTGCCTGAAATGTTTGATAAGCTATTGTCTGCTTTACACATGGAAATCACCTTCTAGATGTAACCTCACTATGGGGGAAAAGCAAGGGATATTGCTCCTTCTGAAGAACAGAGAAAGGCAAAGGGGAAGAAAAGAGTTTTTTTTAAAAAAAAACACACAACCTAAAAACACAACCCTTAGAATGTTTTGCCAAGATATGTGATGCCATTTGACTGCTCTTGTAGGTACTGGTTACCACCATAAAGTATAGATATAATCAAAGCTGACGGTACTGGAAAGGCCTCCATAGAAAGAGCTAGCATTTGGTAAAAAGTGTTTAATGTTTGCCACTTGCTGTATGTGTGTGTGTGTCCCTGCCTGTATTATATGCATGCATGCACACACACACACACACACACACACACACACACACACACACACACTCTAACACACACAAGGTTTTAATTTTCTTTAAAAGGGCATTTTGTCATCTATTTTTTTTGGGGGGGGAGGACAAGTTGTAAATTCTCTTAGGATATTTTCACACATGCACCATTTGTAGTGCTTGGCATGGATCGTCTTGTTTCACCGTGTATACATGCCAGCTTCCAAACAGCTAATTTGCAGCAACATGCTTAATGCAACCATGGAGACTTTTGTCATTGTAAGTCAACAAGGAAGCCTGACCTTAATCTTATGCTTCAGCTTTTGTCTTGCTCTGCAGAGGTGGGAAAATGCTAGGAGAGGGCAGGGAGATGGTATTTTGGGAAATCTGCACATCACGTTTTGAGGAACTACAGTTAAATATTGTTGAAGGTGGTTTGCACTTTTGTTTGCTGTACATCAGACAGCATGTGGCCCTTTAGTTGGTGATGGACTGGAAAATCCCATCATCCCTAATCATTTTCCATGCTGGCTGGAGTCCAACAACATTGGGAAGTGGGGAGTGTCCCTGGACTATAGTATGGTACTGTCATTCACAAGTGATCTATTCCCACAATGATTGAATAAAACTTGTAGAATCCATTTCTTATCCCCTGTAAAAGTAAACTATGATTTATTTGCATTTAGAACCTCCATTTTCTTAATGGAGATACAACTATAATGCTTTAAAGTTTAGGATTTAATACACGTACACATCCTACCTTTCACTCACAATCACTTTGCTTTTGAAATGTACTGCATTGCATTACTTCCCCAAATAGGTGGCAACATTTGCATCAAGTATGCATCCCACATAGACAGGTACTAGATGCAATCTTAAGAAATATCATTTTTTAACAAATGAAAGGGGGTAAGTAAAACATTAGACATGGAGTTAATTAGTGAGCAGGTTCAGAGATGACTTCAGAGTATTCAGTATACTAAAGTTTAAAGCAAACTGTAAACACTAAGTTGTTTAATTAAGATGAATGTTAATGCACACAAGGAAGAATAATCCTTACAGATTCAAGATTACTCTCACTAATGAGAGTAACTTACTCTCACTACGTTTCCATTATTCTCAGAATTACTCTGGACAACATTAACACTCACTAAACCAATTTAAAGCGGAAGCCAACTTCTTTATATTCAGGCAAGACTGGAAAGTTTTGAGGTAGCAACCAGAGCACATGGCAAGAAGTATTTTTTTTTTTTTTTGCACAGGCTGCTGAGAGTCATTTGTTTTTCACATGTGTTGCTGCTTATGTTTTTTCCCCAAGACCCATGTAGGAAAAATACAATGTGTGAAGTGTCCATGAGAAAACATGCTTTGTATAAACAAACAGAGGTCAACTTCCAAAATGTTGCGTGTCTTGCTTGCTGGTCCTCTTTCTACCACCCCCTCTCTATTACCTTACCACTACGCTTAACTTTTGTATACATACAGCATCCTCCCTAATGCTTTGTTCACTTGATTCATTCAGTTTGAAAAAGGAGTAGCTGCAAATGTATTGTTGCATTTATAATAGTATTTGTGGTGCTATGCTGTAAAACGTGAAGGAGAGTCACACATCTCCAAACATTCAGATGCGTGTGGTGGACTTGCTTTAGACAGCTGCAACTGGGTGAAATAGCCCTAAATAATTAGTGTTTCCAGGCACTTGGAAAGATTTTTTAAAAATGCATATCCATTATTTGGATTATTTTGGACATCTGGTTGAAATTTCCAGAAGATGCCTTGTAGCTGACTTGCAGCCTTAGCCTTAGCACCCATTCAAGTTTTTGTGTAAGCGCTAATGATAACATCAATTGCCATGTGATAGCTTAGCTGCATTAACCTGCTATCACAAGTTGTTGCCATATGAATTGGGTACCCACTCAAGTAGAGGCCATTTCAAATGCTTTATGCAGCAGCAGTAATTGTCCCCATGGAGTAAAGAGTTTTCATACTGCTATCATATTTCTGGTATCAGCTACAGTGGCATGCCATTAAGTGGACTTTCTCTGCTTTGGTGGTGATCTATGTGCTAAGCCAACACTACATGTCATCACTATTGTCTAGATTACCTCTTATGTGGAGGCTGTTTCATGTGGCGGTCATAATATTTATACCAGCCTTTAAACAAAACTTGAAGTACAAGCACACAAGCCCTTGGGATGGTATTTGGTGAAGTTTTACTCAGAGGAGGCCCACTGAAATTAAGGGACATGACTTATCCACACTTACTTTTTGCCCTACCCTTTCCCGGCACACTTTAAAGCTCTGCTTTTCATATAACAATAGACCTGTAGAGTTGGAAAGGACCCTGAGGATCATCTAGTCCAACCCCCTGCAATGCAGGAATATGCAGCTGTCCCATATGGGGATCAAACCTGCAACCTTGGTGTTATCAGCACTGTGCTCTAACCAACTGCACTATCCAGGCTTGTTAACCAATTGAGCTATCCAGACTGAGCACTTGTTCCAGAGCTTTCCCTGTGGAAACCTGCTCTTTTAAGCTGTAGTGCCACAAACAGCAATTCGGGTTTTCTGTGGATTGTTGTTTGCTCTGATTCAGCACTAGAGAGCAGGTTTTCATAGGGAAAGCCCTGGGGGGTGGGAGGAAACGGAGCACTCATGTGGAGCTTTAAAGCATGGACTGTGCCTGGAAATTGCTGAAGAAAGGTAAGTGTGGCTAAGCCCTAAATTAGGTCCCCTAATTTCTGTGGGTTTACCCTGAGTAAAATTTATTTGAATACCAATGCCTGGTATTAGCATCACTCAACCAATTACTGTGGCATTCCAGATAGATATGCCTGTTTATCTATTTAGAATTTAGGAATCTTTGTTTGTGAATGATTAGAACAATATTTTCCTGGAAGCCCTAGTAAGGTATGTGCAAAAAAGCTGACAGTGAAGAAGATCCCTGCTGTGGGAATTGTAATACCAGGTTCCAGGATTCAAACTTCTCTTTTGTTAAGGCTAGCTCTTCTCTGGTGGCAAGTAGGTGTGTTTCAGCCATCGTGTTGCTCAGGACATAAAACACTGTGCCTTTAAAAATCCACCTTCTATGAAGTCTTCTGGTTTCCTGGAGAGGTTCTCTTCATCAAAAGTATACGCGGTGCTTTCTCTTTAATTTTTCTAAGGTGCTTAATTAAATATCCTGAAAAGCTACTTCCTTGTATATGTTGCTGGAAGCTAATGTTTCTAGAAGGAACACTTTGTTTCCTCTAGAAATTTCTACTTTGCTTAAGCTTGGAATCCCATATGCTCAAGACGGACTCAACAGGCTGTAATGATCGACTTGAACCAATTAAGGCAGATTTTTTGTGTTGAAAACTGACTACTGTATCTCTCTCCACCTGATGTTGAGTTGTATATTGCCAATGTGTCATTCTGTGTTTGTATTAATTGTGTGGGGTAATGTTTTCATATAAGAGAAAGATAGAACAAGCCACCTAACTAACCTTTGAATAGGCACACACACACACACACACACACACACACACACACTTACACTAGCTATATCTGTGTGAAAGTTTTTGCAAGGACTTAGATATACTCAATTCCATTTGAAGCTCTGAATTGAGACCATGTTAGTTTTGCCAGCTGCATGCCAAAAGCCAGCTTTAGCAGTATATGTAGTACTTGCTGCATTTTCCACAATGTATCAGGAATTTGATCCTCTACAGAACCATTTCTGAAAGAGCTCTTTTTACACACAATGTTAAAGTTGTATCTTCTAGCATGAATGGGCAAGACTTGACACCTGGGAGAGCCACTGCGAGTGCCAGGCTAGATGACTGAACAGTTTGACTCTCATACCCGCCAACATTTCTTTGATGAAAATAGAGACATCCTATTCCATAATAATAATTTTATTATGTATACCCCACCCATCTGACTGGGTTGTCCCAGCTGCTCTGGGAAACTTCCAACATAGATGAAAACATAATAAAACTATACAGGGTTGCCTTCAGATGTCTTCTAAAGGTTGTATAGTTACTTACTCCTTGACTTGAGGGTTGCATAACTCCATACTATCCAACATTTCTCCGTTGAAATTAGGGACATCCTACCATACCCTCTAATATTTATCTGATAAAAATAGGGGTGTCCTATAGGAAATTGAGACATTCCAGGATCAAATCAGAAACTGGGACAGCTTCTGTAAACTTGGGACTGTCCCTGGAAAACAGGGACACTTGGAGGGTATAATTAACATATATAGTCTCATAAGAAGTACCACATTTATCTTAGCAAAAATACATAAGGGTTAACTTGTTGCTACATACAAAGTTAATGTTAAGTTAATCACTCAAGGACCTCATCATGTTAGCAGTCATCAAGAAGTCGTCTGTGTGCGAACACATTTCCTCCCCAGTATTCTATGAGTTTTTAATACTATCTTACAGAGAGATAGCATGGAAATAATTGTCTGTTCTTTGCTTTTGAAAGGTGCTATGCCACATAAGGTACAGTTTTTAAAAATTGTGTATGTATGCATTTTAAATTGTGTTATGCATCTACAGCTACAGGTGATGCTTTAGAGTTCGGTAACCAGTTTTATTAAGAATAATTTTCCAGCAATCTCCTGAACTGGTCAATGAACTCAGTCTTGTCTACAGTTCTTTGTGCATGTTGATACACCCAAGGAGCTGCTGAATGAGCAGTCTACCCTTCGTTATGATGGATGGGATAGGAATGCATGTCCAAAGGAATGCATGCACTATCAGCTTCCTCCATTCAAATGAATGGTGGACAATGGTTTACAACCCAAGAAGTGGTTTTACAGCTGAGCTTTTGGGATTGCAAACAATTGCCCACTTGCATCACTGACTGTAATGGGGTCTAAGTGCTAAATCGCAGCTGCTGTGAATAGAAATCACTAATCATTTTTACTGCTGTAGCAATTTCTTATACAATAGGTGAGGCTTTTTTCACAGCCTGTCTGGTTATGGTTTTATAATCTATAGAGTTTTATACACTGAGCAAGCAGGCAGTAAAGTAGTTTCATTTTCAGAAATTATACACCACAAATTGCAGCTTGGAATAATTCTAGGTCTTGTTCTACTTTTAAAATAATTCATCATCATGACTAAGGTATGGTTATAACAGTGGATAAATGCAATGAAGTTCCCTTAAATATTTCTTGTAATTGTATGTACAGTCTGATGTAATTTAGCGATTCTGTTTTCCTAATATTGTTCATTTAGTATTCCTAGCCAATTTAACATTTGGCTGCTGAAAGCACAGTAGGCAATTATGTTTATTGACTGTAAATATGGACAAACCTCTGTATAACTGCATTGGAACATACAAGAAAGTGTGGCTTAAGAAATACAGTTCAGTGATATATATATATATATATATAAAACTTTATTTATGTATTGCAGTACCCTCGCCCTGTCGTATCAGTGGATAAATCCCTTCATTTTCTTACTTTGTAAAAGGTCTTTGTCTGTTCCCATTTCAAAAGGCAGATCATAAGGCATATGGAGTGCTATTTTTCCAGAAAAAGAGGCACCGGAACTCACCATGAATGTCTTGTTCTCTTATAATTCCAATAGCGCCTACCTGAGAGGTGCCAGAACTGAGTTCCAGTGAGTTCCAGCTGAAAAAAAAGCCCTAGGCATATGACTTGTGGATTGTTAGAGATCTATGTAAATAGTGTTTAAAGGGGTAAAGGTTTTGTACAGAGATGAAACACATATCCAAAACCCCACGATGGAAACTATATTTAAAACCCACTTAATAGTGTGGAATAAAGTACAATAAAAATTGCTTAAGGGAATGCATGCATCTTTTTCTTGGTGTGCTAGGAGTTTCAACAATTCTTTTGACTCCTTTTTATATAACATGAAGAAGAGGATTCATAAATACATTTTCATGAGTGTGTTTATTTAAAAGTTTAATATTTCATCTACACTAATAAAAGCAAGAAGTGTTAGGCTCTTAATCGAGAACGAAAGGTAAGCAGAAAGGTAACAAAGTTTGCTGATGATACTAAATTGTTCCGGGTAGTTATAGCAAAAAACAAAACAAAACGGGTATGTAAGGAGCTCTAAGAAGATCTCTCTGAACTGGGTGAATGTGGAGTAAAATGGAAAATGCAATTCAATGTAGTATTAGAACTCTGGGTCATCCAGTGAAACTGAATGTTGAAAAATTCAGGATAGCCAAAAAAAAGAAAGTACCTCCACAGAGTGCATAGTTAAACTTTGGAATTCACTCCCATAAGCCATAGTGACGGCCCCAAATTCATAGAGAATAAAAACTATCAGTGACTGCTAATCACAATGTTTATGTTGTCCCTCCATTGTGCCTCTGAACAGTAGTTGCTGGGATTCAATATTGCAGTCGGGTCCTGCTTGCTTCCTACAGGCATCCTGTAACAACAGGATGCTGGACTAGATTGGCTTTTGGCCTAATTCTTATGTTCCTAAGCTCAGTTGATGGATGCAAGTATATCTGGGCTGCACTGCACTGTAATGCCTTGGGCATAAGTATTTTAGGAGGACATAAAGCTTGGACAATGCATCCCATTGGGACTTTTCCCCACCCACCCCCACTCCAGTACCTACATGGCAGAGAGAATATATTGTGATCTTCTTTTGTAGGGAAGAACTTTCAGGCTACTTCTTATAGTAAGGGGAAAGATAGGAGCTACCTGGGATGGTTGCTCAAGTTTATCATTTCATAGGCGTGGGGTGCCAGTTACCAGGAAGCACATACTGTATTACATGCACTGCAATCCCATACAATTCTCAACAACTTTGGCAAAAAAAACCCCAAAAATAAAAAAGCTCCACAACTTTTGTGTCACTTTTTGAAATAGGGCAACCCTAGCGTAGGATTACAGACTTAATGGGACAAAGCTATTTCCCCCCTCTTAAATGGCACCCAAGACACCCAGAGGAAAATAATTTCAGAACGGAAAGTGACAAAAAGTGAACTAAAACAAAGATGGTGCTTGATCATTAAAAATCAGCCTAGTAATCTGCCTAGCAAAATCAAACTTCACAGGCTGTAAAACCAGCTTGGTCTACTGCTGGCTAAAATCCCAATATGTCTGATGGTGGGCATCAGTAATAATAATAACAACAACAACAACAACAACTATTATTATTATTATTATTTGTACCCCACCCATCTGGCTGGGTTTCCCCAGCCACTCTGGGCGGCTTCCAGCAGAATATTAAAATACAATGATTCATCAAATGTTAAAAGCTTCCCTAAACAGCCTTCAGATGTCATGGCACATAAACAGATACATTTTAAAATGTGTTGAGAGTGACTTCCCATTTTGTTAATTTTGTGTAGGATTTTAGACATGACTCCGTTTCTTATTACATTACAAACTGAAGTCAGCGTAGCCCTTTCCCTATAACGTCGATTTTAAATGATTTCCAACACCAATCAACAATATTTGCTCTCAAAAGTCAATGCACATTATGAAAGTTTCAATGTCTATTTTACCAAAGTCAGCCCAATCCTAAAATCAAGGGTTGTCTATCAATTATGTCTATAATACATGCTTGACTTGCTTACATAGAATTACAACATTGTTCAAACATGGACACAACATTCCACAGTACAGTGGTACCTCAGGTTAAGTACTTAATTCATTCCGGAGGTCCGTTCTTAACCTGAAACTGTTCTTAACCTGAAGCACCACTTTAGCTAATGGGGCCTCCTGCTGCTGCCGCGCCGCCGGAGCATGATTTCTGTTCTCATCCTGAAGCAAAGTTATTCTGGGTTAGCAGAGTCTGTAACCTGAAGCGTATGTAACCTGAAGCGTCTGTAACCCGAGGTACCACTGTATCGTGTCTTTATATATACACATACTCCCATCATATCTGACCATTGGCCATGCTTACTGGGGCTGCAGGAAGTTGTTTATGCATCTCCATGATCTCCTTTATTCCAGCAGTTTCCCTTTCTATATAAAGTCCAATTCCTCAGAAGAGACGGGGGGCTTACACAGTCACTGCCCATACCTGGTCTTCTGCTGGGTAACTGTTCTAAAGCTGAGACTTACTCCACTCCCATGTAGATCCCTAGCAATAGAGCTGTCTGGGAACCAAAGAGGTGTTCCGTCTGTGTCTTTCAGCTTTGGGCTCCTGAAGCCCAAGGGGGAGGATGGGGAGAATTGGGGACCAAGAAAGGACTTGGGGTGGGGTCATTGCAGTGCTTAGGCAAAAATCCCCAAGATGGGGCTTTTCAAGCTGCCCCCCAGCTCATGCATTTTTCACCATGTCTCCAGTGAAAGCAGGGTTCTGCATGGGCCCTAGGCCATCCTCCTCCGAAGAGCTTTCTCCAGAGTCTGAGCCAGCAACAACCCTGCCATCAAGAGCCCTGTATCGTGTCCATTCATATTGTGCCAAAGTGCCTGCCATCTGTTTGGCTCTTCCAAATAAAAGTTTTATTGTACAGGCAGAGCTTTAAACTTTTATTCCCTTTTTTACGAATTCACTTGGCACTTTGTGAAAAAGGGAACAGCAGCAAATTCTTTGAGCCTGCTCAGTGAAAGGAGCTGGGCAAGGAGCCCAGCCTCTTCCTCTGCATTAAGCAGCGTTTGTGTGTGAAGGTTCTGGAGATTTTTGAAGAGAACATCTCCTTCTGAATAAAACCTTGACACCTAAGGGTTGCTTCATATGTCACTTTTGATCCTCAGAAATACACTGTACTAAATGGGCATGGATTGTTTGGATCCCCCCTATTCATTTATGGTACAGATGTCTATGTTGTTGTTGCTAGAACAAGGGGTGGGGAGCCAAACGGCTTTATCTTATATGGCGAGTGCAAGAAGCGGTTCTATACAGATCCAGGATAAAGTTCCACTCACCAACCCCAACCCTTCCTTTGCCCCCCCCCCAACCCTTCTGTGCTCCCAGTCTAGTGATCACACAAACACATGGGACCTTCTCTTTCTCTCCTTTTGCTTCCCTTCACCAGATGACAAAAACTATCATTCACACATACAGGTGCATGCTTCTCCCCCACCCACAACTTCCCTTAACTCCCTTATCCACACACCCTGTCCCATCCTTGCATATTACCTCTCTCGCTTTCTGCCACTGCCACCTAACTGAGACTGACTCTTCATCTTGCATGTGTTGCTGCTGCTGCCACAGCCAAGCAGAAGCAGCGTGGGGAGTTGGAAGGAAGCCAGAAGCTGCTGTGGCCAGTTTAGGGATCCACTGGTGCAGTTTCTGCCATGCCATTTGGCCTGTGCACCCTCCCTTCCTCCTCCTAGCCTCTTCTCCAGTGGTGCTTCATTGTCATTACCTCCTCCTCCTAACGGTCATCATGCTGTAGTTTGCATAACTAATACCATCTGTTGGTGGCCATACAAACCACACTGTGATGACAATCTTGTATCTTTATTATATGTATAGGTAAGCATGGCATCCGTGGAAGACATCTACATTTAGAACATCAAGTACAACAGTTCAGCAAAGTCACAACACCAGGACAAATAAATCAATATATTACTTCAGATCTACTTGGAAAGGAAAACAAAAATGGAAATGGTCAATTCTGATTTGCATTGGAAGCCATGGAACTCTGAATTCTTCTGTACATTAAACTTTAGACAGAGGAGACAACAACAGATAATTTGCATGTCTGTGTGCCCAACTTTAGCTTCAAACACTTGAGAAATGTTTCTGCATTATTAAGCAGATATCCTAATTTCTCCTGGGGCTTTTAAAACGGAAGATTTTAATTATTGTATTTCATTTCTGGGAAAAACAAGTGAGCTAACCTGAGTTTGTATTTTTTTTAAATATTAATGCTACATCTTAAGAAGTTAGTTGCATGTTTTCTCCTAAAACAGAAAGCATTTTGTGACTGCTTTCTCTTTAAGCAGTTGTTTTAAATCTGATCAGACAAGCTTCCCCACTAGAGTCATCTCAGAACCTCTCCACATGTCACACTTCAAGCAGGTCCATTATGGAAACTTACTACAACAGTAATGTCTGTGCATCTGCCTCTAAATTACCAAAGCAGTGAGGTTTCCTCTGTGCAACTTTCAACAACTTTTATGAACTTTCACATTTATAAGCAAAGTACCTAGACCAAATCTGGTATTTTAATTCAGAGCCAGATGAAGGTATAGAGAATATTGTTCCTAACTAGAGATAGAAGGATCTGTCAATCTCTGTTCTCTCCATTTCTTTTCCCCCCAATCTAAAATCTATCTCTCCATATTTCTGCAGCAATTTGCAATCACCTCATGAACATTTATCAGCATTTTAGTGCAGATTTCTCCTAATAATTTGGGTTTTTAAACTGTTTTAAAAATGTGCAATAATATATTCATTTTTATGCACACTTTCCCCTAATATATGCACTTTTGTAAACACTGGTTGGTTGGAGAAGTGCATCACAAAGTTCAGATAAGTTACTTGGTACTAAAAGGTAAAGGTAAAGGTACCCCTGCCTGTATGGGCCAGTCGTGTCCGACTCTAGGGTTGTGCGCCCATCTCACTTAAGAAGCCGGGGGCCAGCGCTGTCCGGAGACACTTCCAGGTCACGTGGCCAGCGTGACATCGCTGCTCTGGCGGCCTGGCACCAGCGCAGCACACAGAAACGCCATTTACCTTCCCGCTAGAAAGCGGTACCTATTTATCTACTTGCACTTTAGGGGTGCTTTCGAACTGCTAGGTGGGCAGGAGCTGGGACCGTTTGACGGGAGCTCACCCCGCCGCGGGGATTCGAACCACTGACCATGCGATCGGCAAGCCCTAGGCGCTGAGGATTTACCCACAGCACCACCCGCGTCCCTAACTTGGTACTACAAGTAGATTATTTGGATGGCTTGCAATAGATTAGCTAGGGTTTCTGCCTCCTGGTTGTTTTACCTGCAGCAACAAAAAGACTTTTGCCATCATGGAGTGTGTGTGTGTGTGTGTGTGTGTGTGTGTGTGTGTGTGTGTGTGTGAAGACCATGAGCTCAGTTGAGTTCTGGTCCTAAAAACAAATTCCTAGATTAAGCATGTGCTCAGAGGCACACTGTATCTATCAGACTGTGGTTGGTAAGTCTTGGGGTTCTACTAAAAAAACCAAGCATGTCCGGCAAGCTTGATGTCTGCACAACATTGTTCTACCTGACAGACCAGAATATTCCAGCATATTAATGCTCCTGTGTCAAGACCTTGACTCTGGTCAGGAATTGCCTCAAAACAACCCACAGTAATAGTCCCATTCACAGAAGTTTCCAAGCACCTCAAAAAACAGTGCTTTTCAGTGAAATCAGCTGATACACTGAGCTACCAATCATCAACTTCACTGTAATCAGCTGAGGGCAAACTGAGTTATGTATGAGTTTGAGCTATGTTTGAACTTTCCCCTGATTATAACAGTTTCACTATGGGGCGGGGGAGAAAGCATGGAAACTACACAGCAAAATTGCTACAGTGAGGAAATATGATGCAATGATTTGTACCACATAAAATCATTTCCCCATATGATGCAGAGAAATGTCTGGTTATAGCCAATAGAAAGGGACAGGTGCCTAAATTACAAATAGATATAAATGGTACCTACTGGCATGCAGGATAATATTGTTACTAAGGTTGCATGCCACCCACAATCTCTGCCAAGTGGTAGCAAGATTCCAGGGAGGTTCCAGGCATTTACCCAGGGTTGTGTTTCCATTGGGAATCAAGACATGGCAGAGACTGTCATATCCTTAAGAAATATGGTTTATGAAAACATATTTACAACCTGGGAGCAGATGGAGGGAGTGCAAAGTTCACAGCATTCACATCTCCTTCACAGCAACCCAGCATTGCATTCAGAGGTTTTCTAAGTGCCTCTGCCCTAGTTTGTCTCCAGTCAACCCTCATGGTGTCTGCCCTTCCATCCCCTGCATGGAGCTTTCCCCACTTCCTGCCTCCCAGAAACCCCCTTGCCAAGCAACTCCTCCTCTTCTGTCCTTGCCCCTCCTTCTCCCCACTATTCCAAGCCTAGTTTTTAAAAGGGGACAATTTTCCTGTAACCGTCATTTACCCTCACTAGAATCAACGTGCTGCCATCTGCCTTATTGCAGGGCAGATTTGAGGGTAAACCATACGCGAAACTAGTCTGCCCCTGTGGCTTGATGGAGGTAGAAACTGTCTCTCATGCCTTGTTACGCTGCCGTTTCTACGGGGATATACGCTTGGTATTTTGCTATGAATCCGAACTTCAATGTCTAAAATCCCTGGTAGAGGACAAGGATCCTGAGATCACATTAAGGGTAGCCAAATTCTGTGTGATTGCCATAAAACTTAGGGAACAAGCTGTGCTATCATAATTATTAAGGCCTTAAATGATAATTTTAGGTTATATTTTAGTGACTAAGTTTTAATTTATATATATTTTTAACAGTTGTTATATCTGTACTGTCCCTGTTATACCTAATTGAAAATTCAAATGTATCCCTATCGTGTTTTATGACTTCCTTGATATTGTATGTGGGCTGGAACTGGTCTGTGACCGAAATAATAATAAATATATTTTTACCTGTAACCTACCATCATCGGTCAGTGTAAACTTGGCAACCTCCATTGGCACAGACCCCAGGATTCTCGTGTGATGGGCCATCAACACTTTTTGTCATGCTATCGCAGATGAGACCCTCTCCTGGAAAGGGAGCTTAGCCTGTATTTCTACACTGGCCTAGCATTTTCTCTTCAATACTCCAAAAATCAGCTAAATTCAACCCATTAACATTCACTAGCTCTAGCAGCTAATGACTGCCCTTGCACCCGCAAATTCTGCTACCCCAGATCTGTAACAATACTAAGAGTGGCA
This sequence comes from Podarcis muralis, assembly GCF_964188315.1. NCBI lineage: Eukaryota > Metazoa > Chordata > Lepidosauria > Squamata > Lacertidae > Podarcis > Podarcis muralis. The sequence goes on from NC_135662.1 coordinate 29,773,314, forward strand.
CAGCCACTAAAATCCTAACACTGACCAAAACAGTACTACTACTTTTTTTTAAGGGAGGGGGAGCCAAATAAAGAATGCTGCATGCATTGATTTCACAAATAACTTCTGAGTTGAGTGGAGCAGCTATACTTAGTGAGTTGGCACTGCTCAAATCAACTAATCTCCATGACCAGGCTGAGATTAAAAGGCAACCAGAGAGCTGCTCTCTGTGAATCACAATAAAGAATTTGCTGTATTCAAAAAGTTACAGCTATGTGGATGAATGCCAGTGAGCTACCAGTGTTCCAGAGTGAATAGATGCCAGCTGGAAAACCTAGTGCCTTCACCACAGAATAAAATGGCAAAATCCCTGTAGAAAGCGCATCTCTTAAACCAATCAAAGTGATGGGTTTTGTGCTAACTGAACTAAATTAGAACTTATGATGCTCTTCCCTCTCCCATTTAAATTGAAAGAATAAATTAGGAACCCATCCTCTCCCACAAAGTGGGCCTTAAGGTGGACAGACAAGCCATTCCCTGGGAAATCTCACAGAAATTAAAACAGGAATGTTTAACAACCCTGCCCCTATGCATACACAGAAGTATGTGCAAGAGAGATGGGATCTGTCATAGGTTTGCCAGCAGAATTAATATTAAAGTAAGAGTGACCCATCAGGTGACATTTATAAGAAATGAAACGCCTTATTTGTTGGGAAAGTTTGATGATTTTAAAGCAGAATACCATTCTAAGTTTCTGGAAGGCTGCAGGAGGCTCAATTCGAACCAGGTACTCTGAAGATGGGACATTTTGTTCCTTGTGCCATAAAGACAACTTGCAAACTGCTGGCTAAAGTTCTGCTGCACCTCCGCATTGCCATTTTAAAAGGTTAGAGGATGGGGCTGTATTTAATTAAGTGATTAAGTGACATGTGGGATTAAATTATATAAGGAACCAATAGTGGCCCATTGCAACCTACAAAGCTGCTGACTGTGGCCTGTGGTCAGTTTATTGTGATAGGAAGGAACAATAGTGTATTGTGACAGGAACAAAGCTCAGACTTGAACACTTCCTTTCTCCCTCTCCTATTTGTGGCTGATATCCAAAGTTTCTGCTTCATATCAGCTGCAGTTTGGTGTGTCATTCAAACCCCAAACCGTTAATCTTAACTATAGTTTGTTGAAATAAGCTGGCTTCATAAACTATGTTTTGAAGATGGCTTGTTTCAAATAAACCAGGGTTAAAATTAACCACATATTGTCTGGTACAGTCTAAAAACAGCTACAATATATCTGCTCTCCTCTTTGCAGCCATGCTGCAAGAAAAGGCTAAGGGAGTACACAAGCTTGACACTTGCTGTGGCTACTTCCCACCACAGCAACCATGGTTTATGACATGTCATGATGAACCATGATTATCATAGTGTCCAAACCAGCTCAGAGTTTACTTCAAGTATCGAATGCACTGCTCACAAACTGCATGGCTCTGTTTATTTATTTCAGTATTGCCTTTCAACACAAATGTTCCCAAGTGGATTACATAAAACATGTATTTTAAATACATATACAGTGGTACCTCAGGTTACATACGCTTCAGGTTACATACGCTTCAGGTTACAGACTCCGCTAACCCAGAAATAGTGCTTCAGGTTAAGAACTTTGCTTCAGGATGAGAACAGAAATCATCCTCTGGTGGTGCGGTGGCAGCAGGAGGCTCCATTAGCTAAAGTGGTGCTTCAGGTTAAGAACAGTTTCAGGTTAAGAACGGACCTCTGGAATGAATTAAGTACTTAACCCGAGGTACTACTGTGCAATTATAAAACAATTACTGTATAAAAAATTCCCTTCCCAAATACCTAGTGGAATAAAAATATTTGCCATTGTGTCCACAACAAGACCAAGAAAGAATCAAATGGTATATAAATTTTATGAAATGAATAATAAACAAGCAAATCCCATAGCTCAAAGCTTGTTTAGAAATTGTAGCTTCCAGTTTAGGAGCCTTTCATTCAGTGAGTGACAACTAGTTAAAACAGGAGACCAACAGAAGCAAAAAGTAGCCATATCACAGCAACACAATTGCCTTGTTGTCGTCTACCCTCAGTTACTATATAGCAAACTGGAATAAGGTTCATAGGGAGAAATATCACCCACAAACACAATGTGGCAACACATCACAATTCTGAGAATTGCTTTCACTTCTCAGTGAGTTATGTATGCACAGCAAGGTAGAAAAGCAGGTGTAATCTAGCAGGACTAAAAGTGGGGTACAGAAAAGGGGTCTAAAAAAGTATTGTTGCCAGGCATTAAGTACACATTGTTGCTTGGAATATATTTTTTAAAACCCTGTGGCAACAATTCCTAACACTGACTGGGAAATAGTCTAAAAATAGCTGAACCAGAATGTATTACAGTGGACACTCGGCTTGCGAACGTGATCCGTGCGGGAAGCAAGTTTGCAACCTGCAGCATCCACAGCCCTCAGCGCCGTGTCTGTGCATGTGCAGGTTACAATTCGGCGCCGAAACCCAGAAGTAACCCGTTCCGAGGTATGACTGTATATTGCAACTCTGCACACTTGCATCAAAGGGAACAATGCCAGTCCAATTCACACACACAAAAAGGACAAATTGTATTGATTTCAGCCAGATAAATAAAGAAATGAGTAAGTACAGTCATGTGAATTGGCACCTACAATTCAATCCTGTGCGGGTGCTTACTAACAAACAGGTCTCAATGATTTCAACAGGACTCCCAAATAAGTGCATAGCCTTAGGTTGCAACCCTAAACACACTAGGGAGGAAGACTCACCAACCTCAGTGGGATTTAAGCACACATGCACAGGTCTGCATTTTTCATCATGAACAAGATGTTGTTTTCATCACCTTCATGGGGTTACAGAACTAGTTATAAGACTGTGCAACACTGAGGCTCATTATTTTGCATTTTTACCCTAACACATTTAATGACTGAGAATACAAACAAAACATACTAAGTTAATCCGAATGCTCTCTCTGAAAACCCAAAAGCTCCCCTGACAGCATTCAGGCTCTCTCCAAGCGTCTGCCTTCCTCTCCTCTGCGCACTGCCATTCAGGCTCATGTTTTTGTTATGGAACAAAAACCTCACTTCCAGCTGTGGCGCCAAAATCTAGTGCACACTGTAAAAGTAACTGACAGCTCAGATGTGTAGCTTAGTGGAGGCCTGGAGTAGTTCTACCAATGAGAGGCTGACTTTTTAACAGAGCCACACATGTTTACAGACTGCATTCTGCCGGTAGGAGGAACAGTCTGATGGAAAAGCCGTAATGGACTTTTTAGCAGAAGCTTAGATTAATTCAGTTCAAGGTATCGGCCCACAAGCCATTGAGAGAGCTAGCGTTTAACTGAAACAGAGATTCACTAGAACAGAAGTCTTGAAACCACATGAAATGCAACAGCTTCGTCCCGTTAAATTATGAAGCAGGGCAATTTGGGGGGCAGGAGATTCTAGGCTCCTCCTAGCCCCTGAACCTTTTTGTAGACTAAGTAACAAACTACAAGGCCTACAAGAATTAAACTTTGTGACCATGTATCACATCAGCTCTGGACATTGCCTAGTACCCTGTGTTCTCTCACAACCACAGTATTATTTCTATTCTACTTCTAATACTTTCAAATGTAAAGTGTTTTACAGTTCATACTTTGTGCATCCTTCTAACAATCCTATAAAGTGGGTGACTTTGAGTTCGTCCGGCAGTTGGAACTCCTCAAGTCTATTTGTTTAGTTGATATGATACTTTTTAATCTCTCTGCAATCATTATCACACACTTTCCAGTGCATTTTCCTGTCCCTTTTCTTGCCACATATGCACGGGCGCGCGCACACACACAAACCCAGAGGTGGATTGTTATTATGCAAGTGCACCAAATCCACTTTATATGTGCAACCAGAATTTGCCTGAATTCCACCTGCAAAATGGCAACAGTCTGAAAGCAGTCAACATCTGATGTGGTAGACCATATTTACAGGCACTGCTTCCCTTGAGGTGATTCTTTGAGAATAGGAGTGCATTTTGCAGCCCCTACTTTAATGGGAAGCTGCACCTACAGGGGTAGGCTAGCTGGCTGGCTCAAAAATTACTTTATCCATTCCGTCTATGTTGAAAGGGGTGTGCCACATCAAAGATGATCCACCCCATCCCTTCCCTTTTACAAATAGGCTGAAAAGTAGTGGAAGGTGACTGTGTGGCAATTAGAGATTTTGACAATCATAATCATAATCATTCATTATTTATATGCTGCCCATCTGACTGGGTTGCTCCAGACACTCTGAGTGTCTCCCAACCAAAAATACTAAAAGTGCAATACAACATTACACACTAAAAACTTCCCTGAATAGGGCTGCCTTCCAGATAACCAACCACAAAATCAGGAAAGCACCAACAGCAGGAGGGACGGAGGGCTCCAGGTGCTTGAAATAAGATTTATTCCAGACCCAACATGTTTAGGAATAAATCCTTCCTTGGGGGAACATTTTTTGGCAGCTGTGTTCTACATGACTTGCATTTGAGAAATGCTGCTAAAAATGAAGGATTTATTTTGTTCCAAAATAGATAAAGCTAAAATCTTATTTCAAGCACCTGGAGCCCCTCTGCTCTTTCTTCCAGTTAGAGATTAGTCCTCAGCTTTACATCCAGTGCCATCTTAACCAACAATCCTCCAAGGTTGTCAGCAATATTGCTCATCTTGTAGATAATTTGTCAAACATGACAAATGACTAAGGATGTTATAGAGTTAAACTTGCTTGGTCTTGAAGGCATCTCAGAGTGACAAGCCTCTTAACAGGTGGAAGAGATTTTGTGCACAGTGTAAAAGGGAAGAATCTTAAACTCATTTTGATTTGTAGGTCACAGATTCCCAAATGGCAAGTTCCTAAAACATTGTGAAAACAAGTTGCCTTAATGCTGCTACTGAGCTGATAAAGGTCTAAAGGCCCCAATGATCTGAAAACAAAGGAGGCTTCTGTGTGGTTGTTTCCTAAGGTTTTGTTTTGGTGCTCTAGTGCTTGAGCAAAAGCAGGCAGGAAGAAGCCTTGAGTAAGAACAATATGGTTTGGATAACCATGCCAACACTGTTCCTATTAAGTACAGAGATGGTGGCTCTGAGCCAGCAGAAATTTCCGTCTGTGCTACGAATGGGCACAGGGTTAGAAGGAGCTAATGATGGGTGCCAGGTGAATTTTGTCCCTAAACATTGGCTTCTGGGTATCATGGACACCCTCTGCCAAAACTCAGAATTGCAAACTGAATGCTGTTCCATTTATCAGACTTTGGAAACTCAGGTCCGCCCCTGTAAGTACAGTGCGTGTGTTTTGCAGCGAATATATCTGCATGGCATACAAATAAATAAATAAATAATTGTTGTATTGATGCTACATTGTTTTCCTTCCTTTATCCATTCCACTTGGCACAAAAGGTAATTATGTAACAGAGGAGATTATTCTGGTCTCTGTTCTGGGTTGCTGTCACACTGGCCTGCATTCTCGACCATGCTTCTTCTGTGTGGAACACATGGTCTCTGAGATTTTAAAAAAATAGTTCTGAAGAGTTAATCTGAAAATTAGTTGCAACATGGTGGGCTTCTACCCTGATACCACACTGATATCAGTTTGAAGAGCAGGTTTGTCTGTCTGTTTTTTAAAAATATTGGTTATTTTTCATGTATATGGTTATACATTGCTCAGAACTTTTTATGGTGTGCTTAATACTTACTTATTGATTAGTGGACCTCGGGGCTCTGGGGCATAGACTGATTAACTGCTCTATCAATTAACACAAGGATCACCTTTAGCAACAACTAAGGGAAAGGGGCAGAGGGCCCTTCCCCCAGGAAAACCACCACTAAGGTGCAAGTTTGAGCAAATGCACAACAAAGCTTCAGGAAAAGGCAGTGAAAAACCAGGTGCTGAAATAAGGACAAACAGCATTCATACCCAACAACATCCAGAGTAGCTAAGTTTCCCTAAACCCATTTATTTCTATGAGCTTAGGAGCAGCTCAGCTCCTAGGATTAGGCTGTTCGGATGCAATTCTACACAGACTTACTTCAGAATAAGCCCCATTTAAGAGTACCGTCTGCGTAAACCAGCACTGGATTGGGCTGAAAAGGTTAGGAACATAGTAAGTGACATTATACCAAGTTACCCTATCACTCTGCCTGGTTCAGCATTGTCCACACTAACTGACAGCAGCTCTCCTAATCTCAGAGCCCTGGGTTCGAGCCCCACACGTTGTGGGGGAGGGGAATCCTGCATTGCATGTGGTTGGACTAGATCAGGCACCCCCAAACTCGGCCCTCCAGATGTTTTCGGACTACAACTCCCATCATCCCTAGCTAACAGGACCAGTGGTCAGGGATGCTGGGAATTGTAGTTCCAAAGCACCTGGAAGTTCAAGTTTAGGGGGGCCTGGACTAGATGCTTGTCCCTTCCAACTCTACAATTATATGATTCTGACAGGAATAAGTCTTTGCAGCCCTACCTGCTTGCGGGCTTCCCATAATCATCCGGAAAACTGCCGAGGCGGGACGAGATGGGCCCTGGGTCTTAGGGCTCTTCTGACGACGACGCTTCCCCCGAGGATGCTCTCTCCGCCTCTTCACTTTTGCCCCTTCCCAGAGAGCAATCAGGCGCGCGCCATCCTCCACCTGCTGCTTGCTTTTGCACCTCCAGCGTCTCTCCCTCGCGCCAGGTCCGGACGGGGTGGCGTGGTGGGGAAAGCTCCCCTTCCCGCCGGGCCTTGGCTTTGCCGCCCTGCCCACCTCACCTCGGACTACCGCCAGTTCTTGCTTGCTGGGAGCAGAGAGCGTCCCGAGCCCCGCAGCAGCGGCGGCAACAGCTCCTCGGCGGCGGCCGCCTGTGCAGCGCGGGAAGGCGATTCCAGTCCGGGTTTTGAGGCTGGGGCGAGCGCGCCGCGCGGAGAGAGAGACTAGCAAAAGAGCCTCGGCCCGTCCCTCCCCGCAGCTGGGGAGCGCCACCGCCGGGCCTGCGGGAAGGCAGGCAGCCGGGGCCCCGGAGCCGCTCGCCCTCGGCGCGGGTCGCCCTCATGGCCGCAGCGCGGCGGCCGGCCTTCCTTCCGAGCGGTGGCGGCGGCGGCGGCAGCAGCTGCCCTCTCGCCTGCTCGCCGTGAGTGCCTCCTCAGCCGCCGCCCCCTAGCCGAGCCCCGCCGCCGAGCGAGCGAGCGAGCCCGCTGCTGCTGCTGCTGCTGTTTCCCGCGCGCCGCGCTGAGGCGAGCTGGGCGCGGCCAGCCATGCAAGCGCGGCGCCTGGCCAAGCGCTCCAGCCTGGGGAGCCGGCGCCTCAGCGCCTCGCCGTCGGCCGCGCAGCCTTTGCCCAAGCTCGACAACTCGTGGAGGCCGCCCCGGCGGGAGGGCTCGGCGGCCGCCCTCGAGGAGGAGGACGAAGAGGAAGACGTGGTGGTCGACGTGGAGGAGGACGACGACGCCGACGAGGCGGAGGCGGGTGGCGGCGGAGGAGCGGCAGGCAGCGGCAGCCCGCCGCCGCCGGCGGTGGAGCACGCCGGGCCGGGCAAGGGCCACGCGGCCGCCCGGGGGAGCTTCAAGGTGCGTCGGCGTCGCTGGGCGGGAAAAGCGCCGTCGAAGCCGCCGCCTGCCTGGGCCGGCGGGGTCGTCGTCGCTGCTCTAGTCTCCGGGCTGCGTTCCGGATGGGCTTCGTAGGGCGACCTCTTGGAAGTTGCGCGGGAGGCGGGCCTCGCTTGCGCCCCCACTTGCTTGCAACCCCGAATTCCAGCCCTGGGTAGGAAGAGAATGGGCGGTTAAGAAAGGGGAAGGGGGCATCGGGGCATACGCAGAGTGCCTTCCCAGCACGAGGCTGGAGGTACGGGGCAGGCTTGCACATCTGACTGGCCTGCCAAACTGGACGGGAGAACCGCCGCATACCATCCCCGCTGCATAAATGTCCCCTCTACCCACCCACCTACCCACGTTTATTGCGAGGGAAATCTAGCTGTCTGCGGGGAAGGGGTTGGGTGCATGTAATGTGTGACAAAGGCATCAGGTGTACGTCTACCGTACTGGGTGGAAAGGGTATAAGGGTGGGGAGGTAGAGTGCATTTGAAAAAACCAAAACATTGTGGATTTAAACAAGGAAAATGTAGCATAATCTACTGGTTTGTAAGGGCCCTTTGGGATTGCTGTTACCCATCTCAGACAGTCAGCTCATAGTGTAAATAAAGATGGCTGTTGTTTACATTTTTTTAATAAAAGCGTCAACAGCGATCCTTTTGCACGGTCTGTTGTGCTGTGTTGCAGAACTTTTTGCTGTTGCAGGATTAGGGATGGTGTGCTGTGCTAGAATGAATAACATGAAACGAAGTGCCCTCTGACAGTAGAGGGCAATGCTGGAATGACCACTGATAATAGGGATCAGCGTTGTTGGGTTCTAGGGTGTGCGTGTAGGCTTTGAAATGCATGCATCTGACCCACGCTGCTGCAAAAGAATGGAGCCGGCTTAGCAGCAACAGTGAAACGGGAGATAATGGTAAAATATAATGAGGCAGTGAAGAGAGCCATGGGGATATTAAGTGTTTGGGGGGAGGGTGAATGGGTAATGGGCAGGTATATTGGGAAAGTAGTTGGAGCAATTAAGGCTGCATCCCTGTACACACTTTCTTGGGAGTAACCCCCACTGAATTATGAGTAGATGAGCATAAGGACTGCACTGCAAAGCACGATCTTTGCACTGTGTGTGACCGGAGTCCCCTGTGACCAGTGAAGAAATGGTTCTAAAATTTCTGAAACAAGCATGTGTGACTCTACTACAGGATGCTTTTTAGGTGATCTTGAGGTTTGCGGTGGGATTTAGGGAAGGCAGGCAGTATGTACCTAAGGCGATTTTGGATCTTAAAGGTCAACTTTTATTTTGTTGTTACACATTTATTTTATCTTCAATGCATTCATATACAAGTTTCAAAAAACAACTCCATCCATATATATATATATATATATATATATATATATATATATTACAAAGAATGTTCATAATGCAGGGTCATGGCATTTCATAATTTATATTTTTCTATTGCCCATCAAGTTTTTAAAAAATTTGCAAGGTGCATTGTATACAAAGAAACTTGGTAACAGAAGTGACAGAGAAACAATTAAAACAGAAAAACATGAAAATGCATCAAGATCTAAAGAGCCAGAGGGAAGCTAACAATCAGAGCAAAAATCAGGCAAAAGGTTTTTGGGAAAACAAAGGATAAAAGTTGACTGAAGGAGGTACTGTTTGGGGAACCATAAATTGGGGTGCCACCACTAAGAAGTCCTCCCTGGTAGCCCCGCTTCCTCTCTTGTGCCCAGAAGACAAATAGGAAATCAGTCCAGGTGGTCTGCCACTGTTTTATTTCTTATACAGTACTTCTTATACTGCTTGCCCACGTAGAGGTTTACAAACAGTTTTCTATGCTTCATAATCTCCTTAGCATTGTCACTGTTGTAGAACTAGGCCCGTGTTCTGGTAAAGCTAAAACTTCTGAATGGTTCTATGTGGGGCTATCCTATATGACATTTTGCAGTTGTCCAGATTACAAAGGTACCTGATAGATTCCCTGAGTTAACAGGGAGATATGTAACCCTGTGAAGTCTATGCTTTAAATGTATTCTCTGCTGCCCAGTGGAATACAGTATGAAGTGTATGCAAGGCTTATTATTAATCATTATCAGTATTTACCTTGTCCAATTTTACATAACAATTGTGATTTGGCTGAGAAAGCGTGGAGAAATGTTGCATTGCCCAACAGGTTGACAGGAGGATGTATCTTTTGATGTCTTATCATCTCCCTTAAAATTGTATTCGGCCACTTCCAAACTGTTGCCATTTTGCAGGTAGGATTGAGTCTCATCCTATGAAATGCAGATGGCACTAATTAAATGGATTTGGCACACTGGTACAACAAACCCACGTAAACAATTTTTTTGGACTTTTGCGGTAAGGAAAGTGATGGGAAAATGTACTGGAAAGTGTGGAAATCGCTTGACATGATGTTGTATAAGCTCACTGCAAACAAATTGGAATGAATGCTCTGATAAACAGGTATTGTAAAAGTGACCTTAGCTTGGATTCTTCCTTCTGCAGTCTTAACACCACCACTAATGCAAGCCATGATCAAGGATATGTTTCTGTCTCAGGTGTCTCTCTTTCTTGATTATGGTTGACATGGAAATTTTCAACACAGGTGTTTTGGCTCCTTAATTGGTGGATGTACCAGTGATGGAACCAGTGGCTGCAGTTCTGTGAGTGTTTGTAGGCAATGGGATAATAAGTGGTGACCTACAGTTTAAACCTGTTCAAAAGTATATATATTTGTCATTTTTCATGTTCCCTGTCGAAATATAGCAGCCTGAGAACTGTGCTGCATGCTTGGAAATGTTTTTGGCTGTACAGTGAAGGACACATGCTAGTTTAACCCAATATCTGTTAGAGAAGAGAGCTTGATAGGGTAAAGTAGAAATGGGAACCTGTGGCCCTTTGATGTTGTTAGACAGTGTGAACCATGTGATTAATAGTAAAGAAATTTAACTGCTGAGCCAAATTCAAGGTGCCCTAAACAACTTGGGGTCTGGTTCCCTGTAGGAATATCTTTTCTCATATAGACCCGCCTGTGTGTTAAGATCTTTAAGGGAGACCCTCTTTCCTGTGCTGCAAGCAGCCATATCGTAGGTGCTGGCTCCCGGGCACCCACAAATTTCAGTACCAAGGCCATGCACAATGCATGGCACCCAAGGCCCCGGGCACCCACAGTCTCAGGGCCAAGCTGGCACTCCTGCAGGCAGCTGAAATAAACCATGTGTCAATACAGTGCTACCTTGGTTTGCATACATCTTGGTTTGCATACGTTTTGGATTACAAACATGTGAAACTCGGAAGTGCATGTTCCGGTTTGCAACCTTTTATTGTTATTATTACGACCCGTTTCTTTTTATTACAAACAATTTTTGGGGGGGAGGCCCCATTGGCGAAAGCACGCCTTATTTACACCCTGTTTTGATTTACAAACGGACCTCCGGAACAGATTATGGTTGTAAACCAAGGTACCACTGTACAGAGGAAGGGCCTTCTCAGTGGTGGTGCCTTGACTGTGGAACTCACTCACCACTGAGGTGCAGCTGACACTGACTCTTCTGAGTTCCCTCTTCAGCTGAACACTCATTTGTTCACTCAGGCTTTCACAGAGCATTAGTCCCTGATCTTGATGGCTTAATATTGTATCATGTTTCCTCCTGGTGATTAAGTTGTAGCCATTTTAGTGCTATGCTTTTTGTTACGTTGTTGCCTTAGTTTTAATGTTCTATACTGTTGGATTCTTTGGAAATGAAAAGTAGATAGTAAATATTTTAAATAAATAAGTAACAGCCACTATAGTTAGTTCAAACAATTCAGCTTCATAATAGGTGGTTTGAAATTGGAATGTTTTGAAAATGACTACAGCTAGCATTCAAACACTGTTTCTAGTTTGGATAAAACAAAACAACTAAAAGGGGGAGGGGCATTTCAAACACCTCTAGGAAAAGAATTAGGGAGGTTGCAAACTCAGGAGAACACGTCTTTCAGGAAGTGCTAAATCATGGAGTAGCATTGCCTCTGAATGCAGCCCCATATCTAAAAACTGTATAATGCTTACTTAACAACATTGCTAAAGGTGTGGAATGGACAAGTTGAAACCACGTTGTATACTGACTACTCCAGAAAGGCTTTTCTCAAAGATCCAACTGTGTTGATGGTTAATGTGATATGTTTTTATAACTGTGATGGAGGCTGACAAACACTTGACACACGATAGTTGGCTTGTAATGCGAAGAGTTCTAACCTGTTGCTGATGCCACAAATAAACTCAGCTTGGTTAAGACAAGAAACATCAAAGACGTTTGCTGTGTATGACAAGAACACTTCTGTTCAGAAACATGCAGCATATGGAGAAGTATTATATTTCTTTTATATGGGGGAAGGAAGCTGTTGAGGAGTGCAGTTTTGCATTGTTAACATTTGGGCCTGAAAAATGCTTCACTGAGAATTTTAAAACCTGACTTTTTATCATCAGGTGATATGCATTGATATAATGTAAATAATAATAATCTGCTGGTAAAACCAAGAATGGTGTACAGTACTATGACTAATACTGGAAGTAGTTGTACTATAAACACATTGGTCTGAGGGTTAAAAAGTAACTGTGCTATGAAGCCAAAAGCTGCACCATCAGTTAATGTTACACATTTTTGAAACTCTGGCCAAAACTCTGGAGAAACTTTAAAACGCAAGACTATTACTGGCAATTTCCCAGCCTGGATACTGTACTTCTCTTCTGATATGCTGGGTCATAATTTGAAGGACTGGGAGCATGTTGCAAATCCGTGGTGTCCCTTCTCTCCTCTCATGCACCCAATCTCTCACTTTTCTTAGGCATTGTATGCTTTGATAGCCAATAAAGCAAATCATAGGTAGTGCTGACAGACAAACAATGGTCTGCAAACCTACTCCAAGCCATGGTTTTGAAGATTTAGTAGTAAAAAGGGTTTCCAGTTTTAGGTATCACAACAAACTACAGCTGGGGGAGGGGAATCTGAGGCTGGAGGAGAGAATGGACATGCAAGTGAAGGGAGTAGTGAGGAAAAAATGTAAAGGGCAATGGCATGTTCCTGTTTCTTAAAATTATGGTTTGAAAAATTACCTGAATTGAGCCATTGCCTTTTTCTTTTCTTTTTAAAGAAAAGTATGGAGCAGAGAGGAGCTGCTGTGTTGGTCCTATCAAATGAAAAGTACACAAGTTTACATAAATATGCCAGCTTTAATTGGCAAAAAGAATATGCAGTTACTGGGACTAACAGCCATATGTGTTGTTAGTATAAAAATGTATGTCCTTCCCTTCTGGTGACTATGCACCATTCTGGGGTAGCCAATGACGTGCCCTCCAGATGTTTTGAATGACAACTCCCATCCTATTCCAGTATGATTCAGGAATAATAGTAGCTGTAGTCCAAACACCTGGGGGCGCCATGTTGGCCAGCCCTGCTGTATATGCACAGAAGTGCCAGAAAGGTGCACCAGTCTCTTCCATTTATCCTTTCACTGTTTGTTTGTTTGTTTGTTTGTTTGTTTGTTTGTTTGTTTTTGCATGTGTAAACTATCTTTTTGTTTCTTGTAACTTTAAATATAGTATACTGTTTGGGCAGCAGAAGATTAATATTCCGTTATGTTGTATTTCATGCAACATGGAAGGGAGGAAGAATAGGCAGGGTAAGCTAAGTATAGCTAAATGTGACTTGTTTCTGGGTTGAGCTGACTGGCTAGCCTTTGAATTGTCAAGAGTTATGCAGGAAAACTGTTCCTTTTTTTGGCCCTTTTGGATGAAACTGTGCAATATATAGTAGTCAAGAGTTATGCAGGAAAACTGTTCCTTTTTTGGCCCTTTTGGATGAAACTGTGCAATATATAGTAGTAGTCATGTAATTTCCTGACCACAATAAAACCATTCACATTTCTCTTCTGGAGAAACTGATATTTGAGTGGAATATTAGTTCTTCATCTGCTGAATAGCAAAGCTATGAATTCTTTTTCTTTGTACTATTTTTTTTAATATAATGCTGATTTAGAAGAAGTGATGCTTATAATGGCATTCCTGATGCATTATTTCAGGTAGTGTTCTACAGCACAGCTATTTCCAGACACTTTGAATGATTAGGCTTAACTAGCATAGGTTATTTATAATAAGCAGGCATTGGCAAGGTGTGTGAGTAAATAAATAAATGCAAGGAGTAGCCTAGAATGTAATGATACATTAAAATTCAGAGCAGCACCTTTCCAAATATTGATAGAAGAATCTTTCTTACCTCATTGTGCTCCTCCGTGAATATTATTCTTGCTGAATAGATTGTGCAATATAATTCTTCTTTTTCAAATTGATTTATCCTCAGGCTAGCACAAAAAAAATGTTTAAGAGAACTTGAGGTTGGAGTTGTATGTTAAGAATACAAATCAATTACATTTGTTTTTAAATAGCCTTTTAGATGTTTGATATTTTAACAGCATGAGGTGTAGTCTGGCCCCTGTTGCTTCCAGTGATGGTGTGCTATTAAGCATATTTCAGACTTACGGGAAGGGTTTATTGGTGCTAGTAAAAGCTTTGAGGAAGAATTTGCACCCTAAGCATTCCTGTAAGTCTCCTTTTATTATCATTGTAAGTATTTCTAAAAAGGTTTTGCGTAATGTTTCTACATCCAGAAGTCTCCCATTCCATATATCTTGTCCTGCATCTCCAACTAGCTTCCTGATATATTTTTTTCATGGATGGTATCATTGTCATCTTAAATACGGTACATGCATGATTGAACTGCTTCTCCTAAGCCTCCTCCTCTTTGGCTACATTCAGACAATAATATTTTGGCCTAATAAGCTGAGGTATGAATGAGCCTTGTGCCCCTGCAGGAAAGCCAGGAAACAAACCAAGAAGTCTTCAGTTAACTACAGTTTCATGTGTATCCAAACTGAGAAGCCATGGTTAGCAGCTTGAGAGTAAGGTAGGATATCAAACCATGGTTTGAAGTTGGCTTCATATCCTGGCTTCTTCTGAAGCCATTAACTAGCTTCCCAGTTGCACATAGTGCAAAATTATGGTTAACTGGAGACTTCTTAATGTGGCTATTGGCTAGGGTCTATAGATATTATCTTCCCTGTTAACCAGTTATTAATTCTTCTTATGTCACCAGAGGCTAAAATAACCTTGGTGATTGGGAGCACCTATCACCAACTAGTGTAGCAACGATGTCCTGGAATTGGGCAGTCCTTATAGTTGGGTTACTGGGATGCACTCTTTGTGGGGCGGCCCTTGGAATTATTTCAGAAGCTGCAGCTAGTGCAGAAGATGGCAGTGAAGGTACCGAGTGGAGAGCTAAAAGTGCTCAAACAGGATAGCTGCTGTTAGCTACCAAGCAATGTTCAGAGTTTTGTTTCTGGTGTATAAAGCCCTAAACAACTCGGGACCAGAATACTTACTGTATTTTTCGCCCTATAGGACACACTTCCCCCCCTTCAAAAATGAAGGGGAAATGTGTGTGCGTCCTATGGGGCGAATGCAGGCTTTCGCTGAAGCCTGGAGAGCGAGGGGGGTCGGTGCACACCGACTCCTCTCGCTCTCCAGGCTTCAGGAAGCTATCTGCAAGCCGTGGGAGAGCTGTGCGACTTCGCGCAGCTCTCCCACAGCTAGCGGAGAGCTTGCCTGCACCCAGAAGCTTGGGGCGCGCTGAGCTCAGCACGCCCCAGGCTTCCGGCTTTGCGCAGCTCTCCGCTAGCCGTGGGAGAGCTGCCCAAGTCGCGCAGCTCTGCCACGGTTTGCGGCTAGCAGCCTGTTCTGGGGGCTGGGGTCGGGGGAAGCTCGGGCTTCCCCCGCCCCAGCCCGCACCTGGGGGGGGAAAATAATTTTTATTTATTTATTCCCCCCCCCCAAAAAACAACAACAACTAGGTTCGTCCTATGGGCCAGTGCGTCCTATGGGGCGAAAAATACGGTAAGATATTGCCTTCCCCTCCCTATGCAGACATGTTAGCGTGTTAAGATAATCAGAGAAATCCTTGCTAGTGGTACTACATTTTCTAAGCATGTCACTTGGGGTGGGGGAATGAAAAAGGGCCTTCTCTGTAGTGGTACCCACTCTTTGGAGCACTCTGTTACTGGCATTGCTCATTGCTGATTTTATGTATATTTTAATATTCACTTTTAAAACATTTAGTGTTTAATTTTATTTTGTAAGCCGTTTCAGGACCCCTGTATGGGAAGCCGTGTTTAAATAATTTTAATAAAATCTAGGTTTTGTTTCAGAATCCCCTCTCTATCTCCCCCACACACAGTCTCAGTCACCAAGTCATGCCACCAAGTGAGAGCCAGTGTGGTGTAGTGGTTAAGAGCAGTGGACTCGTAATCTGGTGAACCGGGTTCGATTCGCCGCTCCTCCACATGCACCTGCTGGGTGACCTTGGGCCAGTCACACTTCTCTGAAGTCTCTCAGCCCCACTCACCTCACAGAGTGTTTCTTGTGAGGGAGGAAGGGAAAGGAGAATGTTAGCCACTTTGAAACTCCTTAGGGTAGTGATAAAGCAGGATATCAAATCCAAACTCCTCCTCTTCTTCCTCATAGCATAGCAAAAACCAAAACAACAACAACAACAAAAACCCAGCAGCTGTTTTTTCAGACTCCACAAGATGTGTTCTGGTTATCTCTTGTCTTGGCTACTGCAAATTTCTGTCCTTCCCTTTATGCACCTTAGTCCTTTCATTTATGTCTAGAACTCTTCTACCCAAATCATTAATCTCGCCACTGAAGCTGGGCAGGGGATGGTGCATCCCATAATAGTACCACTTCAAATTAAGTCATGGATTGAAACTTAATTTGGTCTAATAAAGCAAGTTTTGCTACAGACTAGGCTTCTGTCGGCATAGTTATTGAATTACTGGAAATCCCTATCACGGGTCTGTGAAGAAGAGCAGATAAGTAGAGTTGAGTCATAGTGGGTTGCAGCAAAGCAAACTTACTTTATCTGTACCATTCTGCCTTGTAAGCCACCTACAGAGTCAGAGGCATCATGTGACAGACTGGAGAAGCAACTAGCACAATGGCAGCATAGAGTTGTTAAATTTTTTGACTTAGGAAGGGTCTCTGTGCAGAGCAATGAGTCTGAGAATATGTGTCAAACATGGAACATTGCATTTCTATTCTTTACCCAAGTCTAAAATTATAATTACCCATCCCCTTTCCTTACCCTTTATAAAGAGCAGGTTATCCAGACAAAATTGGAAGGCTGTGTAAAAAAAATCTGGTATTTGATACGTGGTAACTTGATGAGGGGATAGTAACACAAAGTTAATTGAACCTGTTGATTAGAATTTGAATCCAGTTTTGGATGAACCCCATACATGTTATTGCATGTGCAGATTGGGAGTGCTGTTCGTCTGTTCTCTTAAACTAAACTTGCAAAGGGGAAATTTCCATCACCCATAGGCCTGCAGCTTGGACTGTGAGAACTTGCTGCATCTCCTCAAATGCCTACACAGGCTTCAACAGACCTAACAAAAACTCCTGGCCATCACTTCTGCTGCATTTCATTTCATCACTCTTTTCTCTGCTGCCTTTATCCCTGTTTACGCACCATATACAGTATTACCCATTATTGTTACCCATATTATCACTCCCCATGAATTCAGCAGATGTGAAGTCTTCTGCATTCCTTAGCAGACCCATCCATTTGGGACATTGTGGGAGATTTTCAGTACACCACCTTACCCCCCTCCCACAAACTCTTTTAAAAGGGTGTAAGATGTTAATCGTCCAAAGGCCTGACTGAAGAGGGAACATTTTTGCCTGGCACCTAAAGGTGTATAATGAAGGTGCCAGCCAAACCTTCTTGGGAAGAGCATTCCACAAACAGGGAGCCACTGCAGAAAAGGCCCGTTATGATGTTGCCACCCTCTAAACCTCTCGTAGAGTAAGCAGATGAAGGAGGGCCTCAGATGATGAATGCAGGGTCTGGGTTGGTTCATATGGCAAGAAGCCGCCCTTGAGGTATTGTGGTCCTGAGCCATTTAAGGCTTTATAGGTAAAAAGCAACAACCCAGGACTTTGAATTGGGCTTGGAAACTAATTGGCAGCCAATGCAGTTGGACCAGGACTAGTGTAATATGCTCAAGCCATCATGCCCCAGTAAGCAGCCTAGCCACCAAATTCTGCACCATGGTTGGACAGCTGACCTATGCACATACATGTCAGGTACGTGCCGTGCACACAGTGGTTCTCTGAATTGTCCCAGAATTAGTATTTGATTTCTTCAGGATAATTGGTTAAAAATCAACTTTCAAAACAGGAAATCTCATCTGTCTTTCAAACATGACCTTTATTACTAAAGTGAAAAGTATACTTGTTTACAATTGTTGGTTGTGTTGTGTTGTGAGCTTTTTGCTTTGCAAAACACAGGGGAAACATATTTTCTTGGCAATATGTCATTTGGCTGCATGTCGAGAAGTATAATATGACTAATGCTTTCAGCTTGGATACCATTTGTGTTCTTAAAGTAATCATTCTGGTTTTACTCTTGAAACAAGTGCCAGAAGGCTTTCCAAGGAAACTACAAAATGGGAAATGTGTTTAAATATTTTGCCTCTAATCATTTTAAGTGTGTGCATGGGCTTGCACTGTAATTTTTCATTGTATTTTACAGTAACCTTAAACCAGCATAATTATTTTTACAGTTTTAAAAAAATAAACTGGCACTGGGCAACAACCAGCAGTCTTTCCCGATAATACCCATGTTGAACTCCGCTCCCCATCCATGTATTCAAACTACTATGCATCTGTTGCATTTATTTTGTTTTTTTATTATTGATAAACTTTCTTGGAAGCATCAAGATTTTAACCAAAACCTTCATGTTTCACAAAAGGTCTTCAGGACTGAAGCTGCACCTTTTTTTGCACAGGACTATTTTCACAGTGGGTGGCGCTGTGGTCTAAACCACTGAGCCTAGGGCTTGCCAATTGGAAGGTCGGCAGTTCGAATCCCCACGACGGGGTGAGCTCCCGTTGCTCAGTCCCTGCTCCTGCCAATCTAGCAGTTCAAAAGCACATCAAAGTGCAAGTAGATAAATAGGTACCACTTCGGCGGGAAGGTAAAAGGCGTTTCCATGTGCTGCTCTGGTTTCACCAGAAGCAGCTTAGTCATGCTGGCCACATGACCCAGAAAAACTGTCTGCGGACAAATGTCGGCTCCCTTGGCCAGAAAGCGAGATGAGCGCTGTAACCCCAGAGTCGTCCGTGACTGGACCTAACTAACGGTCAGGGGTCTTTTACCTTCCACACACACACACACATGGTCATAGTGTGGCTAGATGCAAGCAAAGTTGTACGAAGCTACCCATTTCTGTTTCAGTTACTCATTTTTCCAGTTTTAAATTCATTTCAGTACATTTCCACGTCAGTTTGTGATTTTTTATTTATTAAAAAAAATAACAGAATTAGTTCCTAATATAACATTTTCTGAGAGCAGTTTCCCCTAATATAACACATTTTATATGCTATTTTCACTAATATATTTGTTGTTTGTTTATTAATTCAATTTCTGTCCCAGCCTTCCTCCCCAAGAGGCCAGAGTAGCAAACAACAAAGCAGTAAAACATGACAACTGCAATTTAAAATAAGTTTGGACACTTAAGCACATCCAAGAATATGTAAGTCATGCTCGAGGCGGCTTGCAGCATGCGTAATTACAAACATTAACAAAAACCATCGTAGGCAATAAATGAAACATCAGAAAGTACACATATTGAACAATTTCCACATAAATCATAATAAGATACAAAATAAAAATACAAAAAATAATAAGTAACATTCACAAACCATCCCACCTCAACAATACCCTAGCCCAAGAGTCTCTTCAGCCTCAGCTTTGGTAGCTGGAGTTAGCCCAGGTGGGGAAAGGCCTGCAAGGCAGAGAGCAAGTCTTCCAGGATTCACAGCCAAGATGGTCCTGCTGTGAGAGCACGCTGGGTCTTCCTTCCTCTGTGTCAAGGGTGGGAAAACCTGTGGCCCTCCAGAGGTTGTTGGACTCGGCTCCCATCAGCTTCAGCCAGGATGACCATTGGTCAGGAATGATAGAAGCTGAGGTCTAATAAGCATCTGGAAGACCACAAGTTCCCCTCCCCTGACGCACAGAGCAAGGTAGTTCTAGAACTGAGGCTGGGTGCTACCCACCAAGAGCACCTTTCTGTTTGCCCTTGCTGCTCTTATTTGATATGTGGATGGCCCTCTCAATGGGGCGCCCATGACAATTTGCAGATATCTCTAGTAAAGGAAATGAAGAGGTTTCTGTCTGAAGCCTGCGAAGCAAAGTGGTTGGTCATGTGAGTCGGAGCTGCTAAATAGAATTGGATGCCTGGAGGCTATGTCTGCCCCCTCTTTTTAAAATGATGCAAATGAATTGCAAGAAATCTAATAATCCCTTTTAATTTTTCAGGCAACCAGCATAAAGCGTGAAATGACCTTCGCAGCATTTCAGCAGGAGGAGCTAAAAAGTGATCTGAATCAAAAACTGTCAGACCAACATTTTTTTCTGTTGGCGATGAAGGAAGAGGATTCGAAAACAGCAGACACCAAAAAACCTGGCAGAGTCCATGAGCACGAGAAAGAAAGCACCCGCTCCATCTGCCTTCTCGAGCAGAAACGCAAAGTTGTATCTTCAAATATTGATGTGCCTCCTGCAAGGTAGGGAAGCCTGAAAAGCAGGAAAGGGTGGCAAAATGACTAGCCTTCCAAGTTCAGCAAGTTGGGTTTTTCTGATATAAACTATATAGCGCATCCTACAGGTTGAATATGTGTGTGTGTGTGTTGTGGAGGTTAGTGGTCATTGTTCAATATGGACCACTTGGGTTATAAGATTCACTGGGCAGCCTTGGGCCTGTTGCTACTACTCCAGTCCTGTCATTGTAAAATAGGTATCAATAATAGTAAATTATGAGACGCTGGTGGCGCTGTGGGTAAAAGACTCAGCGCCTAGGGCTTGCCGATCGAAAGGTCGGTGGTTCGAATCCCCACGGCGGGGTGCGCTCCCGTTGCTCGGTCCCAGCGCCTGCCAACCTAGCAGTTCGAAAGCACCCCCAAGTGCAAGTAGATAAATAGGGACCGCTTACTGGCGGGAAGGTAAACGGCGTTTCCGTGTGCTGCGCTGGCTCGCCAGATGCAGCTTTCTCACGCTGGCCACGTGACCCGGAAGTGTCTCCGGACAGTGCTGGCCCCTGGCCTCTTAAGTGAGATGGGCGCACAACCCCAGAGTCTGGCAAGACTGGCCCGTACGGGCAGGGGTACCTTTACCTTTACTTTAATAGTAAATTGTTTAAAATGAAATATAAACTACGTGAGCAATGCCAGCAAGGAATATACTAAAGCAGAGATCCTTCCACACATATGACAGGTGAGACAATTTCATAGCCGTGCTGGTGTAAGTTCTGATCCAAAACATCAGGAGGGCCCCAGGTTAGGTAAGGCTGTCCTAAACTATACTCAGAGGCCTGATTCAGCTATAATAATTTCAGTCTGGTTTAGTCTGATAAACCATGATTTCATTAAATGAAGAATGAGCATTGTGCCTTTGCTTCCGTCTTCCCTTCTTTGTCATGCTGCAGTGGAATAGAATAGAAACTGAATTTGAAGGATGGGTATAAAACCAAGAGGCAGAGCAATCAAGCCCCAACCCCTGTGGGCAGTGTTAGAAAGCTAGGAGCTAAATGACACCCTAAACCTAGGTTATGGGCGCAACAACGGAATGGCTAGGTGTGCTTTTTTAATAACAAGAATACAAAGCTGAAAATGAATGAACTGCAGCTAAAGTATTATGTTCATTTTTCACATGGTCCAGTCCTTCCCCTGCCCACCCTCCCTAATATTCTTAAGAGGGATCTTCTCCAGTATTCAAAGAGTAGTTGGAAGTGGGGAGGCAGAAAAAAGGTCCTCCGTTCCTTCCGCTCTGCAGTTTTAATCTGAAATCTTAGGTGCAGTACTGCTCCCAGAGCTCAGCAACTGCTTGCACTAATGAAATTCCCTGCCACAAATACACCTAGAACAATTAGAGTTTCGAACACTGCCTGGGGGAGGGGTTGGATGGAGCCAGTCACCCCTGACTTGCCCCTTGGCCACAGATCAGCCATGTGGGCAGGAAGCCTGCTACTGGTATACCTGACAGTGGAAAACTGCAAAATGGGAGGCATTCTGGGGAGGGGGGCAGAGCGGGGCTGAACAGTCTGAGATTCAATGGGTAGTGAGCCTAACTCAAGCTGTTGCTGGCCAGTGTCAGACTCGATCCATACAGGATTACTGCAACAGCCTGGAGGATCAGCCCCAATCATTCTCCTGTTCCTTCCACCATAGCCACCATAAGTGGCTGGGCTGTGGACTCAGCAGTGGCTCTGCAAAGTCCCTGCAGTGGCAGGTGGGGTTTGGGTTTCAGATTTCATTCTAGTGCGGTACATAGGAAATCAGTGCTGGCAGCCTTCTTGGAGTCATTACAAAATACCGGTACCTAGATTCTGGAACACCTTAAATACTCTTGATTTTCCGAATGACACTGTTCCCCCCCCCCTTGCTGACTGCTGCAAGTTTCATTCAGGAGACTTCTCTTTCCCTCACTTATCCTCAATGGCAGGACTGTGTGTTTTCTCCCATTTCCCTCCTTCCTTCTCCTTCTCTCCCTCAGTGCTTGCCTTGGGGCATTAACAAAAGACTCATAAAGTGTATTTACCAAAAGTGTGCTTGCATTATTATGGAAACCATTCTGTGTAATACAAACCTTCCCCAGAGTTTGAGGTAGTTGGCACCCATGATTTTGTTCTGGTCACTTACTGGACTTCCTGTGGAAATTTGTTGGAAGTTATGGCACTGGGTTGTAGCTTTGATTCTGCCTCCATCCACTCTCAGTTTATTAGACCTCTTGGGAAAGCTTTAGAATTTGATACCCTGAACCCCTTCACTAATTGCTTGGTGCTGCAGCCATTAGGGAGCTTATAATGAAATAGCAAAATGAAATAAGGAAGAAAGGGAGCTAAAGGCATAAGGAAAGGTAAGACTCTTTTTTTATATTTATATATGTGGTGCTGTTGAATGGGCATCGTAAGAACAGGGGTAGTAATGTCTATTTCTTCAGGGCAAGTCCATACAGTAACTACAATGATGCTGAATAAAAATGGGATATTAACTAAAGAGCCCCAACTGCAATTTTGTGGGAAATTACAGAAAGCAAAGGACATACACTAAATGGTTGTTGTTTATTGAAAGGGGATAGATTTGTTTGTTTTTAAAATGGTCAAGACCATAATCTAGCTGTGTAGATATAATCTGCCATATTATCAATTGTGGCAACTTTTAATGCCATCAAATCCAAACTCCTCCTCCTCCTCTTCTTCTTCTTCTTCTTCTTCTTCTTCTTCTTCTTCTTCTTCTTCTTCTAGTTACCCCTCTGGTCCCTTGACAATAGAAGGGAACCTTGAGAGCAGCAAATCATGAGCTAGGCAATCACACCTGCAGTCACTGTTGTCTAATACAATGACAGGGAGCATCAAAGCTGAAGTGCCCCAGGTGCTCGTTTTCAGGCTAGTATGCCATGGCTTATTAAATTTGAATCAAGCTGTACCCTAAACCTCATAAAAGATTGCAGCAGATGTAATAACCAGACAACATCATGGCTCACATTCTCCTTGCTAACATTGCCCAATAATATCCTTGGTAGCTTAGCATGATAAAAGTCTTTTCAGACATAGGACTCAAGTTTAACTCCAATGTGGTATTTACTATTAGTGTATTTTTTATACTTTTAGTGAATTTATATTTTTGCTCTCTTTTTCTGCTGCTTCTACAGCCTAAGACAAGACTTTTGCATGCTGGCTCCTGCTACACAAATGCCCTCTGGCATCCCTTTCATTTTTCAGCCCCCCCCCGACTTTTTTGCACCCCAGTTCCATTGACAAAGCACACAAAAGGGGAATAGCATTTTTATCAAAATGGTGGTAGCCACAGCATGCCTTAATTGAGCTTGTGTGAGCCACCAGTTGAAGCTCAGTGGTCTTGTACAAAGGCACAAACACAGTGGTGTTTTAAATGTGTATCTCTCAGGTTCATATCACTCCAGGACTCAATGCACCTAGGCCATGCCTGATGGTGGTTTTTTTGGTTTGGTTTTGTTTGTTTTTTTTGCATATCAGCCCATGAACAGAAGGATTTGTTTGAATCTGTGATGTGTCTTGTTGAATTTGCTTTTTGACACTCCTACACAAAACCTATTTTTCTCTTTGGGTATTTGCTTCTTAAAATGTAGGTGAAATATTTGTGGGTGAATAAAAATAAGACCGTTTTCTCATCTACAAATATATGAATATAACAGAACTTGACAGAAAATTCTGCAATATAAAAATAATATCCATCAAGTGGGGTGTGTTTTTTTTAAAACAGATTTTAAAAATTCCTACATGTTTTAGGAATATCTTAGGATAGCCATGACTAACTCAAGTCTACAGGGTATGTCTTAGTTGGAAACAATCCATTGTCTTCATTCTGGTGTTAGCTTAGGAGTATATTAACATGCACAATTAATAAAAATAAATTAAAACAGCTTGAGTATATTAACATGCACAATTAATAAAAATAACTATTATTTACATTCTTTGTTTAATTCTAGTGACACAGCAGTGCTTAATTGTGTGCTTAACCTTATTAATTCCATTGGCCCTAAATTTATCTAGATTGTGCCTATAACCTCGGAGTTTATGTGGAACCAACACAATCAAGTCACCATGAAATACAGCATAAAAGCATGTTTGCATCACAGCCACTAGGTGTCACTAGAGAGTGCTTGCAGCCTTGATATAGGAAAATGGATGAGAATTGTCCCACGCGATTAAAAAAACAAACTCAAATATTGTTTAATATAATTGTATTATTTACGAGGTTGAATTTGCAGTCTTTTGAGTTTCAAAATTCTTTACAAAGATAATGAATAAGAATAAGGGTGCTGCATAGAATAGGATGGCGATCCTGACTAACATCATCTTAGCAAAACAAACACTCTTAATTTTTATTTAGTTTTACTAAATGATATTAAAAATGCATCAGCGCTTCTGGACAATAGTTAAGGTTAATGCTGCTATTTCTTTGGCACTTTTGAATTACTTCAAAGTGGGGATCACTTTGTTGAAGGTCAAAATACTCACCTTGGTGAAAATCAAATGTATTAGTTGTCAAAAAATGCATTTGCCTCAATTCCTTGCATGGCTCAGAGCATGGGTAGGCAAACTAAGGCCCGGGGGCCGGATCCGGCCCAATCGCCTTCTAAATCCGGCCCGTGGATGATCCAGGAATCAGTATGTTTTTACATGAGTAGAATGTGTCCTTTTATTTAAAATGCATCTCTGGGTTATTTGTGGGGCATAGGAATTCGTTCATCCCCCCCCCCCCAAAAAAAAATATATAGTCTGGCCCTCCACAAGGTCTGAAGGACAGTGGACCGGCCCCCTGCTGAAAAAGTTTGCTGACTCCTGGCTCCTCTCCCATATAAGAGAGGAGTCGGTCAATTTCAAAAATGAATTGTACTTGACAAATTGTCTCAGAATGAAATTCTGCTTATTCTTGTATTCCTCAGTGATGATGCTGTTGGCCGTCCTTTCTCTTTGATCTGAAGCCCAAAGGGACTGGCCCATTAAGTTCCAATTAGGAACAGGCATATCACCAACTCTCTTTAATTTATTTATCCGTGTGTTTATAATCTGCATATTAATTAAGAAACATGTAGCAAGGTGGATTGCAGCATATAAAATTAAAGTGAACAAAGATATCCATAACAATATCAATTTTAAAAATCCATAAATGCTGATGGGTTTAAAAGAGAAAATTCAAATTGCAAATGCGTACCTAAACAATATAGTTTTCAAATGACATCTCAAAGGAGGGAGAGAACTTCCTGCCCAAAGTTCTGCTAGGAGGGAGTTCCACAGGGCAGCGCCTGTCAAACTAAAGGTTTCGTCTCTTGTGAAGGCCAGCCAAACTTCAGAGGCATGAGAACCACCAGAGGTGCCCCTCTCAAGGGATCTTGGTGATTCAGGTGAGTCGAATCTAAGTATAGCTTAGTTGGATACCACCCTTTATTTCTGGAACTGGCTCTGGAGCAGCCATGCAATGGAACGTGGCATAGATCCTGCTAATTGGCAAGGAAGCAGTGCTATGCGTCCCCAAGAGAAATATGAGTAAGGGTTGCAAGACGAAATGTGCATTTCTGGCTGGCCAGTGTACAACAGAGCTGTTAAGTTTACTTTCAGAACGGTTGGTCCCAATTGTCTGCACAGTTAAATCAGTCACCTAGAGAGTTGTATTGTGACTAGATTTGTCTGCTTCACCTAGACAGGTTAGATAACATTCATTGTCAAGCACTAATTACTGATATGGAAATAAGAGTGAGCACCTGTGTAGAAAGGAACTGATATGAATTATGCACAGTGCTGATGATATCTGCAATTACCAAAGCAAAACTAACTCATGACAATACAGCACTTAATGCCATTAGATACTATGCTGTGTTAAATATGCACAAGCCCCTTCAAAACGTTCAGGTGCTGTTCAGGGACATAAGAAACGAGTAAGTGTAATAATCTGTCTAAAAGAAGTCAGACGCTTAGTATCCCATGAACCATGCTTGTGGAAAAACTAAAGCAATGAATTGTGTTCTGGCACCACATCTACAGTGCAGGTATAATACATACATAACACGACTCACACTGAAAGCTTCAGATCTGCTTCAAGACTGTAGTTCAGCTGCAATTCATCTCGCTGGATTTTATCCAAGTCTGCAGTCTGACTTTGTTGCAATTCATCCTTGTTTCAGATAAGTGTGTGGTTTAAGAAAAATAGTGAATTCACATATGTTGCTTATAAATAGGTAGCCTCCCACTGATTTCTCCAAAATCAGGGGAAAGAAAGAAAAAGGAAACTATTTAGCTCAATTAGGGTTTGTCAGATCACTAGTTTGTTTGAGCATCTTTAATCCTTTTATACTGTCTCCATAGGTAAAGGTAAAGGGACCCCTGACCATTAGGTCCAGTCGTGACCGACTCTGGGGTTGCTGCGCTCATCTCGCTTTATTGGCCGAGGGAGCCGGTGTCCAGCTTCCGGGTCATGTGGCTAGCATGACTAAGCCGCTTCTGGCGAACCAGAGCAGCACACGGAAACGCCGTTTACCTTCCTGCCGGAGCGGTACCTATTGATCTACTTGCACTTTGACGTGCTTTCAAACTGCTAGGTTGGCAGGAGCAGGGACTGAGCAATGGGAGCTCACCCCGTCGTGGGGATTCGAACTTCTGACCTTCTGATTGGCAAGTCCTAGTCTCTGTGGTTAAACCCACAGCGCCACCCCCGTCGCTGTCTCCATAGGTAGTCTCTCGCAATTACAAATTCAGTGGAAATCAGAGAGATGTATTAATACAAACTGAATCTCTGTATGTGTACACATATGGGGAACAGTTAAACCAGAAGCTACTGCTGGGCCCCGTTCCCATCATCCCCAGGCAGCATGACCAGTGGTCAGAAATTGCAGCTCTGTTTTAAATGTATTATTTATTTGGTTTATATAATGCCCTCAGAGCAGTGAGACATGATTTTTTCCAAAATTGCTATCAAATTTTAGTAGAGGAGAATACAACAAAAGAAACTGAGGAAAAGAGGGAGCAAGGATAACAAGCAGAGAAGAGAAAGGAAAGGAAGGTGTGAGGCTAAGCAGGAGCAAATAATATGTGTTAACATCTTCTAGTTTCAAGGCAGTGTATATTCCCAACCATCCTTTTAACGGATACTGAATGTTCAGAGTTGCATTTGCACACTACCCGGCATGTATGATGCACGAAAGAGACAGGAGACTGTAAAACAGTCAAGTTTTGGATCATTGCTAATGTAAGAAACAGAAAAGTGACTAGAGTAAAGGGCTTCAATCAGTGATGGAACCCAAACCCCCCCCCCCACTGTATTCTTTTTTAAAAAAGGTGAATTATTAGCCTGAGAAACAAATAGATGGATCGTTTTCGTAGTGTGTGTTCACTCTCCTGTCTTCTTTACACCATTCTAAATGGGCGATTGAATGAAAAATAGTCTAGATACTGCTTTTAAAGGAGATGGAGTGCTTAGCATGTGCATACATGAAGCCTCAGAGAATATGTCCTGTTATATTGAGATTTGTATCCTGCCAAACATGGAGCACTTAGCATGGCTAATTAACAGATAACAGTTCTAGTTCTATTTAAGCTAATGACTGAATGCACTGTTGTAAATGGTCAAGTCCAGTCAAAGGCAACCTATGGGGTTGCAGCGCTCATCTCGCTTTCAGGCTGAGGGAGCCGCCATTTGTCCACAGACAGCTTTCTGGGTCATGTGGCCAGCATGACTAAACCACTTCTGATACAATGGGACACCGTAATGGAAGCCAGAACACATGGAAACATCTTTTATCTTCCTGCCACAGTGGTACTTATTTATCTTCCATATTTTTTGCTCTATAAGACTCACTTTTTCCCTCCCAAAAAGTAAGGGGAAATGTGTGTGCGTCTTATGGAGCAAATGCAGGCTGCACAGCTATCCCAGAAACCAGAACAGCAAGAGGGATTGCTGCTTTCATTGCACAGCAACCCCTCTTGCTGTTCTGGCTTCTGACATTCAGAATATTTTTTTTCTTGTTTTCCTCCTCCAAAGACTAGGTGCTTCTTGTGGTCTGGTGCGTCTTATAGAGCAAAAAATACGGTACTTGCACTGGCATGCAAGTGTAAATGGTAATTGGGCATGCAAAGGTGCATTTGTACTGCTGCTGTCTCCTTTTGTCGTTTGTGTAAAAAGGATATGGGTAATGAGAAAGAAGAGCCTTGCTGAATCAGACCACCTAGTCTAGAACCCTGTTTCTCTCAGTAGGGAACCAGATGTTAACAAACGCAGGGAAGGGGCAGAGCAAAGAGGGGTGAGCATTGGTTGTTGTGAACAAGGAAAGTCCTTCAGTTACAGATTCCAACACCAGCTTCCATTAAGGAAAAGCCTGCTTCCATGATGGGCTTAATGACCTACAGCTGATCAGCCCCTCTTCTCTGCCTGGCAGCTGGCAAATTCCAGCAAGAGACTTGCCTCCATCTTAGGTTGAATGAGATCCAGCTGCTGGGCCTTCCTTCCCTTGAATCAGAGGACAGCACCAAGAAAGACCCGAGGTTGAAGGTGGGAAATGCAACCTGAGTAATCCTGTCTCCCTATGGCAAGCATGGCCAAATTTGGCCCTCCAGATGTTTTGGGACTACAGTTCCCATCATCCCTGACCACTGGTCCTGTTAGCTAGGGATGATGGGAGTTGTAGTCCCCAAACATCTGGAGGGCCAAGTTTGGCCATGCCTGCCCTAGGGGCATTTATTCAATACCATTTTTGTTGTGGTATTTTTTTTATTTTGTAAGCCACTTCAAGAGCCTCTCAGGGTTATAAAGCAAGTTATAAGCATTCTAAATGAAATTGGATGCATAGAGTGCTCTGTTATCCATCAAGATCATTTGGGTAACATTGGTAAGGCCTCTTGCTCTTTTCTCGGGTGTTCAGTAAGTATTCAGCTAGTATGTGGTGGGACAGTATTGCAGCAGCAGACTCTGGTCCTCCCCCCCCCCCCTTGTACATTCATTAGAAAATCTGTATGGAAGCTTACAGGTGCAGACGTACACACAGGGGCTCCCCACAAAGACTCTAAGGGACACATGTAGGGTTGGAAATGGAGCCTGTTGACCCACTCAAGTGTGCAGCCATCATTAACAAGCAAATGTCTGAATTAATGCCAGTATCTTGCAAGGTATGTGAAGTGGTTAATTATAAGTTGGTAATATGTTCCTTACATTATCACAATTGAGCAGGGGTGGCCGGGGGGGGGGGGAGAAGGAGATACATTCACACATTCATCTAGGGCAGGGGTTGCCAATGCAGTGCCCTCCAGATGTTGTTGGACTGCAACCCCCATCAGATCCAGCCAGCATGGGGGTCACTGGCCAGAGATGATGGAAGTTGTAGTTCAACATCTGGAGAGCCACTTACCTACCTACCTACTTACTTACTGCTTTATCTTGCCCATGGCAACCCAAAGTAGCTTACAACCAACCAACCAAACAGACAGAAACACACAGAGAGATACATTAAAACTGGGGGGGGGGGGATAAATTAAAAACTTCCCACCCACATGATGTGTGCCCCAATCCAAGGTTTTGGCCACAGTGTGAAGAGGTAGAGGAAAGTCCTATGTGAAAGTTCCCAGTTGTGCATGGAACATGGTGCTAGACATTTTGGGTTTATGCTGTTATTATTGTGCCTCGGCTTATACCTGTTGAAAATGCTAATGGTAGTGTCGTTCCTTGTATGTAGCTTTTCTGTATCCCGTTAATTTATGTTCTGCCCCCTTCCTTGTGGGAACAAAACTAAGAGCTCATAAATCCTCAATTAAATAAGCATATGTTTATATGATACTGCCACTAATAAAGCTTATTTATACTGTAGAGTGATTAAGCCAATAGCCTTTGCTTGAAGAGCTGTACTACATACCCATTGTAAATGATCGTGAAGTGAGGATATGCCTTATTTTCTAGCCAAGGGGCTCAAGAAATAGCTGCGAAATTTCAGGAAACTGTTAACCAGCAGGCAGCATCCTCTGTAAAAGTAGCAGCTTTGTAGCTTGTGTTAAGTAATGTACAAAAATATCTGTTGAAGTGCCAGACATCTGTGCTTACTAAAGCAAGGCTGAGAAAAGCTGGCATCTTTGTGTATGTGTTTAATTTGTTTGGTCTTCCCAAAAATTAAAATAAATCATTTGCGGGGGGGCGGGGTTGTGGGGTGTTTTTTTTTTTTTTTACGGATGTTAGCGATTTGATTTTGACAGAGTACCTGCAGTTAAGGCATCCTTTATATCTGTTTTCAGCTAAGGCTAGCTTTGGCTGCTGTTGCAGTGTTGTGTTAATTTAGAGGAGGCCATAAATTGCTGTATGACTTCCTCTATGATGCAAGGAGAGTAGGACTAGTCTTCTGCATATCAATAAACAAAACAGGCCCACCCCGTCACAAAGTGTGTCTTGTTCTGCTTCTGCTTCTGCCCATGGAGCCAGTCTGATTAGATGTCGCAGCACCATGGAGAGGTCCTTGTGATCAACATCCTTCAGTGAGGGCCTAAAGTGAATAGAGGCCTTTTGAGCCTCTGCGTCCAGTCCAGTCCTCCTTTACTGGAGCCCTAGAGATTCTTAAAGAACCAGCCCACTGGGCTGCTTCTCCTTTGTTATGTGCCTTTCCGCTTGGTGTGCTCCCTCAGCTGTTGGACTGGCAAGGTGGCGTGGGCAATACTCAGTTCATCAGGCCCAAGGACAGCACCTGTGAGGGTTCTGCCTCTGGTTCTGTGGGCCTAGGTGCTGTGCCTCTCTTGGGCCCCTGTTCAGGTAACACTAGGGCCAGAGCCAGGAATCTGGTCCAGCTCCCTAGCTCTGCAGCCTTTTCATTCAGTATCCATCATCCCAAGCTACCAGGATTGTTGGTCAGGGAAGGTTGCCCAGAAGGGAATGTGCCCCTTGGACTGCAAAAGGTGTGTGTGCACATGTCTCACTGTGCAGGTGTTTTGGTGACTTTCCTCAGGGTGTTAAGACTGAACATCCTGCTCCTTTCCTTTCTAATGTCCTTATGTATTGAGCGGTTTGTCTCGACCAGGTATCGTTGGCAGCTTCAGCCAGGGCAGATTGGTTGGCCATTGAAGGAAGCCAGCTTCTCTGTGGGGATGGCTTGAATGTTTGGCTCCTGCATCAGAGATGTGTGGATCCTGACAAGAGATTCCACTCACTCTGTGCTCACATACTCAGGTGCTTCCATATATAGGAACTTGAAGGGATTCTGTGTACAGGCAACTCCCCACTTACACCCGTTCGAAAATATCCACAACTTGAATGGGATACAGTATTTCTGGTCTGGATTAGAGAGAGAGTGGCAAGGAGGGTGTTTAGAGGGTGCCCCCCACTTTACGCGATTTCACCCAGAACGTAACCCTTGCATTAAGTGGGAGTTGTCTGTATTCAAAACATTCTGACTAATAAGATACCAGTACTGATTTTTAAACATCACACAGACAAAACTGTTATAGGGAGTAGAAGGGGGCCGACAGATTTCAACAGGGGAAAATGAATGAGGATAAATTCCCTGTCCAAAGGCTTTGTCCTCCATAATTCTGTTTCCTCGTCCTTCCTTCTGCCCTCTCCAGAAATACATAGCTTCCATTGATTTTACAGAACAACAAGAAGAAATGGCAGTGCTTGGTGGTATTATTGACCTAAAAATTGGTGGGAGTGAAAGGAGGGGGAAAACAGGCTAATCTGATGAGGTGGAAGCACTGCATTTGTTTTTCCTATCCCCTTACACCCTGAAGCTTTAATGATGTCCTCCTCATAATGAATGATCTTGGGAGGGGAGAAAGCTGTATTGGAGGGGAGAGCGGCTGTGGCTTGAGAAATTAGTTTTACGCGTGTCAGGCTTCGGAGAAGCATTATGTCATTCTCATTTGCACTGCTTGAGGATGAGCTCATTGGGGAGGAGCCTCCGTGATTCGCAGCTGTGCCAGTTCAGCCTGTGGTGATTAGCATTCTCTGCGCTCACCAACAGAACAGAATAAAGGAGGCTGCATTATAAATTATTTAAAAACCTACAGATAAGTGTGTGTGTTTTTTAAGTAATCATAAAACCCAGAACAGATTCAAATTTCCAATCAAAAGAACATGATTCGAGCAACTATTTTTCTTGTTATGGTAGGCTGGAAGGGATTGAGTTCTGTCACTAAGAGGAAGAAAGCTGAGCCCTGTATATTGCACCCAACTTTCAGCCCCAACTACTGATCTGGGTGATTTTCTTGGTACAGTGAGGCCTATCATTTATATTGCTCTTCTTCCCCCTCCCCCCAGATTGATATGCTAATCTTACTGGATCGATATCCTGAACTTTTAAAATTATCTTTCTTTTTTCCCCTTTTAGAAGGAAAAAATAGATTGCATTTTGGATTTCGTAACCAGTGAAGCTTGGCACCCAGCCCAGTGCATCTGAAATATGGTGTGTGCTGTGAATATGGGTGTCTCAGGATCCCCCAAATAGCTTAGTGTTAAAAGCTATGTAATGGAAGGTAATAGTGTGCTGAGCATTAAAAAAAAACTGATTTGGATGGTGGGGGAGAGGTAACAGAATCTGAAAATGAGGAGTGTTTCAAGGAAGTAGGAGATGGGGGAATCAGGAACTAGAAATAAGAAAGGGAAGTTGAAATGGACGGAGAAGTACTATATTGAAGGATGACTGTAAGGGCTTTTGGGAGAGGCTGAGGACCCCCTAGACTAGTGGGGGTTGGGGTGTCTTCCACAACATATCACTGATGCAATAATAGCGCATTCGTGGTGGATTTACACTGGACCATCATTCTGCTTTGTAGTTGTTCTGCAATGCTTCTCCAATTTTGCAAATGGTATTTTGCAAATGGTAGTGACTGTGGGCAGTCACTGTTCACCGGATTTGGAATATGTGGCTGTTAAATGTAGACCAGCCTATCTCCCTAGGGAGTTCACAGCTGTTATGTTAACTGGTGTGTACGTGCCACCAGATGCCAATGCCAACTTGGCTTTGGGATGCCTGCAGAGCCTTATCAGCAGCCAGCAAGACAAGTATCCTGAAGCTGTGCACATCATTGCGGGAGACTTCAACCATGTTGAACTTAAAACAGTGCTCCCAACGCTCTATCAGCATGTGAAATGTCCCACAAGAGGGGACAAGACACTGGATAAAGTTTATTCGAATGTAAATCACGGCTATAGGGCTTTACAGCTGCCACACTTGGGCCAGTCCGACCATATGTCTCTGTTCCTGGTACCAGCATATATCCCACTCAGGAAACGGGCTCCCACAATATTAAAATCTGTTAAAATCTGGCCTGAAGGTGCTATTCACCAGCTGCAGGACTGTTTTGAGAGAACCAATTGGGATATTTTCGATCGTTCAGACCTGGAGGAGCACACGGCGGCAGTTCTGTGCTATATCAATCACTGCACAGACACTGTCACAGTAAATAAATCCATCCGGTTTTACCCCAATCAGAAACCCTGGATGAATAGAGAGGTCCAGTGCCTGTTGCGGGAAAGGAACAGGGCTTTCAGGTCAGGCGAGGTGCAGCTTTACAGTGTGGCAAGAGCAAACTTGAAGAGGGGTATTCGACGGGCAAAATTGGATTATAGGCTGAGGATTGAGGATAATTTAAGGAGCAACAACACAAGACAGATGTGGCAGGGGATTCAGCATATTACCAACTACAAACCTAACCTTGGTGCTGTCGACGGTGACCCTTTGCTGGCGGAGGAGCTTAACCTCTTCTTTGCTCGCTTCGAGAAGGAGCCACCTGAGACGCCGGTATTACAGCCACCAGCCCATAGGGGCCCCTCATTCATGGTAGAGGAACATGAGGTGAGACAGGTATTGAGGATGGCGAATCCGAGGAAGGCAGCTGGACCTGATGGCATCACTGGAAAGGTGTTGAAGGGCTGTGCGGATCAGCTGGCGAGGGTCTTTACTAAGATCTTCAATAAGTCCTTACACCAGTCTATTGTCCCACCCTGCCTGAAGTCGTCAACTATTGTCCCTCTGCCTAAAAAATCCACAATCAGTAGTTTGAATGACTACAGACCAGTTGCACTGACTCCAATCATCATGAAGTGTTTTGAGAAACTGGTGCGCCGTCACATTATTTCCTGTCTTCCATCAACTTTTGACAACTACCAGTTTGCATACAGGGCAAATAGATCCACAGAAGACGCTATCACCACCACTCTCCATGCTGCTCTGTCCCATCTGGAGCAGCCGGGGAGTTATGTGAGGCTGCTGTTTGTGGATTTTAGCTCTGCTTTTAACACTATCCTCCCCCATAGACTGGTGTCCAAGCTAGAGGCGATTGGACTCTCCAACTCCACCTGTCTCTGGGTTTTGGATTTTTTGTCAGAACGTTCTCAGAGGGTTAGAGTAGGGTCACATATGTCCACAGCCCTTAGCCTTAACACCGGCTCACCACAGGGTTGTGTGTTGAGTCCCCTGCTCTATGCTCTCTATACGTATGACTGTACAGCCATCTATTCCAGCAACAAAATCATCAAGTTTGCTGATGACACTACGGTGGTAGGGCTCATTTCAGGAGGGGATGAGTCCGCCTATCGGGACGAGGTGGAGCGGCTCTGTGTTTGGTGTGGAGAGAACAATCTGGCTCTTAATACGGCTAAGACCAAGGAATTGGTGGTGGATTACAGGGGAAAAAAGGCGGACATTCAGCCCTTGTATATCAACGGGGAACGGGTGGAGAGGGTGGCGGAATTCAGGTTTTTGGGAGTAACTATCGATCAGGGCATGACTTGGAGCGCAAATACCACTGCTCTGGTGAAGAAGGCCCAGCAGAGAATTTATTTCCTCAGACTTTTAAAGAAGAACAATCTGAGTGAGAGACTGCTGGTGTCCTTCTACCGAGGCTCCATAGAGAGCATTCTTACATACTGTATTTGTGCTTGGTTCTCCAGTTGTACAGCTAGGGAGAGGAAGGTGCTCCAGAAGGTCATAACCACAGCCCAAAGGATTATTGGTCATCCTCTCCCATCTTTGGAAGAACTGTACGGTTCCCGTTGTCTTAGGAAAGCAAACAACATCCTGCAGGATTCATCTCACCCGGGACACAGTCTGTTTGCACTACTGCCTTCTGGCAGGAGATATAGAAACATCAAGTCAAGGACAAATAGACTGAAAAACAGTTTCTATCCAAGAGCTGTGGCCTTTTTGAATGCTGTAACTCGATAGTGTGACCTGGGAGTTTGATGGGTGTTGGTGTGGGTGTGGCTGGAATGTGGTTTGTTTGGTTGTTGTTGTTGTTTTGCTTTTGTTGTTTTTAAGGGATGGCATCCAATTTCGTTGCACTTGTGCAATGTTGCACTTGTGTAATGACAATAAAGAATCTATTCTATTCTATTCTATTCTATTCAAAGTGGAGTTACTTATAACTTCCCAGATACCATCATGAAAATGAAACATCAAGAATGCACATTAAAAAGGATGTTTGGAGGGGTCCGGGGGGTTGTCCAGGGGTAAATCTGGAGAAGGTACCACAGCAAGAGAAACAAAGAAGAAACTGGTGTTCACAGAGCAGGAGAAGTCAGTGAAAATTGATTTATTCACAAATTGGGATGCTGTTTATAAACTCCTAGAGGGCAGATACTTTCATCCTAGAGACACTGTTTCCAGAACAAGCATAATTTACTTTTCAAATAATTGTCCCTTTGCTTGTTTTATTTATGATTTTTATAGAAATGGAACAATTGAGGTTTTTTAGGATCGGCAGGGGGATAGAACGTTGTAGTTTTCTGATATCTCTGTCAGGAAGGTAGACTTTTTCCAGTCTGTTAGTGAGGGAGGTTCCACATTTTAGATAGTAAACATGATGGCTTCAAGCACACTTAGGCTTCCCTCAACAAACTTGTAAAGTGTGAATGACAGACATAGTTGCATCTTAAACAACCATATACACCTGTCTTGGAACCTAGCCTAAACAGTGTATGTTACAGTTTGCATGTTTCCTGAGTGAACTAGTGGTGTCGTATTATTTTATTTACCACAAAGCAGTAAGACTCTTAAGCATGTTGGCGAGGGCCAAACTACACATTACACACACAACAGCAACCTGATCGTACATTTTATAGGGAAGGGAAAAGGCAATTTGGAGCAGATAAATTGTGGTCAGATTATTAACCTTACCCCCCCCCCTTGCTGTTTCCCTGCTTCCTAACATGAGATATGAATTTTGAACCCTGGGATAGGGGGAGCTGCTGACGACAGGGTCATTTGGAGTGCAGAAAAGTGATAGGAAAGTGTTGAGCATGCACACATACCCATGCTGTTTTTACTTTATTTATTTATTTTGTTTTTGTTTTTAGGGGGAAAGCAGTGGGTGGGAGGGTGACCGGTGCTTAATCTTTCCTGAACATGTGCAAGTCTCCTTTGAAATGTGCTTCTCTTTTTAACACCAACCCAGCCCAGCTCAGCTGGAGAACATGATTAATGCTGCAATCCTATATAAAGCCTTCCTTGGAGTAAGCCCCATTTAAACGCTCTTCTCCTGCCCTGTTCCTTCACCACCACCAGTTCTCCTTGCAAGTATCTCTTCCCCCATCCCTGCATTTGTTTTCTGAGGAAAGCTTAGGGTAGGGTGGGAACCCCATTTTTTTATTCATAATATCTAATTCTCATCAACTGGCATTCAGAGACACACTGCCTCTCACCGCAAAGGGAGAACAAAGCCATTATGCTAGTATCCATTTTAATTACTATAATACTATTGTACATTTTCAACAGTAGGCAAGTATTTTAAAAATAAGTATTTTTAAATGGAAAAAACAGCCTTTTATAGATAATCCATCCCTCCATTCTTAAAAAAAAAAAAGTAACAAGCTAGTGTTCTGGAGCAAAATTATAATCCAGACTACTGGGCTAAAGGCATCTTTTTCTAGGAACACAAATATTTGTTTTGATTCAAAGTGTGAACCGCAATTTTTAAAAACAGTAGAAACAAAATCTGCTTGCAACCTTCTGTTGCTGTTCTGTCTGGATTTTAGTTATCTTTAAAAGTAAATTATATAAAACCAGCAGTCTTTGCTCGCCTATGGGCGTGCAAACTTTTTGGGGTCAAGCTCCACATTTGCTCAGGTTGAAGTGGTTGATGGCTTCATGGCCAGAGTAAGATGGGGCACTCTCCCCTCTCCCTCTTTCTTACACACACACACACAGACACTTCTCTCCTCCTGTTGATAAGCAGGTTCATGTGGAAGTCAATAGTCCTTCATATACCCACATCCAATCCCATATAGGGCTTTGAATGTTACACGCTTTGAACTGTGCCCAGAAACAGACAGGGAAGCAGTGAATCTGCACTAAAGATGTTTTCTGGCCGACTAGTCCTGCTTTGTAATCTGAGCCAATAGTACTTCAAGTCTTCAAAGGCAGTCCCAATGCGCAACACATTGCAGTAGCCTAATCCCACTCCTATTGAGATTATAAACAGCTTTTCCAGCCTAGTCTTAATACCCCCAGCAGTGCACTATGAATTTTCCTGCCACTCAGCAGATTTGCATACAATGCTTGCCGCATTGTGAGCCAACTCAATATTGATAATTCAGTAAATGTTAATGGGAAGGGTATACTGAAAGCAACCATCAACCTTGACTTAAGTACATTATCAAACATTGTGTCTGAAAGGCATTAGTCCCGTAGGGATCTTCTTTTAAACTCTCGGGCTTTGGAAAGATAGAAGCTTCACTACATTGTAACACCGAGTGAAGCAAGTTTTCCTTTCTCTACCTTATGCTTAAAATGATTACCA
This sequence comes from Podarcis muralis, assembly GCF_964188315.1. Classification (NCBI taxonomy): domain Eukaryota; kingdom Metazoa; phylum Chordata; class Lepidosauria; order Squamata; family Lacertidae; genus Podarcis; species Podarcis muralis. The sequence goes on from NC_135662.1 coordinate 29,811,315, forward strand.
TTCATTAGTCAACTTCGTGTTAAAGGGCACTATGTTTGCCTTGAGGCTACTTTGTCTAATTAGCTTCATGGGAAATTAAGAAGGTGCTGTTGTGTTTTTTGCATCCCCCCCTATGAATTTCATGTTGTTACAACTCTTCAGCTACAGAGTAAATACTGCTACTGCTTTAACAGATACTTGAGGGTAAAACCTGCTGCCTATTTGTAATGTTCTTTATGCTGAAATCAGGACTGAACTCTGTGCTATTCAGGAAGTCTGTTAACAATCTCCTCCTTCTGTTCTAATCAAACCTGATGCTTTTTGTTCCTCCTTTTCAATTAAAACCCAAAATTATTAGGTGATGTATTCATGTATCTGCAGTGCCTCATGTAATCTGGTCTTGATTGAGAGGCTGCCTGTTTTTTCTTCTTCTGAGCAGTTCACAGGAACATAGAAAGCTGCCTTACAGTGAGCCAGACTATTGTTCTATTTAGCTTAGTACTGTCAGCACTGGCTGGCAGCTGATCTCCAAAGTCTCAGGCAGATGCCTTTCCCTACCAGGAGATGCCAGTATTACTGAACCTTGGCATTTTCTGTATGCAAGACAGATGCTCTGCCACTGAGCAATGACCATAGAGACACCATAGCACCTTGAGACCTCAAGCAGACATAAAAGGCACCCTTCACTGTGTTAATGCATAAAAACTTCAGTCCATGTCTGCTAAGTCCCTTTGATGCCTAACTGTGTTGGATTGCCACCCAAATTGTTCTTGGTGATGGTTGTCAGGGAACTGCCATCGGAAGGACAGGAGGTGGAAGGGCTCACTGAGGTTGAGAGAGACTTAGCAGCTGAAGAGGGAACCAGCAGGGGGAGAGGAGGAGCTCCAAGGGAAAGTGAGTCGGAGGGATGGCTCAAAGACACTTCCAGCGAAAACAGTGGGGAGGTTTCAGGACCTCCTATAGGGACACCCACTCCTCGCCGGAAACTGTCGCGCCGAGAGTCCAGAAGACGTGTTTCTGTTAAGGAGCTTTTATGCTGGAAGAGATTCCGTAAGCGCCCACTGTCGGATTCTGCTAGCGACTGACGGAGCCATGCTTGAGGGGCTCCGTCGTAGGCAGAGGTTTGCGGACTTGACCAAACTCTGAGGGACTTGCATTTTATGCACAAGCAGCTCATCATTCCATCACAATGGTCCTACATCTTTGGTACTCTTTTGCACTGGAAACAGAGCCAAGAGAAGCTTTCAAAGGTATTGCAAGACTTTCTGTTTATTTAAGTCGGCATTCCCTGGATCAAGTGGATGCTAATGAGGCCTTGGCTTATCTGTTTTATCCACTTTTGTCAAAACAGTTTAGGTAAGGTTACCAGATGTCCCCATTTCCTGGGGACAGTCCCCAGATTTACAAATCAGTCCCCATACAAAATCAATTGAAGTTGAAAAGTGTCCCTGGATTCATTGAAAAAAATCTGGTAAACTTAAGTTTAGGTTTCTGCTCTTTACAGAGCTTCTGAGCAGGAAGAATTTGGAATATCAACAACATTATTGTTTCCCTCGCCAGCCTGCGTTTGCTGCTGATGTAGATCTTTCTTTTCTTCCACTTTCCATTTCAGAAAATCTTTGGAAGAACTGGATATGGATAAAGTCACAGCAGCTATGGTCCTAACCAGTTTATCCACCAGCCCTTTGGTCCGCAGCCCTCCTGTCCGACCCAACGGTAAGCACTGTATTCCTACTCACAAGAGATTGTGAAAAGAGTAGGGATCTTGAACTTAAATTTCACCAGTGGTTGCAATTCATGAAGCATGTATGTCTAACTATAGTAAGTATCCATCTGTTGCACTGGGAACATATAGAAAAATAAATCCTATAAACCATTATGCTATTAGGGGACCTGCCACCAATGCATTATGGGACCTTGCGATCAATGCATTGTTCATGAGTCACTTTTTCTGAACAAGGGGGTGGGGACTAATTTTGAGCAGTCAAACAGCAGAGAGGGAGAAATTTAGGCACTCCTTTCCCTCCCTGATTCTTCCTCTCTGGGCAGAAGCATCTAGGCAGTTTTTAATTTACAAATAAAAACAAAAAAAGAGAAGAGGGGCATGAAACTTGCTGCTGTGTGTAACAGGTAGCGCATAAGATCAGACTGACATTCTTCTTTAAATAAGACAAAGAATAACAAAGAAGATGGCAGGAAAACAAGAATCAGACTTACTCTCTCTTTGTTTGTTTCAGCCTCATTCTATCAGGCTTTCTTCTCTTTTCAAAATTTTGTTCATGTATAAATCTTTTCTTTTTTAAAAAGAAAGATAAAGAGAAGTTAAAAAGCCAGAGAACATAGAAATGCCGTAATTATGACTGAACATTACATTTGAATGATAGGTGCTTTTTTCACCCCTTTAGCTTCTGTGAACAAACAGCATTTAAAACTATGCTTGACTTATTTATTACATAAAATTTACATGCTGCTTGATTGTAAAAAAAACCCACACAACTCTGATACCAGGTGTGCTATGTGTGTATAAATTAGTGAAAGCATTGCAGTACTCCCAGGTACAAACTCTTCACACATTTATAGCTGCAGGACTGTTGCCAACATTCTCTTCTAAAGTAACTGATACAGTGGTACCTCTGTTCTTGAACGTAATCCATTCCGGAAGAGCGTTTGACTTCCAAAACGTTCAAAAACCGAGGCACAAAGGGCTGGCTGCAAGTTAAATTGAGAAAATTGAAAACAAGCAGCGGAAGCTGTTCAACTCCCAAGGTGCGTTTGGAAACAGAAGCATTTACTTCTCGGTTTTCGATGTTCGAAAACTGAAACATTAGGCTTCCAAGACGCTCGAAAACCGAAGGACCACTGTATTGAGTTGCTTTGGTCCAGGGGTAAACAGCGTATTATCCTCCAGATGTTGTTGAACTACAGTTCCCATCATCCCTGAGTTGTTGCCCAACACATCCATGGGGAGGTGGGGTCTACCATGTTGGCTTCCCCTGCTTTATCCAGTGCTGTTCAACTTGAATTCCCTTTCCTTTCCTTTCCGATCTCATGAATTTCTAGAGTCCTTAAATGGATCTTGGAAGGAAGGAGGATTCGTGCCTTCGAGTACCAGCAGCAGCGGGTATTGGAGCTGGAGTGCTCCAAGCGACCAGTCAAACCCATCCACCCCCTCGCCCCCTCTTTCTGCCGACAGCTTCAAACCATTTCGACTGCCCTCCCAGACAGATGACGGCATTGACGAAGCTGAAACTAGTAGTCTCCTCTTTGATGAGCCCATTCCTAGAAAGAGGAAGGTGAGCCCAATATTGACTTCGTAGGAGATTCAAGCTTGTGTGGTACCCTTGGGGTTAATTTACAAACCTGAGGGGTGCATTGTTTCTTACGGGATAGTACATTCGCTGTTTGCTCCAGGATGTTGGCATGCTTTTTAAGTGTCCAACCCTGGTGCCACAGTCAACTTGTCATGGTTTATCGTCCCTCTTCTGCCACATCGATGTAGGCCTCTTACCATCTAGTTCAAAGATAAGCAATCAAAGGCACTATCAAGTTTAAATTAAGTTACAGCAAAAAGTTTGAGCACAGAAAATAACTTGTCTTTTTGAAATAACAGAGATTCCACACTAGAGTGGAATGGAATATTACATCTCTCCCTTTCCACTTTGCAAGTTTTACACACACACACACACACACACACACACACACACACACGTATGTATGTATTTATATGTAACTGCATGTCATACCAAAAGGGATGTCATCTTATTTTAAACAATCTTTGGCTGCATTCCTGTAAACTCCCTAGTGCAGCTGTGGGGGTTTCCTTCAAATAAAGCGTATCTCCCCCCCCCCCCCCGCCCGCAGAGGTTCACTTGGAAAAAATGTTTTGACTCCAAACTGCTTCCTCCAAATGGACTTCAAAGGGCTCATTGTAAACACCGATAATCGAATCAGAGGTTATAGTAAGCTCCTTACAAGGTGCACTCCTGGCACCAGTCAACTGATAGGCAGTGAAAGTACACCTTCAAAGGTGGTTATCAGTTGAACATATCTAATTCCCCAGCCCTTTGCTCAGTTGTTTGCTTTTTTTTAAAAAAAATGCCTGATTAATCAGGAGCGCCAGAAGCACTTATCTATCATCATTATCATCACAATTATTATTTATTAAATAGCTATCTGCCCAATGTAACCATTTTACATTATAGAAGTAACAATACAGATAAAAGCACCAATTAAAAACACCCATTAAAATGGGAAGGGAAACATTATAAAAAGACAACCAAAAGCCATATGGAACAGAAGAGTTTTACAGCTAGGTAATGAGCAGTCCAGCCTAATCTCTTTTGGTCATGGGACTTCCATATCAAGGCCGCTGAGAGTCACAGATTTTAGGCAGGTTCATATAGAAGATGGTGGGTCTTGCCTCCAAACTGTTTAGGGCTTTATAGGTAAGAAGAAGCACCTTGAATTGTGATTGAAAACAAACTGGAAGACAGTGCAGTTGCTGTAGAACTAGTGTTATCCATAAAGCACTCACCAGACAAATGGCTGCCATATTTTAGTTGATTAGAAAAAAGATCTAATAAGCATTGCAGCCCTAAGGTGGATCGAGACACAAGGGGGCGGAGACACATTATAAATAAGTCATAAATAAGTCAGATCATTATAACAAAAGAAAGAAATCTCTATGGAAAACCTAATTTTAAAATGTTGTGTTCTCTAGCACCATCTGGTGTTGTATGTTTATAGTGCATTCGGATCACTGTATCTTTACTAATGGAGCCAAGTCCCTAGTGTGCTCCTTAACTCTTGGTGCTAGATAGCCCTGACATCATGATGAAGCCTAATTTGGGGGGGGGGAGGTTATGTGGCAACATGCCCCAAACTGGCTGTCCCACTTTTACTTCACTAGAGAAATGAATAAATTATCCACACTTTTCCTAGAGTCTGCCATGATATACTATTATAAAACTTTAAAAGGTACTTTTTCTGCTTCCCTAGGAGTGGCTTTTTTGGTCAAGCAATAGAACAGTTCTACAATGAAAAACCACAAACGGTGCACTCTGTGCAGTACATATAATTTAACTAAAAACAGATGTGTGAACAAATTAATTAATCTGTATTTTCTCTTGTTGATTTTTTCTTCAGAATTCCATGAAGGTGATGTTTAAATGCCTTTGGAAAAACTGTGGAAAAGTACTGAGCACAGCCGTCGGTATTCAGAAACACATCCGGACCATTCACCTTGGGTAAGAAAACTACTGTCCCTTCTGTCTGGAAAAAAGACTAATATCCAAATCCATTTTACTCAGAAATAACCCTAATAGATTTCACTAGGATTTATATCCCTAAGCAACAGAGCTTGCTTAGAATCAACCGCTGATCTGTGGTATCTCAGTTCTCTACTTTCAGGTTGATAAAGATTTTGAAAAAAATCCCACATTATGTCAGGATATATTTTCACCTGTATCAAAGTTGTTTCTAAAGTGATTCCGGAGATGACATGCAGGTCTAGTATTCATGTAACACTAAAGCTAAACAGTGGCTTAACATGAATAAGCAAATGTGAGCTAAGCCATGCTTTGGCTTAGTGTGCTCTCTGAAACTGTGCTTGTGGCTTGCTTTTTCCAGAAAAACCACTAGCTGTAACCAAGGTTTGTCCTATGGTTTAAAATCCATGGTTTGTCTGGGGTAGCCTCACTGTGACTCATAATAAGTCACTATTTATTGTGACCCCTTAGCTTTTAAATTCTAGTGCCCCTTTATTCTGCCTCTGAGGCATGTGTGCCTTGCATGCTCACATCAACAAAATGGCACAAAAAGCCTACAACCAAATGAAGAAGGTATCTTAATATTGGTCCAACTGTCAGTTATAAAAGTTGTATGTCACACATCATACAATGTTGAGAGATGTAACTTCTTTGCATCTGCCCATATACTAACATCACAATTCTCCTTTACTGCAGTTAATTTAATATGCTACAAATAACTTCTTGGTCTCCACTTGATTTAGGCGTGCGGGAGAGTCGGACTACAGTGATGGAGAGGAAGATTTTTACTACACAGAGATACGCCTCAACACTGATTCCGTAGCTGATGGGTTAAGTAGCTTGTCTCCCGTCTCCCCGTCTCTAGCATCTCCTCCTCCTTTTCCATCACAAGATGTGAGCAAAAGTGACCTGTCATGTGCCAAAACAGATGTGAAAGGGATGACACCTCTAAGCCGCTCGGCTCCTACCAATCTCTACCTCGTTCACTCTGACCATGCTTACCAGGTAAGATTCTTTTTCCCGCAAGGGTTACTGGCTCAGTGTAATGGGAAGCCCATGGTTTCTAATGTGAATGAGCATTGGCAAACATCAGTCTTGTGTGTTCACCTTCCCCTCCTTTTCTATTCTTTCACGGACAAGAAGCTTTTGATTATTAAGCAAACCACAGTTCATTGTGATGTCTGAATTTTAGGAACTGTGGTTTGTTCAAACTGTGGCTTCCTTCTACTGATCTGTTTTTTTGGGGGGGGGGGGAATCCAGAATATTTATTAGAATCTATTCTTTTCTAATGTTACCATTCCTTTCTTTATAAATGAATTCAAGACAGCTGAAATCAACTAAAACATTCAAATTGTCAATGACACAGTCTACCAACCCCCAAACAAGCACAACATCAGAAACAAGCAGAGAAAATATAAGCACCTAGCAACACAAAAGAACAAATGGTGGTCTGAAAAGTGGGTGGGTTGCCTGGGGTCTGAAGGCATAAAGTAATGGGACTAGGTATCCCTTCCTCTAGGATAATATTTCTGAAACTTTACGCCATGATTGAAGGACCTGTTTCTGATATACTTTTGCCAAACCTCAGTCTACAAGGGCACCCAGAGTAGGATACTAGCTATGCAAGGATATATATATATATATATATATATATATATATATATATATACACGAGAGAGAATCGGTCCATCACCATTTGCTCCTGTACACATGCTTCCTATCCCTGTGCAAGTCTTGTAGAGGAAAGATATGCAGCCTCTCAGAGAATTAAACTGCAAATACAAGATGATAGTGTTACTGATATTTATTTTAACTTCATTTTTCTTTCTTTCAGCAATTGCAATTAAATTCTGAAAGATCACTGCATACTTCCTTCCCTCTTTCCCCCTCCCAATTCTTGCCTTGCAGTTGCTGCATAAGCCCTGACTTTTTGACTTGTTTCAAAATGTTGACAGATGTGCTTGCTCATGTTCATTAACTGTTCTTTTCAACATTTCATGATAGTTTCTGTGAGAAACTAGCTAATGTCATTTTCTCTCCCACCCACTCTGGTGTTTGTTACCCCCTAAAATGCTGCTTCTGTAATTTTTTAAAAAACATTATTGGGTCTGCATATATTGGAAAACCGTTCATTGCTCATGAATTATTGTGAATGCAGTTCTTCTTTCTGCTTGCAGTACATATCATTAGACATCCTCCCTGTACCCCTCAGAGAACTGCATGAAAAGTACAGTGGACAGGGAAGGGCCATAGCTCAGTAGCAAGAACATCTGCTTGGCATGCAGAAGGTCACAGGTTTAGTGCCCAGCTAACTGGGAGACACCTCCACCTGAAACCCTCTGCCAGTCACTGTTGGCAGTACTAACCTAGATGGACCAGTGTTCTGGCTCCTGTATTCCTATGTTCAAAATAATCTCTTTCCAAAACTTGATACCCAATTTACGGTCCTTAGTATAAGACAGTTTGCAACATAATTCTGTAGAACTGAGATGTTCCTCCTTAACTGACTGGTGTTTTTTAAAACAGGCCACAGCTCCTGTGAACATTCCAGGAACAACAAAGTTCACTCCCAATGGAAATAGCTTTAGCATCTCCTGGCAATCGCCCCCAGTTACCTTCACTGGCATTCCAGTAAGTAGAAAACCAACAAAATAGAACAACGGGAGGTTTTCTTTATACCAGGGATTCAGAATCGTCGTCCCTCCAGATGTTGCTGGGCTCCAACTCCCAACAGCCCTAGCCAGCATATGGACCATTGTTGTGGAAGAAGGGAGCTGCAGTCCAGCAACATCTGGAGGGCCACAGGTTCACTATCCCTGCTTTTATATTGCGGTACATGCCTGGAAGCAGGCACTGTTGTCCTTTGTCCAGGTGAACATTCCTTTGTAGCAGTGCTCTGTCCTCTTCCGCCTGCCCTGCCCAGATCTGTAATTTGTGGGTGCATTGTTGAGATCAAGAGAGTCTAGTGGGAGCTGAGTAGAAAGACTGGCAAACAAACACAGTATTCCAGCTGTGAATCAACTAGTCCCCGCTGCCAACTGCTTGCATTTTGGACCTTACATTGATGCTTCTTACTGTATCATGCAGTATCAAAGTGTTTCTCCTCTGGCACCACGATCCTGAATAGGTGATACTCCCTAAAGTTACAACAGTTAATTCTGACGTCCTCCAGTCCATTGGATTTGTAAGCCTAAGACACTGGATGGATGGTTTCTCCTCTTCCCTCCCCTGCATTATTTTTGTTGACATGTGATCCATTGTAATCCCATATTGCTTTCTATCATTCTTCTGCCCAGCTGCTTATAGCCTCTTTGTTTGCCATTTCTCCCTGCCTTGCATTTCCCCAACACAAATGGCTCCTATAAGTAAATTACGTTCTAATTTTTATTAAAATGATTGTTCCACCATTTAAATGATTGCCATCAGAGCATAACCCTCCTTTTCCATATCAAAGTGTTTTACCTAAGGCCACACGTTCCAAATTTTCCATTTCCTGCAAATGCACGCTGGCTGTACAAAGCCTCTGCTTACTGACAGTGTGAATTAGGCACCGATAAGGTACTGCCCGCTTCTTCCCTCTCTTCACCAAGTGAATCACAAAAGCCTCTTACTGTCAACCTTTGGCATGTCTTGGAGGTTTTCTGTGGAGTCTGTGGTCTCCTGCTGAGCTGATAAAAAATGAAAGTAGCTGAATCAATTACATTGCTTTCTGCCAATGAATATTTATTAAATTCTATCAAGGAACAGCTAGCGGTGAAAGGCATCATGCTGGTAGCAATTTGAACAAGAGACTCTTAACAGAACATGCTGCGCATAAAATACTCCCAAAATTTGATTTCATGACAATACGGTTGATCTAGAATAATTATAAAGGTGGCTTGTTCTCTGTGGCGCTGTAGAAAATTGGCTGAAGTAGCACAAGAAATCCAAGAATCTTATTAGTCACTCTATAAACCAGACATTGAAGGCAACTGGATTAGGTGTGTAGGTATTCACAGAGCTTCAAGCAATGCCAGTGATCTTTCGCCTATAATGACTTACCATTCCCAACAAAATTAAACCAAGTAAATAGTTCAAGTGAATTAGAAAGTGCATGATTTTTAAAATTAAAAATACAACAAAACAGTTTAATATAAAGGATTTTCCAGTTTTCATAGCAATACTAAAATGCACATTTAGATGAACATAATTCCGTGTGTTTCAAAGCATTTGTATTGTTTCAAAGTAATTTTTTAAATCACAGCTATGTGCTTTTGACATGTGTTACACTTAACTCCTAGGAAGGTGCCGTAGCTTCCACTAGCATAACAATTTAGTTGAATACGGCCGAAAAATTATAAGGAATCAATATCATTGTCTGGAACATTTCACTGTAGTTCTCTAGACGAGTCCATATATTAGCCCAGAAGCTAATAAAATGTTGAAGCTGAATAATGAAAGCATTAATCCTGAATTTCTCTTGGAATATACAGGTGTGCCTTCAATGGCTTTTCTGGAGTGTCTGGTAGCAGTCAATTCTTTTGCCCTAACTTTATATACCAGGATGGTTGCAGGCAGAAATCTCTTTGCAGTGTGCATTAAAATTTCACTGCATTGGCCAAACATTGATGAAGTCTTGATGAAGCTGTGTAGGCTTTTCTTGGAACAGGCTCGTTAATGGTCTGTCACTTGAGTAGCAGCCTCCTTGTTTATTATGTGTTGAATGTCTTGTCCTTCTCACCCTGTGATTTGGAATGTCATAGGACCAAGTGCCAAAGGGACGTGGGTGGCACTGTGGTCTAAACCACTGAGCCTCTTGGGCTTGCCGATCAGAAGGTCGGCGGTTCTAATCCCTGCGACGGGGTGAGCTCCCGTTGCTCGGTCCCTGCTCCTGCCAACCTAGCAGTTCGAAAGCATATCAAAGTGCAAGTAGATAAATAGGTACCGCTCCGGCAGGAAGGTAAATGGTGTTTCCGTGTGCTGCTCTGGTTTTGCCAGAAGCAGCTCAGTCATGCGGGCCACATGACCCAGAAAAACTGTCTGCGGACAAACGCCGGCTCCCTCGGCCTGTAAAGCAAGATGAGCACCACAACCCCAGAGTCGTTCGCAACTGGACTTAACTGTCAGGGATCCTTTACCTTTACCTTTAGTACCAAGTGCCAGAGATTCAGTGCCCTGATGGAAGATTAAAGTGTGTTTTGCTTCTGTTGCAACTAGATATTGGTACTAAGAGAGTGCAGGAAGCAGCATCTTTGAATTACAGGAAGGTTCTGATTAAACCTAGGGAAGACATAACAGTTGCACATAAGTCATGAAGTCTTCCTTGAACATTTTAAAGGGAAGTCCAAATAGTTACCTACTAGGGATGGGTAGTGCTGGCTCGTTTAAACTGCAAAGTCCCCTTGGCCCCATAGCTGCTGGTTCTGGTGGGTACCCCAGTCCCCATCTCTTTTCCCACACCACCATTCATTTCTTTATGATATTTTATATGTCAGAGAATTTGAGACAAGTGCAGTAGAAGAGGGATGAAGCAGAGGAACTGGAATAAATGTTCAGCAGGGCAATGTAGTATAGTCCTACATGGAACCAGGCTAGATCAGATATTCGTCGAGGCACACTGCATGTTCAGATGTTCACTGTCACTTAACATTTCTTTCCATGCATATGTGGGGGGGGGGGGAGAGAGACTGAATCTTATTTTTTTTTAACATGGGACGCATTCAGTTCTGCCATGTGCTCCGCTGAATGCTTGGCTTGGCTGTTGGAGAGCCAATGGGATGGAGGAGCCTTTAGGAAATGCAGTACATATAATCCATTGTGTCCTTTCCCATTGAAATTCCGTAATCAGAATTGTATTTTCATCTCTGCTTCTAGATTTCACCAACTCACACACGTCCTGCAGGGAGTGGAGAGCAGAAGCAGCAGATTCAGACCGTTCTGTCATCCCCTCCTAGACTGTCAGTTGGCCTAAGGTAAGAAACGTTTTGCTTTTGACAGCAAATCACTAAATTAATTGAGGGTGTGACAGTAAATTATTTGCTTCCCCTCCATTACATATGTTTCAATGAAATTCTTTTCAATATAACTAGACAGCAAAATAATATTGGGGGGGGGAATTTGAATCATTATTGATATATAATTTTACAAATTATTTTTACAAATCCCATTAAATTCTTTCTCAGTCCAGAAAAATAAGTACAAAGCGCATCTTCCATCTCTTCTTAAAGAAAAGTTTGTGTCCACTGATTTGCTCCTTGGCTAGGAAATGAGAGGGGAAAGGGGGTGGGGATCCCTGAAATATCAGAGATATAACTTTGCTCCTTTCTTGGAGTTGAATGGAGATTGATAAAGGACATGTGAAGGGTTGTTTTTTTAAATGAAATGGGTCTCAAGGACTGACTTTTTGTTCTACCGAATGAGGATGAAGGATTCTTGCTAACTTCACTTGTAAAGATTTAGGTAGCCATCCTATATTCACTTACCGTGGGAGTAAGCCCCACTGAACTGATTGGATTTACTTCTTTGTAGACACGCATAGAGTTGCACTCCTGGCATAATTGTTGCCTCATATTTGACCCTTCAAAGAAATTTTATGGAGTAGTAGAACAGCTGGTTATTCATGTTAAAATAGCTATAGAAAGAAAACCAAGTGTTCCATTCTGTTGGAAAATATTCATTGGTTTACAAAAAAAAACCCTCCTTCCATTCACCACAACCACCACAAACTAGTCTCAATTGGATAGACTTCTCCTGATTCTATGCTCCTTGCAGCAGTTTTCCATTTTGGTTGTCTTTTACATCCTTTTTCAACTCCAGTTTGAGATAACTGGGCTCAAAGTAATCTTTGGATTTCCAGTAACACTTATAGCAAATTCTCCATGTCAGTATTTTAGATGAAATAACCATAAACCAGCTTTCCTTCCCATTATTCTGGCAGAAAACCGAGAGGAGAGGGGAAGAAATGTCGCAAAGTGTATGGGATGGAGAACAGAGATATGTGGTGCACAGCTTGTCGTTGGAAGAAGGCCTGCCAGAGGTTCATTGACTAAAGCATGGAAAAAAACGATGGAGGGGTATGGAGTGATTTATGGCAGGATTTTCTCGCTACAGCCAGGCTGTGTGATTTTCTTCTTTTTCTTTCCACTTCCTTCAGTGCTGGTTTCTACTTTGCACTCTAAGGTGAAGTAGTTATACCCCAAGAGAAGGACTTCTTCGAAGCCAACATGCAGCAATATAGTGGGAAACAAACAAAAACAAAACCTTCAAAAAGTTTTGAAGCAGGAGCAGCTATATGTCTTTTTTTTTTCTTTAAAAGAAAAAAAAAGAAAAGAACTCTCTTTAATAACCTTGAACAATTTGCCTGCCGGGACCATGTGTTTTTTCACACTGCATTATTGTCTGTGTTGTGAACTTTGGGATGGGGGGGGGCGGGAATCAAGTGATACTTCTTTTCCTAAAATGTTTATGCACCACACAAATGCATAACATAAGCTACAGTTTTTTCAAGAGCAGCTCTCCCGGGAGTGGTGAATAATTATAATGTGAGCAAGTCTTGATTCAGAGGTGGGAAGTGTCCTTTAGAGGTACTAGGATGCGGCTTTGCTGGAAAGACAAGCATCCTTGTGAAGAATCTTTTGTGAGAGGTCTCAGACCTGAAGCCCAAGCACGAGTCTTGTTTCTGTGCTAAAGGAGGATACCTGGAGAGGGCAGGGGAATCACCAGCACACCCAAACTAAAAAGTACAGCCACATGTGGGAAGGGAGTCAATAACATTAAATGACCTTCGGTTGAAATAAGAATAAGAACTTGGGTTCCAATATGATCTTCCTAGAAGTGATTGCAGGAAAATTCTTTGTCCTGTTAAGGAGAAGCATGGGCAGCCATGTGGACTTTTGTCAGCATTTATTCAGGGATGCGATGATCCAAGCCAGCAGCTTCCTTCCCTGCCTTTTTATATGACATTCTGAAATGAACAGATCAGTTAAAAATACAAGGCATTATTTCTGGGGGAAATGTACATGGAGGATAACAGCTTAACAACAACAACAACAACAACAACAACTTAAATGCTTTCCAATAAGTAAAATATGAGTGTAGCATAGCAGTTATATGTGTATATAAAAAAATCCTTAGAGGGTAAAGTTGTTTCAAGGTCAGAAATAAAATGTCTTCAAGCTGCCTTGCACTTTGATAGGTCTTGGTGCTTTAGTGTAATTTAGTATTGGGGTGGGGTCCATTAGAAGGCACAGATTATATTAGTGGGTTGGTGGCTGAGCTAACTTTTGAAAATCAGAGGGGAAAATGCATACAGGTAGATAGAAATTGTTTGTCTGAGCAGGCCCTACTAAAACAAATGAGATTGGTGCAATAGCACAATGGGGTGCTTGTTCTTAAAACATCCTGGTGGATTTTGTCCTGTGATATTAACTCAGGTGGAAAAAGAATGGTATCCCAAGTTGGGAAAACAAGAGCAAGAATGGGAGCCTATGTGGATGTCAGGCCAACTATTGCATGACTACAAGTCATAGGCAAATTTTATTTTTTGTAAGACCACAGATACTGGTGTCTACCGATGACTATGGGGGGCAGCACAACATTTAATTGGAGCACAGAATCTATAGCTAGGGTTGGTCCTCATGCAAACTTTTTTTAAAAATAGCTTTAATAATAGGCCTCTTCCTTTGTAGGGTTCTGTACAGGTAAGCCTAAGATTCCCAAACAAGCGTATTTGGGAAACGACTGGGTTGCATCAATAGGGTTCTCCCGTGTAAGCAGTCCCAAAAGAAATTCAAGCAGTTTTCTCTAACACCTCCAAAGAACACAATCCTACAGACCTTGAGCTGATGCAGTCAGTCTTAACAGCTGCGGGATAAGGATCATGCCCTCCTGGAGATGTGGCAGTAAAATAACAGAAGGCATGAGTTTGATACAAAATGACATTTAAAAAAAAAAAAACCAACAAATAGTGTTGTTACTCTAAATGGCAACTGTTTAGATCTAGCCTGACCATTAAAGTTAAAGAAAAAGTAATATTTGAGAGGTAGGGGAGTGAAGCCTTGTTTTTAGTTGCATCTTCAAATGTCAGCTGTGTTTGTCAAGACTACCCGCAATGCATAGTGTTTATGTGATCAGGAAGCTAACTGCTAATTCCAGAGTTGTATACCTAATGTAACAGTCCCTCCATGTGTTCATGCTTTAATTTGTAATGTGTTAGGTTGCAGTCATTCTTTTGTGTTGCCGTATATCTCTGAGTGTTCACAATGATCTGTTTGAGGTTCACTCAATAGGGATCACCCATAACTTCTGTTTGGACCTGTTGCTTGGAGATGAGTACAAACATTAACCTACTTCCTTAATGTTCAGGGGGAGAAAAGGTAAGGCACAGTTTCATTCCTAATGTTGCATAGGCAATGTTTGTAGAAAGCATGCTTGCTAAAAGACCCAGGTCCAATTCCTGGTATTTCCATTAAAAAAACCTTAAACAGGACTATGAAAGACCTCTGCATGAGGCCTTAGAGAGCCACTACCATTTGGAAATAGATGTTATTGGCATCGATAGACCAAGAGTTTGACTTTGCAATCACACGTTTTAAGAAGAATGAAGTACTGCAGAAATATTTTGCACTCGAGCAAATTCTTTATCATTTAAATGTTCCAGTTGAAGTTCACATGGTCCTGTTCTAGTTCTGTGGCGTTTTCACAGGACAATATTGCCATACAAGTTGCAGAATGATAACTCAAATTCAAATAAACCATTAATATGACTCAAGGTCACAAAACCAGAAAGTGTAAGGGCAGAGGATGGTAAATATTTAGGCTGTTGACAGGCGGGGCGGGGGCAGGTGTTGGAAATACATAATAAACTAGAAACCCATGGCTGGTATTTCGTTGCATGTATTTATGGATATGATTGGAAATTCTGTTTTAGGATGGTTGCATATGATAGGGACTGTACCAAATTATTATTGGTGCTCTCAAATGTTCAGAGCTGAAGTCAGCCCTTGACATATCTAAATATTCACAAGAGTTCAAAACCAATGTTTGACCCTTGATCGTTTTAGCATTTTTGTCAGGCATTTTCAACTTAACTCTGCATTCATGAGGGCTAGAAACACTGAAACATGATCTTCCCAGGATAGTGCCTGCTGAATATTGCCCACAACACTCTGTCTTAATGCAATAGCATTCATAAAAAAATAATCGGCATTGTCAACTCATTTCTCTCATCTCCATTTCTCTGCTCTGCAAAGCTTTCTTATACTGTATATGGTTCAAGTCTTGAACAGTGGGAGTGTTCCATGTGGCAACACTGAGATAGGCTTTGTCTGAACTACTGTTTGCCATAGCTAAGTTTAAGGCCAAGCTGCCCTAAGATAGGATTTGGTTGTTTACTCAATGACTGAACCACCTTATAAGTGATTCTACTAGACCTCTGATAGGAAGAGAAGAGCATAATTTTACAATAGAAGTGCTTGAGCTTGCCTTGTTGTACATAGTAACTGCTTGTTCTAAAATTGCTTACAGAATAACATTTTTTTTGCTGTTGTAGAATTTCAATAGGGTTTTGAAACCCAGGAAAACCACAGAGAGTAGGTCATTAGCTAGAATTGTAATTACGCCAGCTTGTCAGGTGAGAAAAAGGCTATACTGAACCACAGGTGGCTGCAGTGAACTATTTAAAGGCTGTTTTTTTTTATTAAAAAAAACTACTTGCTGAAGTCCATTCATTTCAGTAGGTCTACTCTGAGTGAAGTTTATTTGGATACAGCCCAGTTTTGAATGTTTGACCATGTCAGAGTTAGCCATCAGAGGCCTAGAGCCTCTTGGATGAACCTGTTGATAACTGTCTTGTGGTTAGTGTTATATATGAAAATTACACCACCACAAAAAAAACCAAACATGCAGGGGACTTGTAGCTCAGTGAAAGTTTTTATTTTACTCCCCCTTTGAAAAACTGCCTCTTGCATTTCAAAAGAAGTTGAGCATGCAGTGGAAGAAAACAAATCTGAGGCTTCTTGGACTCACACAATTGTTTCTGGTTCTTTGGTTCTTTGTCACTTATTCTAGTTGAAACGTGGAATATGCTGTTGTCGACCTGATCCCTATTCTAAAGATCCACCCCATCCTAAACTGTGAATCTTACCATAGGCTTGCCCCCTAATTGTTATCTCCCCACCCCGCCCTATGGACTCTTAAAATTATGTAAATAAATTATTTCCCTCAGGGAAGGAAAACAAAAAGAATAGCAATATAGTTTTGTTTCAGATAGAATTGGTTGAGCACAGAGAGAGATGTAAAGTATAAAAAGTTTTGTTTTCTAGCCAGATTTATTCAATAAAATTTGAAAAATTAGTCCCTTGAAATTGTTTATAGAAACAAGCATTTATCTTAATCTTGTGTATATTCAGTAAGGCGGGTTTTGAAAGGTGACATTTGTTTATATTAGGAATTGAATTCCAGTGGACCCTAATTCAATTGGCAGTTGACCGTTCTTTCTACAATCACACTGCTCAAGTACCTGCAACAGAATGACCACTCATTAAAAAAAAAAAAGTTTATTATGGGCAAATAGTGTGTCTTTCAAAGACAAAAAGCTATTTGGACATTGTCAAGCCAGTCAGTCCTATGCCCTGTACAGTATTAGAGTGGATCAATATGGGACGTCCACTTTCCCCCCAGTGATCCTCTCCCAAAGGAGAAATTAAATTCTTTCCCAGGCAATACCGGTCTTACCTGTACCCAAGGTGTTGCAGAATCCACTTTCAGGCATCTTTTCAATCCCAAAATGGGCAGCAGATTCAAGGGGGTGCCAAGTGCATGAAAACTCAGTATTGTGCTGGGGGGAAACAGGCAAGGAAGAGGCTGTAAGACAGCTTGAGGTTTGTTTCCCTTCTGATCTGTGTTCAGATGGGAACTTCTTACCAGAGCTTTAAAAAAATTATTTATTTTTTCTTTATAGATTTGTTTTAATGAAGCTCCCTCTGTGTTTACTTCATCTCAGCAAAATAGAATTTTAAATAAAAATGAGACCTATTCATATTCCTGCATATGAAAATATGGCATAATTGGCCTTTTTGTGGCTACACATACAAGAAACCCAACACTCCCCTTTCCTTTTTATTTTATTTTTTAAAAGGCAGTAGTTTTGTATGTGAATGAGGGGCCACCAATCCTTTATCTGAGCATAATGTAATACTGTTTTTGTATAGTCCCATTCTGTCAAACGCCTGGCCCTCAAGTCCAGTATATCGTGCATGATTCCTTTTCGTGATCAGAGCTCTCATAGGGATGCTGATCTTGCGAGAACTTTTAAAGTCTGCCCAAAGAAACAGAGAGAGAGAGGTGTTGTTCTGTATATTAAGAACATAAAAAGAGCCTGCAGGATCAGGCCTATGTCCCATCTAATTCAGAGTCTAAAAAATAATAATTCACCAACCAGATGCCAATGAGAAACTGATTATAATCAGTTTGCAAGCATGTTCCTTGGAAATTTGGGGTGCCCCAGTGTGAATACAGTGGTGCCTCGCAAGACGAAAATAATCCGTTCCGCGAGTCTCTTCATCTAGCAGTTTTTTCGTCTTGCGAGGCATTCGTCTTGCGGGGCACCACTGTATAGTAATGGCCAGTAAGCTGCTAGGCATTGCAGGTGTTCTAGAATCTATTGCACCAGACAAAGAGTAGGAGTTGATTGGCAGACAAAATAGAGCCGGTGGATTGTCTGAGGAAGAGAGGTTTTTGAGCATCATTGTTCTATGTGATTTTCTGTCTTAGGAGTCCCTGGTTCAGCAAAACACTTACGCTCATATTTAATTTAACTTGCTTATGTTTTTTTGAATTAGGACTACTTAACAATGAAGCTGAGTCCCTTACACTATTTGGGTGCTAGAATGTGACTTATTATATTTCTAATATTGTATTTATACATTTACATTGCACGACAATCTGGATTTTTTGAGGTGCCATGCCATTTGTTGTATAGATCCAGAAAGCTTTTTTTTCTCCCACAATTTATATATAAAAGGGAGAAGTAATTAAAGATATGCCAAGAAATAGCAAGCTTAATTGGCTCTTTACAAAATGTTGTAAAATTAACCTGTCTCGTGGTGGTCTTAGTATCTGAGATATGCAGTAGTTATAGCAAAAAATAAAAAAGGAAAGCAACAACAGCCTTACTGAATGGTGCAATATTGCTTTTCTATTAAACAAAGGGCTATCTTGTTGAAGAAAAGTATAAGCCACTGTGAAGAATAATTTTGCAGCATCTTACTAGCAAGTCTGTATAGCCAGAACTTTTAGCCAATCTAATAGGTTTCCAAAATGTGTCGAGGGTACATAAATTTGAATAGGAATGTAATTTGAAAATCCGTTTCAGAGAGGGATTTTTCTTCTCATTGTCAGTTTGAATCCTATTCTCAGGGCCATATGTCCCACAGGAAAGGAAGGTTAACTAGTATTCTAGTCCTGAAAGTCTTGTCTTGTATATCATAAACTGGTTTCTGCCTAGTTCTGGCATTTAGACAACATGAAGGTAGCTTAAAATTTGCTGGTTTTAAATCTGCTGGTTTCAAAACATGCTTTGGATTGACCCACAGTCCTAGATAATGATTATTTGTTTTTAACCACAAGACTGAAGGCTTTTCAAACATCATAAGGAATGATCTCTCCCCCCCCTTACGTTCTTCAAAAGAAAAAGAAAAATTGCTATCTAAAACCCCTAAAGTTAGCCAAAGATTAAAGATCCAGGGAGCAGGTTATCTTGTCGTTTGCTTTTTCTTTTCTTTTTTAACCATTGATGTTCTATTTTTATGGATCTGAAGGAAGGTCAGTGTGCATACAAAAATTCAAGCTATATCACAAAGCCCTGATTAGGGATACAGTAGTCATGCAGTTCAGGTTATCAGTATCAGATACCTTAAAATGCACTCAAATTGTACAAAGGTGGCAGTACTTTGCATCAGGTGAACAGATTTCTTGTGGGGGTGGATAACAGAGGCTAATGTACATCTAGCAATCTTATGCTGAATGATCCTTGTGGTATTTGTTGATTTGTGTTTGTGTGATATAAAATGAGAACCTGGAAGAAATGCATTGAATTATTTCACTCTTAGCTTCTGCGGGTTGTATATATGAGATCTAGTAGACACTTTGACAGAAGCCTCTTTGATCCAGTAAAGGTTTTCCTCAGCATGTCCAAAAGGAAGGATATTTTCACAATTCCTTCTCCCCCCCCCCCCGCACCGTACCCCCAAATCTGCTCCTGGGGGTTGTGAGACACCCCCTCCCCCAGAACGTCCTGGGAGGTGGAACCTGGGAGCTGCTGGATGTAATCAGCAAAAACCGCCTCCCTCTCTTGTTCCATTAATAGAAGCCAGTGCTGGATCCAAGGGTTTCTTCTGTCAATGAAAAATCACCACTGAATACAACACTAAATCTTTCATGCCAATCACTATGGGTGGTGGTCAACTCAATAATTGCACAAGCAGAACAACTTGCACAAGATGACTTTCCCCCTTTCTTCCCCACAGGCCCCCTAAATCTGTTTGGGGAGTTCCCCCAACCCACTGGAGCAGATTTGGGAATGGCACAAAGGTCACACAGGGGGACAGAGATGGGTTTAGGGGAGAGCAACTGGGTCGGTCACATTGGAGGCAGCGTTGGAGGCAGTGCCACAACTATGATGTAGAATGGAAGGTGAGAGGTGGGGGCACCAAATATTGGTGTTGCACGGGGACCCACTGAAATTTGAGACCCCAAGGTCCACTATTGAGGGGGAAGAGGAGAAGTCATTCCATTTGCACAGCTATTTAGCTGAATACCACCCTATCTTCCAAGTACTTAGTCAAGCTTGTGGCTTAATTACACAGGTAGAGTAAATTAATGAACACGATCTGTTTTAATTGTCAAGCTCAGATTAAATATTTGGATTAATATAATAAAAGCTTCCTCAGGTTGCAATAATGGCACCAGTCCATCTTGACAAAGAGTAGCATGGCTAATTATAATTTACAGTGGATTCCCCACCCCCTCCATCAAAAAAAAAAAAAAAGGAACTTTGTTTTGCTTCAGAAAGGTGGTCATTTTCTTTTAAAAGTGGAGGGTAGGGGAGAAACCATTTTGTTCTTAGAAAATAATATGTACAGTATCTGAAGTCTGGGATCCTAAGTTCATATTTGGAAATAAGATTCAAATGAAATAGTAGAGCTGATTTTCAGACAAAATTGGTAAGGGCTGCAGTTCCTGTCATTTGCTGGGAATAAGTATTTAAATATATGCTTTAATGTCAACAAGACAAACTATAGACTGTTGAGGCTAAGAACCTGAACTGCAAGCTTTCTGTTTTCTTACAGTTAATTGAGATTCTCTTTAAATGTTTAGCTGTAGATGTTTTAATCAGATTCTGATGTTGTGGAAATATCTTGGTTCTGACTAAGGTGGCATAGGCCCGGTTTGAATGCAACATCGCCTGTTTTACAAACCATAGTTTGTGAAGAGAGGAGCAAGGGTCAGGCCTGCATACTCTTCCCTGTCCCCTCCTCTTGAGCATTGGCTTCAGTGTAGAGATCTTGGTTTGCTTTTAAATCAGAGTTCCTTGTGGTGTCCAAAACAGGAAACTGCTTTAATATTAGTTTACTAACAGAGGTATTAAATCAGAAGACAACCCTGGGCAACCTGTCTGAATCTGACCTACTTTTTGGTTTTATGACAGACATGGCAAAGTTGCAAGCTGTACATATGTTCAGCCTCTCTCAAGGCCAGCTCAGTGTGTAAACCTCACTAAACAAATCAACTTGTGAGAAGGTTAGCCTATGAGGGGGAAGTTTGCCTGGCTCTCTACAAGCTTGGAAACCTAGGCTGTAGTCTACAGAACTACTTTTCTGAAGTTCTCTTGCAGATTTTTGCTGAACTTTTCTAAGATTTTCTGGAGTAAAGGATATCTAGCAGAGTTTTATAGCTGCAATCACTGTTGAATGTCTATGCTAATTCAACTTTTATCTCCTGTTTCTGTCTCATGTCCATCTCTGAGCTACGTTGCAGCTTACAGAAGCTTTGACTAATTTGTGAATTATGCTCCTAGCCTTCACATGTGAGAAGTTATGTTTTAATATGCATGTTCGTCAGGTTCAGAGCTTTCTAGAAGAGAAGTGTAAGAGATTTCCATTCCCTTTTTCTCCCTGTCAAGATTGTATTGCTGCTGAAAATGTATAATTTTAGTGAATGTTGGAGAGGCACATGGTACAATAATAAGCTTTCTTTTTTGGGGGGAAAAGCTAAGTTCCAAAGTGTACATGAATACATGTTATCAAGCACACTTGGTAAGCGCAAAAGCACTAGTTTATATTTAAGAAATTGACAGTACAATCCTAACCATGTCTACTCAGAAGTAAAACTTACTGAATTCCATGGGGCCTATTCCCAGGTTAGGATTGCAGCCTAATATGTCAAGCTTAAATATTTAATTCATGTGTTGAGTTTGGTTTTCTAGGGATTACTTGCAGAGTTCTATAAAACTGCAGCATATTTATACTAAAAAAACAACAACAACCTGTTAACAAAAGGCTCATTGGGAATCCCCTAATTAGTTTGGGGAATATCACTTTAAATTGAACTAGTGGATTCTGATAACAAAAAAAGGTTTCAAGAAGGAAATGTAGTTAATATTATTCAGTTACTGCAGGGGTGGGGGAACCTTTTCCAGACCTAGGACGCCGTCCCCTTCTGCGAAAGTTCCCAGGGGAGAATGGGATCTGAGGCAAAAAGCAGTTTCTACACAGACACTCCTCATCCTATAGTCTCAATCCAGACAAACTATAGGCACTATCAGAGTTCAAGAATGCATTTCAAGGCAGGAAGAAACACTCAGAGGTAGGGCCAGCGAGGGGGTGTAGCCTTTGGAAAGTCCTGAGGGCCACATTTGGCTCCCACACCTGAGGTTCCCTGCCCCGGAATTACTGCTTCCACAGTTAACATTTGCAGGAAAACTGTGTTTTGATTTATGTCTGCTCCCAGAAGAATCTATGGGTTTTAATGAATGTATCTGTAACTGTAAAACTATGCATTTTTCATAAGAACATGTGTTACGTTATACCTGTTCAGAAATCTTCCTAAAGGTCTACTAAAATGGTTAAATGCCGCCCATGGTGAATTGCTCAAATTTCCATTCTTGGCACACTTAAAGTTCTGCTTTAGAGGGACGAAAAGGAATGGCGTCGAGGAAGAAATGTGTATTTCTCTCCCTCTAGGTCAGGCTTCCTCAACCTCAGCCCTCCAGATGTTTTGAGACTACAATTCCCATCATCCCTGACCACTGGTACTGCTAGCTAGGGATCATGGGAGTTGTAGGCCAAAAACATCTGCGGAGTGAGGCTGAGGAAGCCTGCTCTAGGTAATGCAGTTTTAAGACAAAGGGAAAGCAAGTGAACTGCTTTCATGTCCCATTTATTTTTAGGCAGGAGACATGGGTGTTTGTCGGTGGGCCTTAACTGTGAGCAGGTTAAGTGGTGCTTGCAGTGGGCTGTCCATTCTACATCCTGCTCCATCAGTGACTGCGTACATTCAGCCCTGTGAGTGGTTACTTGAAACTGGTTGCCATAGAGAGTCGGGCCAGTCTTCCCCACACTGATGCCTTCAATATATTTTAGACTATGACCACCTCCGTCAACTCCAGCTAGTGTTGCTGTGCTGGGTAGGATTGATTGGGGAGTAATAGTTCAAAATATCTGGATGGGCATGAAGTAGAGGAAATCTGGGTTAGATGGTTTTGATCTTTTCAAATACCACCAGCCAACTTAAGAAGTAACTTTTGAAAACCTAGTCAAGATTCTGAATATGCCGTTGAAACGGAGCAGAGTTGCAGAGTAAAAATGGTGTTGTTAAATTTTACTTTTTACTGTAGTGCTATTGAATTAAAATCCTGCCATGTTTTATTGTAAACACAGTGCCAAATATTTCCTTTTGCCTGATTAACAATACAATTTTAGGAAAACTAGCATCCGTCCAAAACAGGATGAAAGTCTCTTGCTAGTCTCCTAGGACTCCAGTTATACAATACGATGTTCTTACAACTGGGGATCTATGCAGATTTGGGGGAATCTGCCTGCAAACATCATACTGAAGGGCTGAGCCTTGGGCAATGCACAGATAGAGCTACAATTGCTACATTACTAGAGGGCTTTTTCACAGTAGTATATTGTGCTCCCTGTGCCAAGGAGGTGACTTTAGGTTAGCCTCAGATTAGAGTCAAGCATACCTCGGAGCAGGGAGTGGAATTTCATCCACCAAAATTTAGCACGAATCTATCTGGGGAATAACTGCAGCCTACCTCTAGTCTGACACGGGGACAGGAGGCAACTTATCCCTAGGCAAATGCTGCAAAAATTACTAACGTGTTTCAGAACCTGTAAGACTATATCATATGCCTGCGGTTTCACTTCCACTGGAATCAGTGGAGCTCCTTCCAAAGAATGCAATGAGAGTAAGTCATCCTTTGGTTTTCAGGAGGAGTTTCTTTTATTGTCTGTTTTAATATGGGGAATTCACTTTATAAATATTTGAAAAAGAGAGCTTCCAATTTTGGCACTAATGGAAATACTGGATACTTTTAATATATATTTAGAAGGTTATTTGAAAAGCAAAATGTTCTGTCTTTTTATATAATTTTTAGCCAGATACATATACTCTGATTACTACTTCTGTGGATTCCTATCAGACTGTAAGTGCAAAAAAACAAAAAAAACTAGTTCAGGTTTCAAAACCCAGGGGGTAGCGGACAGGGGAACTGACTGTTTTGAAGTGCTTTGCTAGTTTTTGGTATATTGTGTGTTTGTATATAAATATATCTATATACATTATAAAGATATATAAAAATAGGTCTGTAAGGTTCAATGTTTTGTGTTTTTATCGCTGTACTCTAAGGAAATAAAATGTGTTTTGTATTACTTTATGAATTAATTACAAAAGGCTTTATGCATTGATCAAAATGTTTTCTAGCTATTTTACACCAGAAGTTGATAAATAACTCTAATCCTATGTAAATTCACAACATTGAGTTTAGAAGCGGAATTTGAGATTTTTAAGCTGGCTCTGATGGATGGCACCAGATAAAATGCACTTTCTTTGTGGCACGTAATGTATTTTGCTCTCAATGGGCTTTAAAACAAAAGACCACAACATGTTTACATCTTTTCTTGTGCCCTCCTCTTCCCCCCTTCCTTTATAATTGCAAAAAAAAAAAAATTTCCTCTTGGAGGGGGGGAAGCAAACAAATATCTGAGTTACTGAAGTAACATTGTTCAAGAACGGATTGTTTGGAATAGATTAGTATGTTGGTTTTAAAAAACAAATCATTTTAGTGATAGTCTTCAGTATGTGAGCTCTGCTTTGTGATGTTTGGTTGTGACAAATATGCTGTTGCTTATCTAGTCTAAATATCATTGTTTTCTTGTATTTTACTGTTAATGGCTATTCCATTAGTTGCACTTGCTTGAACTGAGTCAGAAGACTCAGAAGAAGTCTTGCGGAACTATTGAGACTGTTATGATGTCCAGAAACATTACTTAAATGCACTTATAATTGATTTACTACCATGCAGTATGTTGAACTGTTTCATGTAATAAAGGCATTTGTTGTATAAACTTTGTCGTGGGGACAATTTTCCTTGGGCTACTTTTTGTGCTGAAACAAAAAGTTGGGGGGGGGGGGACACCAGCAAAGGCAGGGGAACACACAGCCAAATCTAATGTACTAATCCACTTATTGGAACATGGAATTTAAGCAATTGAAAGGGTTCAAAAGTCCAACACATGTGATGGCTCTTCTTCGGAACAGATTGCAAAACGATGGATGGATATAAAGACAAGACCAAAAAAGCAAACAAACCCCAATGTCTTTAAATAATTTTAAACACCAATATTTGTCCATATGTTATAATGATTTGAGATAACTCTGATTTATATACGCTAGACCCATTTCACTAGTGGAAGGGAAGCGAGACTTTAATATTTTGATACACACTTTTCCGTCATGTTTGGATAGTCCTAAGAAGCAAACATTCTTGCGTAAGTACAGCTATGCTGAAGACCACTATTGTAATAAAAACTCCCTTTGCTCAACCATGTACACCATGGGTAGGCAAACTAAGGCCCGGGGGCCGGATCCAGCCCAATCGCCTTCTAAATCCGGCCTGCAGCCGATCCAGGAATCAGCGTGTTTTTACACAAGTAGAATGTGTCCTTTTATTTAAAATGCATCTCTGGGTTATTTGTGGGGCATAAGAATTCATTCCATTTTTTTCTTCAGAATGTAGTCCGGCCCCCCACAAGGTCTGAGGGACATTGGACCGGCTCCCTGCTGAAAAAGTTCGCTGACCCATGGTGTACACCATGCAGGAGTGCTGGCTTGGCCTCACAGCTGTGGTTGCATGGCCCTGACACCTAAATTTGTGGGTGCCTGGCATCTATGACATCATGAGATGCTAAGCCCTGTGTATCCTATTCAAAATGGTACCCAAATATTGGAATAAAAGATACCTGCAAGAATATTCTCCATCACAAGACTTTTGCACCTTTACCAGTCCAGCATGGATCCCTGCAACCGGCTCCTCTATATCCAGCGCAACAGCACCTAGAACAGAAAGACATCAAAACTAGCTGGAAAACCCATCTTATTAGATATATGTCTTCGTTGAGCAAATCTTTATCATAGGTTGCCCTCTTGTGGTGGGAAAGTGTGTTTGCAGCTTTAAAATCCCTAAAACTGCTCTTTACAAAGCAGCTAACGCCTGTCGTCTTTCCAGATAGTCGATACAACTGGCATTGCTGGTGGTGCTGATAGGAACTGCAGCCTAGTAACATCTGCATCCATTCTCACTAAATTAAATGTTATTAAATGTCACATTCTCGCTAAATTAATTGGAGCAAGAGCGCAGAAGGATTCTGCCTCAGAACCTGTTTGGACGGTCAGCTCATCTCCAGGGCCTGTGACATCATAACGAAAGCGAGTGTCTCTGAGTGTTGCTGCCTCTGGGCTGTAGGAGGCAGGACTACCACAACAGAAGATGCCAATTCCAGAAAGGATTGAGATTGTGCCTCTCTCTCTTTAAGGTAAAGGTAAAGGGACCCCTGACCGTTAGGGTCCAGTTGCGGATGACTCTAGGGTTGCACGCTCATCACACTCTATAGGCCGAGGGAGCAGGCGTTTGTCTGCAGACAGCTTCCAGGTCATGTGGCCAGCATAACTAAGCCTCTTCTGGTGAAACCAGAGCAGCGCACAGAAACGCCGTTTACCTTCCCACCGGAGCGGTACCTATTTATCTACTTGCACTTTGACGTGCTTTCAAACTGCTAGGTTGGCAGTTTAAAGTAGGCATAGCCAAAATTGGCCCTCCAGCTGTTTTGGGACTACAACTCCCATCATCCCTAGCTAATAGGACCAGTGGTCAGGGAATTGTAGTCCCAAAACAGCTGGAGGACTAAGTTTGGCCATGCCTGCTTTAAGGCAATGAAACAGTTCAGCAGTTCAATGATGCAAGGGATTCAGAGAGGGAAAGCTATCCTTTTTAATTAATTTGTATGCTGTTATTGTCTGGGTTTTTTTCCCCTTCTTCCTAACAAAACAGGATCAGCTGACCTATTCTCCCTTTCCCCTTCATGGTGCATAAAAATCCAAATTAAAAGAAAATTATAATGAAGAAATATGATGCAAGGCGGGTTAAGATGATGCACACCTCTCCAATTGTGCTACTAGCACCTCGGTTGGGGGCCACAGAAGAATGTGTCCCTGTTTATGACAGGGATGGCCAGCTGTAGAGACCTGTACAGAAATATTTTTTTAAAAAATCATGAAACAATAGCATTTACACCTCAGTTCTTACTATCTTGGTTTGAGGGAATAAGTATGCCTATCAGGATAAAAGGCCTATTGAAGTCAGACACTAGTGGCAACAAGATTATCCATCATGCAAACACATATGTACAATTTGTGCACCAAATGTTTGAGCTGTACAACTCAGTAAGTAACACTTTTTCACAAGAACAACACTTACATGTGTGGAGATACACTGGGCACAGATACAAGGCTAATGGGTGAGCAAGCTTTTTTTTGCATTCCACCACTGATTCCAGTTTTTTGAGTTGCACATCTTGACTTCTAGACTGGCAGCTGCACACTGACAGCCAATGCCTCTAAGGGGGTCAATATACATATCTGGTGTGAGGAGATGATTTAAATCACAACAAATTGTCCTCCTTTGTGGGTAGGCAGTGCCTTTCTCCTTGCCCTGCTACAGTTGCCTTCCCAGAAACTTTTATGTGCTACTTTCCCTGTGAGATTAGAAGCCCTGCAGCTAAAAGTAATTTCTTTGTTTAAATATTTATCAACCACAGTGTCATAAAAAAGAAACCTGCAACATACAAAAATTATAATAAGATCAATGAAAACATTGGTAAAAACATCAATAAATACTGGTTGGCAAGAATAAATTAACATTTCAAAGACCTGCCTGAATAACACTATTTTAGGAGGAGCCTAAAAGAATTGTTGCCCTAAGGCTATGGGTTTCCCCTTTGAGATTCTCCCACCTGTGGTAAGATTTTTAGATGGGGTGTAACACATGTCTTCTCAGATTAGGATGGCTGCATAGTTTTATTATGTAAAACACCTTGAACCTTGGGAAAGGCTGCTAACTAATGCAAAACAGAAAACAAAAAAGGGAAAGCTTGCAGGGGGAAATGTTAATAATACAACAAATGGTCAGGTCTCCTCCTCCTTGCCCCACCCTGCCCCACTGGCCCTTTAGCTCTGTCCTGTAAGCATTTGCACAGAGAACAGGTCCCAATTCACCCAGGGGCTGCATTGATCCATGGGGGAAAGGTGAAAAAAAGAAAGATGCACCACTTTTTGAAGATGGGTCATATATTCCTGCTTAGACTGGATGGCTCAAGTAGAGGCTCCAATAGGGAAATTCTCAGCACTCAGCTCTTGAAACATTGCAGTCATTGCTGTAGAGGCCCATCTAGACAGATGGAAGGAATTAGTGGATTGTCACTGCAGGGGTCACAGCTGCAGATGTCACTGGGAAATTCAGTGCTGCTGCAACAGCAGCCTCCAAAACAGCAAAGACAGTAAAATGGAGAAGAGGAGCCAAAATCCCCTGAAGTCATGTGAGGGGTTAGGTAACCTGGGCTGGAATTCAAACCACTAATCACTTCAGAAAAGTGGGAGAGTATGCTCCCGTTTGCACTGCAGCCTAGCAGACCAATCCTATCTAGAGCTTTACCGCAGCTAAAGCAGAGTGAGATCAGCACTGCCCTGTCTGCTGCGAAGACCTATATTTAACCCAGTTGCTGGATCTCCTTGTGCTGTGCTGTGCTGACACAAAGGGGAAACGAGGCCCCTTTTACTACTCCCCACAAAGCTCCTTTATAGGCCAGCCAAATGCCTTGTGGACAATAAACTTGCTGAAGCCTTGGCCCCAGGTTTCTTCTGGGGCTTCCTTCTAGCAGGAGAGGCAGGGAGTGAGAGGCGCATGGTGCTATGTTCCACAGCATTAGAAGGTTTTTCATTTTACTTCCATTATTCTTAGATACCCTGGGCACCTTTCAACACAAATGCTCACCAGAAGAGGAATGTGAAGCTGGAAACAGATGCAGCACTTTCAAAACGCTTTTCAACAGCAAAGCATTTACTTATGTTTATGACAAACCTAGACAGCATCTTAAAAAGCAGAGACATCACCGTGCTGACAAAGGTCCGTATAGTTAAAGCTATGGTTTTCCAAGCAGTGATGTATGGAAGTGAGAGCTGGACCATAAAGAAGGCTGATCGCCGAAGAATTGATGCTTTTGAATTATGGTGCTGGAGGAGACTCTTGAGAGTCCCATGGACTGCAAGAAGATCAAATGCATCCATTCTTAAGGAAATCAGCCCTGAGTGCTCACTGGAAGGACAGATCCTGAAGCTGAGGCTCCAATACTTTGGCCACCTCATGAGAAGAGAAGACTCCCTGGAAAAGACCCTGACGTTGGGAAAGATGGAGGGCACAAGGAGAAGGGGACGACAGAGGACGAGATGGTTGGATAGTGTTCTCGAAGCTACCAGCATGAGTTTGACCAAACTGCGGGAGGCAGTGGAAGACAGGAGTGCCTGGCGTGCTCTGGTCCATGGGGTCACGAAGAGTTGGACACGACTAAACAACAACAGCTTGGGGAACAATGGGTAGGAACAGGGTTTTCTGGGCCTGGAACCCTATTGTAGATGGCATACTCCACCCCACTTGCAAAAAGAAGACATACCACGTGCAAATTTATGGCCTCTTTTACAAGTGAGGTGGAGGGGTCACTCACAAATAATAATATGTGTGACAGAGTATCAACAAACAGTGATTTTCCCCTTAATTGAGTTTCCATACCGAAACAGGATTAACCTGTTGAATTTCCGCCTGCCACACAGCTGTGGAAGGTGCAAGAATCCTGCTTGCCACCCAATGCCAATGTAAACCATGCAAACAACTTGATCAGTTGGAAACAAGTTGTGTTCCTGTAGGCCTCTTGTTACTGATCTTAAGTGGGCAATTCAGCATCTCTTTTGCATGCAGAAGGCCCCAGGTTTGATCCCTGCCATCCCCAAGGCAGGGAACGTTCCCTGGAGAGGAGCTGCCAATCACTTTAGACAATACTGAGTTGGGCAGTCCAATGGTCTAATTTTGTGTAGGGCGGCTTGCTTTTCCCAACTCCAAAAGAAAGTTCCTCTGACAGAAAAATATTACGGAGTTGCACATCACAATTTAAAAATAGCATAAAATTCCACTGTCATATTCTAAAGTGAGGCCTCTTGAATGTTTTTGGCTTTTATTTCGTTTCACCTTAATATGGGCTTTTATTTTTGTATTACGTTGTAAGTCGCTTTGAGCTTACTTTTCATTTTAAAATGACCAATAAGTATAATTTTTAACAATTAAAATATGCACATTATTCTAGTAATAAAAGCAGTTAATGCTTTCATTTGGCGTAATTAAACAGTCACAAAGAACTATGCAAGCTGTCAAGTGCATCAAAGCTCTTAACCAGTCTGGAAGAAAAAACAGAGGATGATAAACACGATGGAAATCTCAAGCCAGATGTTTGCAAGCTTCTTTCCAGGTAATGTTCATATGATTGCATCTTTTTACAGCAATCATTAGCATGTATTATTATTATTATTGTCATCATCATCATTTATTAAATTTGCATACCATCCTTCCTCAGCAGGTATCAGGGCAGTTCACAAGGTAAGAATATAAACACACAAAATACATGATAAAAACAAGAACAAAAACAAAAACTAACCAATAACCCCCCTCTCTTTTTTCAGTTATATTTCTATCCTTATCTTGAATTTTTTTTAAAAAAAAAAAGCTGGTATAGCTAGGTCAAGTTCATCTGTTCTGTTTAATCAATTGGATTTTCTGTTTCAATTGGATTTTGAATAAATGTGCAATTGATAGTTCCTGTTTTGCATTTCATCGTATTATCTTCTTCTTTAGAGAGTCGTGCAACCCGCTATTCTGAATAATGGTGGGTTTTTTTAATAGGGAAGGGTTGCGGGGTGTTTATGTAACGGGGGGGGGGTGGCTTGAAAAGTTTGGGAATCGGAGAGTTAGTAGAGGACAGTGTCTGCATTGACGAGCCTCTCAAAGAGTCTGCGCAGGAGGAGGAGGGAAGGTTTCTATAGCAGCGACAGAAGCCAAGCAAGCAAACAGCGCTGAACTTGGACCAAGAGTTGGGCTTCACAGCGTTTAGTAGCTTCGCCCTCGTAGGTGTCGGCGATGTGAGCAGGTAAGTGTATCTGGCAGGGCTGATCTGCATCTGAATACTCTGCATATAGAGAGGGTTGGCTCTAAGGGAGCGACCTCCCCGAGGGGCAAGGAGTTTGGATGGGTTTTCCGGAGACTGGCCAGCAGAAAGCGAAGCTGAAAGGTTCACACGCCTCTTTAACTCCTTGAGGGTCGTTTTCCCATCCCCCTCAAGCCGGACATCAGAGAAATCTTCTAAATCATTTCTTTAGCTTGCTGCCTCAGCTTCCCAGATGTAAATGTCACATCACCAACCCACCTAGCCAGTAGCATTGTTGGCAAAGCTGAAATGGTTTTTAAGGCACATCTTGTGGATAAATGATTAATAGTGCAATCCAATGCCTGTCTACTCAGCCACGGGTCCCAGCGGGTTCAGTTGGACCAGGGAAAGTGGGCACGGTGGGTCTTGCCTAGCACATTAAACTTTTATTCAGCTGGTCTTTTTAGCATGTTTTTAATACATTTTTAATTAAAACAAAACAGTCATTTCATCTTCTCCCTCCAACAGTAATTATAATCGCATCAACAAAGCTTCCTAATTGCAAGGTAAGAGCAAATTCAAAAGAAATGGTCATGCAGTCATAATAATACCTTCATTTCCCCCCAAATATAGATAGGATTTGCTTCTAACCAGTTCTCCAATCATGTGGAGTGGAGAATTTGCACAACAGGTAGAAGCAAAGGTGTCCCAAAACACACACACACACACACACATTACCCATTACATTATACAGGACTTGGACTAGCTTTAAATAATCAAGACTATTACAGTGAACATGATATTGCTTAATGTCTACAACTGATTTCAATATTTACACAATATTGGTCTAATAACTTGCTTCAGTGTGAATAATATATACACATGGAGAGGGGGGAGGTGAGAATAGCAGTTCCTTTGAGTTAGACATTTTATCTGTATTTACCATTGAAAATGCTTAAATATACTTGTAACATTTCAGTCTCTGACAAAGAAGCTGATTTCTACCTGATTCTATGTGAGTATAAAATAAAACAGTTACCTCGAGACCTATGAGGGAAGCCTCAGGCTAGCGACTGGAACCCTGTATTTTGGAGCATCATTAATACATTAAAGATTGTTATCCACCGTACCTGGAATATAAAGATAAGACAACGCTTCAACAAGATAACATGAACATTCTGCCCAAATCTATTTTTGATCTGGCTCATTTAGAGTTCAGCAAAATGCCCACTGTAGCACTCTGAAAGCAATTACTGGCTATTACTACAATATCAGCTTTGCTACAACAAGCACATGTTGTTGCCACTGAATGGGAAATCTGCTGAATTTCAGGATCCCAATCTACATTGGAAGATGGGGATGGTCTCATTATACAACATGCAACATGTCATTATTTTTTTCTTGCATGACCTGCAGTCATCTCCTTCAACTTGCTTAACAAACACACAAATACACATCACTCCTCTTCCCATTAGTTTGATTAATTTTTGTATATTGGTCTTTGGTGTTCTCTCCTTATTGTTAACCACTTTGGTTTCTTTTTGAAGATAAAGTGGGATGTAAACTTACTAAAATAGATAAAACCAAACAAACAACAGACCTGTCTCTTGGCTTCAATTTTTTTTATTAAAAAAACCCCCACCTTGAATTTTGTTACCTTTCTTCCTGGAAGTAAGTTTATTTTTCAACAATAATGCAAGGGTGGTATACAAATTTTAATTTAATTAATAATAATACCTTTGACATTTGGCTTGCCATTTTTTAATGTGACACTGGGGGCTGGGGGAAGAAAGGCAATATAAATGGATTTGGAAGCTTTTACAAGACTCCTAAGATTGCAGAAGGTGTAAAAATTAATAAAAAGCAGGTTGCATCTAAAGGAAGCCTCCTGTCAGCACAAGGACTTCTGCTTGCATACTGGGACTCCCTCTGCATTCCCCCAATTTCAAGCCTTTATAAATGAATTTTCACTGGCAGAAATCAACTCCAAAGGATTCCAAAGGACACTATAGAATAATGCAGAAGGGGATTCTGAATCTTCATTTAAATAAATGCCATGAAGCACGTACTTTAATAGTGAATTATTGCAACGTAAAGAAACTTGGCATTTAAAATCTAACTAAGAGTATCAAGAACTCCAAAATTCCTGCTTCACATAAATCTTTGGAACAGGCTGACGTTGTCTCCTGTCCCTGGTTGGGAAAAAAGTGGACAACAGCAGGCCAGGGATCATAATAGGCTGGACCGATCCTATTCAGAGCTATGTTTAGCTATGCTTTTACTAGCTGTGCTGTAACTGTCTGTGCTGTCATATTTGTCTGTATGTAATCCAGTATAAGATTATGCAGGGACACAATTACTTCACTGAAGAATGATTCCGATTTGCCTTACCAGGTCTTCAAAGCCAATGCCTAGCCTCCCCTCCTCCCACCCAAGTCCGTACCCAAGAGCTTGAATCTCCTTAAAGTAACAGGCCCATTTATGCCATATGGGCTACACAGGCACAGGATTTGCTTAAAACTGGGGGACAAATCCTAGAGGAGAACGCAAACAGAATTGAAATCTGCATTTTGTTTTGTCCAGATGTAAGCCAGGGCCAAGCAGAACTAAAAAGGCATAACTGGAAAGAGGGGGAATTCAGGAGGACTAGGGAGAAACTCCCCCCCTTTGTATGTTAAAAATGTGTTGTCCTGTGTGCCCCCTAAATCTGTTCTGGGGGTTCCCTTAAACCTCTGGACCAGATTTGAGGAGCATGGAAGGGGAGGAGTCTCATTACTCAAATGGAAATTCTTGCACTGATGGGATGATACCACCCATTGTTTTTTCCTTACCTGTGCTGTTTCAAAGTATGCTTTGTTTCACCTTTACACCCCCCCCCCCAGCACAATGGACTCTCTGGGCGCGATTGAAGCAGAGTACATAAAGAATTTGCAAAAACAAGTCTGCTTACTGGAATGTGAGACGTCATATCTATATCCTTTGAAGTAATACTGTTTTAGTAGAAGTAGCTATGAAAACTCTGAACTGTTTACACACACTCTCCCCACAAACAGTATTTAGGAAACTGGAAAATTGTGAATCCCAGTTTTTCTTGTTTTGGAAAACTGTCATTCATTGGTTTTATTTATACATCAGTAAGCCTTTTTGGTTTTTTTTTACTTGTTCAAAAATATGTGCATGTTCCTTTATTTAGAAAACATGTGCCATGTCTTCTATTAATAGGACAGTATACAAATTTGCAATTTTTCTTGCTGTAACCTGAACACGATTTTTGTCGTACATTTGGAGAGGCAGCGGCTTCAGCTAGGTAGAGTTAGGAACATTGCAAGCTGTCTTGGAACAAGTCATACCATTGGTCCACCCATTCTTGTGTATGAATGGCCATGGTGTCTATTGGTTGTGAGAGGAATGGAAAAGACAACTTCCTGCTGGATTGTAACTCATGTGGTATGTGGGATTGTGGAAAGGTGGTCTGCTTGGATTTCCCTCCTCAAGCAGCACAGTTCTTTGGTTCAGCCCCAATATTATATAGAGCAGGCTTCCTCAACCTCGGCCCTCCAGATCTTTTGAGACTACAGTTCCCATCATCCCTGACCACTGGTCCTGCTAGCTACGGATCATGGGAGATGTAGACCAAAAACATCTGTAGGGCCAAGGCTGAGGAAGCCTGATATAGAGCCACTCCAGAAAGCACGCTCTCCTCTGAAATCTGGTAATCAGGAAATGAAAAGAAAGCTGCATAGGGCTCAGAATCAGATGAGAATTCAAGATCCCTCATCGTGGATGTTGTAAAGTGGCAATACGGAAGAGTGCCTCGGGCTGCTGAAATTTGGACATGGGGTTTTTAAGTAATACAGGCATGTCCGAAGTCCGTTCTGGGGGCCTAATCCAGCCCGCCAATAGGTTCAATCTGGCCGCTGAGGCAGTTTATTTCCTGAGGTAAAATCCTAAAAAACCCTCAACAACTTTGGGGTAAAATCCTAAAAAAGCGTGACAACTTCAATCCTAAAAAAAGGCCCTTTGGTCGGCCCTCACGGCCCTTCACGCCATCAGATCTGGCCCTCTTTGTAAAAAGTTTGGACACCACTGAAGTAATACCTTTGAGGAAAGCTTGAGCCTCCATCCTTCCATTTTTAGGCTTTGACTACTTTTGAATGAGATGTGTGCAGGGTGGATTAAAAGCAAAGAAATTTTTAAAAATAAAAAAATCAGATCTTTTTTATTTAAATCTTTTTTTATTTAAATTGGATTTTTTTGACTGTGATGCAAATTTAATCTCTCTCTCTCTTTATTTTTTTTAAACACAATCCCATATTCCCAAATATAAAATATTAAGAGGAAGGTGCCCACTGCTGCTCATTCTCATCATGGAAGTTCATGGTTTCTCATTATGTCTGAACTGAGCTTAAAAATAGTAACGGTTTGGTGGTTTTTAGTGCAGTTGATTTGATAGATCTTGTTAAAAATGATACTGGAAAATAATTTTATATTCAACATTTGGGAAGGCAGGTACGTTTAAAACCTAAAGACAAATGTGTGCTGGTTCTGAATGGCTTGTATCTGTAAACAAATGCCTGCCTTTAAAAATTTGAGCAACAATTTTGAGAGGGAATCTCAAAACAATTTCATTTGTAGTCTCCTGTAGTCAAACCAAGTATACAAAAAGAACAGGCTCCATATGCTCATCACCCTTGACAAATGCCTGAAACCAAACTACGTTTGAACACAGTAATGTGAAAAATAAAATCACGTTTCCACCACACAAGCTCTTGCTTTGTTTCCAATATGAAGTCATCATCAAAAACTTAAAAACAGAGATCAGAGTTAGTCTTATTTACACATTTTTCCTATTTGTCATCTAATCTCATCAGGATTTAAAATGAATTAAAATGAATGGGGATCTTCAGTCATCTAAAACTTTGCATCCAAGGAGAGCACTTTCAGAACATTTATCTTTATTAATTGCAGGTGATAATTATTTTTTCCACTCCCCAGCTACATGTACAGGGTGCCAATACTCTAATGTATTCTCAGTGATCTGTTATTTTAAATGTGTGTAGTATCAGGAAAGTGTAGTAAAGGTCATTGTGCAGTTAATAGGAACCGCATGTTTATACCTGCTTACACTTGCGGACTTCGAACACTGAAAAGCAAAGATATAATGTAAGACAGCTGCTCAGTTCAGCAGGCTCTTGGCAACTTATGGACACATACACACAGCTTGGACAGCAGCAGATATGAACATATGTTTTTAAAGATGACCATTAAATGTTGCTTTTAATGAAACACCTCAAAAACAAGCTGGTATCTCAATAGGGTAATGCATACATATTCATTTGAATGCTGCCTGCAGTTACTTTGAAGCACAGGATAACTGAGATTTAGAGGTTACCCTACATAGATGCTTTTACAAATGAGTTAAAGATGTCTCTGCTTCCCTGTCACTGCCTGCAACGCTGCTGTCTGTGGATGCTGTGACATCTTCATTGGTACCCTTGCCATTATCTCCTCTCTCAGCTGCTTCACCCTTTGGGCCACCCTCAGATGCACTGTTAACTTTAGATGGCTGAATGCCTTCTGGAAGCTGGACAACAGTTTCCGAAGAATCTGCATCAGATGCTGTTTTCGGCATTTCTGTATTTGGATCACCTAAAAACTTCTGCCAACCTTTCAGTCTCTCTTCCCTTTCTCTTGAAGTCTCCTCAACCTGGTAATCTGTTACACCATCCCAGGTCTCCACAGAGAGCTGACGTCCACCAAACCATCGCCCATTGAGTGCCTGTTTGCAGACATCTCCTTCTTCTGCTTCTTTAAATGACACAGAAGCAACACCATCTGGGTGCCTATCAAATAGAATGACTTTCTTTACATGTCCAAACTTTTCACATTCTGTCCGAAGATCTTCTCTTATCTCATTCAGCACTAAAGGATCTTCCTCAAAATCGCTTGGGTGAAACATGTTCCTGATAATGATAACACGCTCGTGCCGCATTTGAACGCTGCCATCTTTCTTCTCCGGTCTCCAATCCAGCAGTTTTTGTTGTTGAGACAGCTTCTTCTTGTAGTCTTTGCATTTCTTCTTCTTCCTGCTGGCATCGTACTCCCCCTTCAGTTGAAACTGTGCAACTTCCACATGCAATTTGTAGCCTCTAATTTCATTTTCATCCAAAAGTTGTAATGCTAGTTCAACAGATGCTCTCTTTAAGTAGCAGCAGAGCCCATCTCCTTTGAGATTTCCTTCTTTGTCTTTGTAAAGTTTAATTTTAGGCTCCTCCGTTTGCGGATCACTCATAACAATACCACATTTTGACATAACCTGCACGAACTCATCTTTCGTAATGTCTGGTGGTAAACCTGTCACATAGACATTTGTGTTTCTCTGTTCTTCAACATGAAACCATCCTGCGTCAGGCTTTATTCTCTTTCCTTTTTGTCGAAGATCTGTTGCCTGAGATGCTTTTGGACCTGTTGGCTGCTGGACCTTGGTAGTCTTTGAGTCTGCAGGAGTTTTAGATTCAGTGTTTGCAAGAGATGCAGGTGAATTATCTGAACTTTCCGTGGGAAAGCTGTAGATAGCATGGTATGTTGCCAGGAAATCTTCAGTAACCTTTGGGAACCAGGCCTTCTTGTCGCAATCCCACTCATACTGCGTCCCATCCGCTGGGTCCATGTATGTGAAAGGGTCCTTACTGCCTTCCTCGTTCTTCTTGCCGTACAGCTCCTGCAGCCACAGTTGCTGGTAGAACTCCTCATTCTGATCCAAGCCGCCAATACTCATTTTGTTGCCGGAGCCCAGGCTGACAAGGCAGAAAACACGGGGCAACTCAGCTGCCTCCTACTTGGGTGTCGCCAGACCTCACGAAGCCTTAAATCAGATTTTAAAAATAAAATGCTTTTGAAGGAAAAATATTTCTAAAGATAGTTTTCTATTTAAGTTACATTGTAGTCCAAAGGCTATTCATCAGGAAATAAGGATTTGCTTTAAGTTTTTCATGTGTGCTAAAACTCAATATAAGGGTTTTTTTTAATTGTTTAACCATACCAGTTAACAAACATGGATACATAATGCTATAACATTATTGTTTTAGTGAAATAAATCATTTAAATTGTTATTAAGGAAATGATCATTTTTCTCCTTCCAATAAAGAACAGCAGAAAAGTTAACTTATTAAACAATAATTTCATAATTATCTGTCTATGTATTTCTAATAGTATAACCAAATCAGTAACTTTTGATATAAGTGTAAAAAACTACTCTGAAAATTTATTATTCCAAAAATGAAACCTTCATCTGGTTGTAAATATTAAGGTTATACCAGCAAAAATGAGTCTTTCTGTAAAAAAAATGATTTAAATCAAGTCTTACTGACTAGTGATTTCAAACGTGATTTAAATTGATTTGATTTAAATCAAATTCACCCTGGATGTGTGTGCAGGGGAAAGCCCAACTATGATCCTTATAGTCCCTTCCAACTCTACAATTCTATGACACTGCAATCCTATACATGTCTACTCAGAAGTAAGTCCCTCTGAGTTCCAGGTAAGTTGGCACAGGTTTCCAGCCTAAATTATTCAAAATAAATATCCACATTTCACATAACCCTTGGTAAATTTAAAAGTGTTATTTCACATACGCTTTTAAATATGGTTAATGCCACAAGCAGTAAATGGTGGCATTAACCATATTTAAAAGCGTATTACTAAAGTGGGGAGTAATGCCTACCACAATTTGATGGTGCATGTGAAATGGACCCTGCTTTTGGGCCCTTGATCCCATAAGTGAATGCATCCAAAAACATACTCAGGGATGACTGTAGTAACAGACTTTTCCCTCTGTGAGAGGCAAATTGCGACCAGCTGTGTGTGCTTTTGGCTTCACAGAGACTGTGAAACCCTTTCTCTTAGCATCAGTTTATCTCAGACAAGAAATTTAGCTGTAAGCTTAGCTGGCAGCATATTAAATCTCTGGCAACCAGAGCTTAGTCTTTCATCTCTACTTTACCTCAGGAATATGGAAGGCCATCCTTTGAGGGGCAAAGTACTGCATTCCTTTTATGTTCTTTATACTGACAGCTTGAAGTCAGGTCTCTATCTGCCTATTCAGGAACAGGCCACAACGTATCTGCCAGAATTATTTTCAGTGCCACTTGAAAGCCATGCAAGGAGAGAGAAGGCAGTTCCTTTATGTTTAACTTTATCCTACAGGGAACCTTTTTCATTATCCTGATAAAAGAATGACTGGAAATTTGCACACCTCTCAAGCGCCATCGCCATGGTTTTCCCAGTAGTGATGTATGGAAGTGAGAGCTGGACCATAAAGAAGGCTGATCGCCGAAGAATTGATGCTTTTGAATTATGGTGCTGGAGAAGACTCTTGAGAGTCCCATGGACTGCAAGAAGATCAAACGCATCCATTCTTAAGGAAATCAGCCCTGAGTGCTCACTGGAAGGACAGATCGTGAAGCTGAGGCTCCAGTACTTTGGCCACCTCATGAGAAGAGAAGACTCCCTGGAGAAGACACTGATGCTGGGAAAGATGGAGGGCACAAGGAGAAGGGGGCGACAGAGGACGAGATGGTTGGACAGTGTTTTCGAGGTTACCAGCATGAGTTTGACCAAACTGCGGGAGGTAGTGGAGGACAGAGGTGCCTGGCGTGCTCTGGTCCATGGGGTCACGAAGAGTCGGACACGACTAAACGACTAAACAACAACAACAACAAGCGCCATCTGCAAAGCAGCAGCATGCCACATTCCTGGGAACTGTAGCTTGTGAAGGGCGCTCTGAGAGTAGTTAGGAAAACCCTGTTCCCCTCACAGAACTCCCTGGGAAGAGGAATTGGCCATTCACCCCCTTTGAAAATTGTAGCTCTTTTATTGTTTTATAATTTGAATTCAAACTGTAATGCAGCAAAATGCAGCATAAAAGAAGCACTAAAATACGATTTAAAATATGTACTGTTTTTAAATGCAGACATAATA
Organism: Podarcis muralis; assembly: GCF_964188315.1. Classification (NCBI taxonomy): domain Eukaryota; kingdom Metazoa; phylum Chordata; class Lepidosauria; order Squamata; family Lacertidae; genus Podarcis; species Podarcis muralis. The sequence continues at coordinate 29,851,325 of NC_135662.1, forward strand.
ATTTTATTCTTTTTACCCCCACACATCTGGCTGGGTTTCACCAGCCGCTCTGGGCGGCTCACAGCATATATCAGAACTTACTAAAACATCAAACGTTGAAAACTCCCCAATACAGGGCTACGTTCAGATGTCTTCTAGAAGTCAGATAGGTGCTTATTTCCTTGACATCTGAAGAGAAAGGTGTTCCACAGGGAGGGCACCACTACCACATACTGTGGACCAGCTGAATGAAGCTCACAGACCACCATTTGGGAACCCCTCCTCTAGTGAAAACTAGGCACAGAACAGGCCTGGAATATACCAGTAAATCATATGCATGAAGTGTTATTGTCAGTAGTTATGTCTTCTATACTCCTTTATATGTGTGTCTGCTATTCTGAAGCTAACACTTTGTGTACCTGCTAAAGTAGGCACTAGCCAGGAAAGGCTTCTAACACAAATACAGTGGTGCCTCGCAAGACGAAATTAATTCATTCCGCGAGTTTTATCGTCTTGCGATTTTTTTCGTCTTGCGAAGCACGGTGTCAGGAAAGTTTTGGAAAAGCTTCAAAAATCACCAAAGTCTTTAAAAACCTCAAAAAAGGCTACCACACCGCGTTCTATGAGTTGCTCCTCGAAGTCAAGTCACAACTGTATTAACGGTGTTAAGAAAAAGGAAACAAACTTGCAAGACGTTTCTGTCTTGCGAAGCAAGCCCATAGGGAAAATCGTCTTGCGAAGCAGCTCAAAAAACAAAAAACCCTTTCGTCTAGCGAGTTTTTTGTCTTGCGAGGCATTCGTCTTGCGAGGTACCACTGTATGTCAATTATGCTAGTTGAGGCACAGAAGCAGTTTCCTGCTTTTACCAGTCAGGACACCCATGAGGCACTCTTTGTTGACTTATTCAAGGCCACATGTCATGACTAACATCTATTTCACGATACACAACTCTCCTTTCACTCAGGGTTATATGTAACTTTTAATACCTATTAAGTAAACTAGGAAAATAGCAAGACATTTATGTGAGTGATTAGAGTGGGAGATATGTTTAACTCTCCCATTGGGCTCAGTGGAGCTTACCTTAGGATTGTACCCATTTCACAGCTACCCCACTCAAATTTCTTAAAATCTGAATGGGAAAGAAGCTATGTTCTATTGTGGAGGAGGGGTGTTAATGTGACTGGTATTTCCAAAACATATGAACTGACTTTCCAACATCTCAAACAAACGCTCCTTAATTATCCATCGTAAACTAGGGAGAGAGCTAAAAAGGCTACAAGCGTCCAACCCCAAGTTACCAGAGAAGCCGAAAAAATACTGCAAAAAATAAAGGTAACTCCCAAAGTTTTCTTGCCTTTGGATGAATTCTATTTGTAAACAACTGTTAATTTGTAATCTGTCAACTGTCATTGGGACTCAAGGAGCTAATCTACAGGCCTGAACAGCTTTAACAGAACAAAAAAAAATTCCTTCCAGTAGCACCTTAAAGACCAACTAAGTTAGTTCTTGGTATGAGCTTTCGTGTGCATGCACACTTCTTCAGATACACTGAAGAAGTACACAGTTACTTCTTCAGTGAAGTTACTTCTTCAGTGAAGAAGTACAGTACAGTTACTTCTTCAGTGAAGAAGTACAGATACACTGAAGAAGTACACTGAAGAAGTACACAGAAGCACACTTCTTCAGATGCACACAGTGTATCTGAAGAAGTGTGCATGCACACGAAAGCTCATACCAAGAACTAACTTAGTTGGTCTTTAAGGTGCTACTGGAAGGAATTTTTTTTGTTTTGACTATGGCAGACCAACACGGCTACCTATCTGTAGCTTTAACAGAAACATCTTTCCTATAGAAGGTCCCTGTGTCCTCCAGAAAGCCACTGTATGTAGACTTAGAGACCCAGTGTGAGATCTAGGAAGGCATGAGGTGCTGCCCAGCTGGCAGTAAAATATGGGAAGTCTCTGTGCATGTACAGAAGCACTTCATGCATGCATACATGGTTCTTTGAATCAGTGTCTTTTTCGGTCCATTTTACTACAAAGAGTAATTAGTTTTGATGCATTTGTTTCACAGAAATTTGTTCTCACAGTTGCATAGTCACTGCATTTATATAGGAAACGTCACTTAGGAATAGGTATTAACTGTACACCAATAGTATACAGAGGGGTTAGATGTAAGCTTAAAACCTCCTGTTATGGACCAAATACCCTTTTAAAAATAAACCTGGCAGTCTCAGCATAACCCATCTTCCCTTCTAAATGCTCCTAGCCATTTTCACTTTGGCAAGCATAACTGGCTCTTTGGCAGCATAGCTGGCTCTTAGGAATAAAATGCAGACTACTTCTACCAGTATTTAAAACAAGTAGATATTAACTAGACGGAGAGACAATCAGAAATCACATAACTGAAACTTAAAAGTTCACTTCCAGATTAGATGTGGTGCAAGTTTCAGTGCAGTCAGCTTGCTCAACACAACAGCATTTGAACTACTTTGAACATGTACCATTTGTCCACTGACGTGCAATCTTTCAGAGCACCACTGTGTATAAAAATTCATTAAAAATACATAAATACCTCCAGCCTCATTACCTCAGTCCAGACAGAGCAATGCATATGCTGGATTGGAAGTCACAAGCACAACAAATGTATTAAAGGCAGAGCTGAATCTTTGCATCTAGCTCTCTAGACTATATGCACATTTGTAGATTCATTGTGGAGCCCCAAATGATATTGTAATATCTTAACTATACATATTTTTTGTTATTTGGCTTCAACATTTGTCTTCCACGTTTGTATTTGCATGATGCTAACCTACAGTGTATATTTTAAAGGAACTAGAGACTGCAATAAACACAGCCCAAATAGAAACTGTACAGAAAGAAAACAGCACCAAAATAGTTGAAGCTGAAATCCGTGCAATATACAGACGACTTCAGATACTATCAGGTAATAATGAAATGTTCCACGAGTTGTTGTTCTTACCATCAAGATACAGTCATAAATAATGAACTGATGCTAGCTTGGCTTTTGTATACAGCTAGGATACTTCTCTTATGGAAGAGGCTAACATCCAACTATACCAATGATAGATACATCTTCAGTTCATCCGCCTTAAGCACTAACTATTGGGTAAAATGGCAGGTGGAATGGACAAAGTCTTATTTGCTGGATGCCTGCTCCCTTTCCATTTTTTTAAAAAGTTGCCAAGCATGTAAAGCTATGTGCACAAGTTAAATGTGTGCAAGTTGCAGGCTTACTGTAGACATCTTGAGTGCAGATGCTGCATTGCTTTCCAACACAGTGTGGCACTATCCTTTTCCCATGCAACCTGCGCTGGATCAAGGCACAAATGTCTGTCTCTTTCACTGGTAACTTCACTCCAGAATGAGTTTCTAGAATATGGCACCCTTGCAAAATTTACCACTGCCCTCAATACCTTTTTACAACAAAACTGATATATGCCCTGGCTGAAACAGTCCTGGCTTATGGTAAATCTTCCAAGCTCTCTTTCAAGAACTAGGGATATTGAAAGCTTACACAAATATTTAAGTTTTTTCATGTAGGAATAGGCATAACTTGTATGTGGCTTCCTTGTTATCAGGCTGTAAACTTCTTGCTGGGCTTCTTCAGCTGCCACAACCTGAAATGCTGCTTCTTCTGACATTGTACACCAAGCTGAGGATTGGGCTGTACATCAGAGTATCTCACAGCCCAATCATAAGCATGCTTTATTTGGAAATAAGCCCCCCTTAGCTCAAAGGGACATGCAGTGGTGCCTCGCAAGACGAAATTAATCCATTCCGCGAGTCACTTCGTCTTGCGGTTTTTTCGTCTTGCGAAGCATAGCTATTAGCGGCTTAGTGGCTTAGCGGCTATTGGCAGCTTAGCGACTATTAACGGCTTAGCGGCTTAGCGGCTATTAACGGCTTAGCGGCTTAGCGGCTTTAAGAAAAAGGAAACAAACTCGCAAGAACTCGCAAGACGTTTCGTCTTGCGAAGCAAGCCCATAGGGAAATTCGTCTTGCGGAACGACTCAAAAAACGGAAAACCCTTTCGTCTAGCGAGTTTTTCGTCTTGCGAGGCATTCGTCTTGCGGGGCACCACTGTGTTTCCTGTTTAGTATGGTCAGAGCCAGCCCAGCCATTAGGCAGAGTGAGACTGCTGCCTCAGGTGGCAGAAAACCCCCAGATGGAACGCCTTTTGGTGCCCTCCCCTGTCCATCTCCACCAGAGGCCAAAATCAGTGCAATATTACCTGTAATTGCCTGTGGCAGGGTGTGCTGCAGTGGCAGAGAAAGCGGTAGCAGTAGCAGGAGGAGATAGGTGGTGGCAGCAGTGACGAGGCAAGGGGGCACTTCCTGTTTCACCTCAAGTGACAAAATGGGACATACCCTGCTGAGCATGGTTCTTAGAAAAACCACCTTAAGAATATCTGGATGCCTTTTAAAACATAGATCACCTGAAAAGTTATCTGCAAAAAGAAACTGAAGTTTATGGGAAGATAGTAAAGATTTTAAATGCTGGAGTGAACTTTATAATTTCCTGCAGATGCAAATGCTAAAGAAAAGCTGGCCTTAATAGAGGATGCTACAAAGCTGAAGCAACTGGCGGACATCTCCACTCAGAATGTATCGCACAAGGCAGAAGAACTGCTAAAAATTCAGAGAAACATACAGCTCACTGCAAAATCAGTGAAGGAAAAAGAGCACAAGGCCCATCTTTTGGAATCTCAGGTGAGCTATTCTAACTTCATAATAAACCCATCTTTCATAAATGTTCTGGGTATGAGGAATTGCTGCCACATTAAGCTGTTAAGCCAGCGTGGTGTAGTGGTTAAGAGTGGTGGACTCGTAATCTGGTGAACCGGGTTCGCGTCTCCGCTCCTCCACATGCAGCTGCTGGGTGACCTTGGGCTAGTCACACTTATTTGAAGTCTCTCAACCCCACTCACCTCACAGAGTGTTTGTTGTGGGGGGGACGCAAAAGAGAAAGGAGATTGTTAGCTGCTTTGAGACCCCTTAAGGGGAGTGAAAGGCAGGATATCAAGTCCAAACTCTTCTTCTACTTCTGAATGATCAAGAGACTCAGCTAAATCAAGTGACACCCCTGAATACATCCTGTTTTCTTTACCACAAACTCTAATGCAAAGAGTGGCATCCAGTAATGTCCGTCAATTTGGGCAACAGGAATTTACTTGTTCAATGGGACTTTCAGTTTCTCTCCTCCTCACTGCAGTCCCCTATGCCCCCCCCCCAAATCTGCTTCAGAGAGTCCTCCAGCCCTTTGGGGCAGGTTTTGTGGGTGTGCTGGGGGGGTGGGGAGAGCAAGCCAAAGCCCCGTTGTCATGCCAGCAGGTCCCTGTTTGTACTATTGCTGGATCTCACTCAAACCATATTCTGAAAGCCGTAGTCACTTCAAGGGCTTTTTCATATACCTTTTTAGCTTGCGCATAACAAAAGTGCTAAATTAATGCCAGATGAGCCCTGCAGGGATGTAGCTGAAGAGCTGCATCGTCATTATTTTTATTCCAAGAGCTCAAAATTACTGCAAGCATAGAGGGGACATACCTATGTGCCATCACTATAATGGCACATCACATACAACTAGTCAATAGATGCACTAAATCCCCATAAGCAAAGAGCTTTTCAAGTATGTTGCTAATGCAGGTCAAGATGCAGCTCAACTTCTGCTCATCCAAGACCCACTGGAGAAGAGTTTTGGGGTGGAGAGAGAGATGTGCAACCACATCCAAGGCTGCAAGTTGTTACCTGTCACTCCAACAGGAAGCTAATGAAGAATTGCATGCTCCCAAGGCACAAGATGGGGGACGCGGGTGGCGCTGTGGGTTAAACCACTGAGCCTAGGACTTGCCGATCAGAAGGTTGGCGGTTCGAATCCCCGCAACGGGGTGAGCTCCCATTGCTCGGTCCCAGCTCCTGCCAACCTAGCAGTTCGAACGCACATCAAAGTGCAAGTAGATAAATAGGTACCGCTCCGGTGGGAAGGTAAACAGCATTTCCGTGTGCTGCTCTGGTTCGCCAGAAGCGACTTAGTCATGCCACATGACCCAGAAGCTGTATGCCGGCTCCCTTGGCCAGTAAAGCAAGATGAGCGCCGCAACCCCAGAGTTGGTCACGACTGGACCTAACGGTCAGGGGTCCCTTTACCTTTAAGGCACAAAATAAACAAATCCAGTGCTAGGAAAATGCAATATCCCAGTTACCAGTGTGTTCCTTGGAAGAAGTCCATCATCTCAACGCTGTGTAACCAGTGGGTAGCAACTGTGAATTTATTGTACTATAAACAGATCACTTAAAAAACCCCTCTGTATTTGAACCTTTTTCTCACTAGAAGTAGTAATCAATTCTAATGATCAGAGTAATAAAACATGGTGGGGGCAGAGAATGTTCAGCGTTTGCTTTCACAGTCTGCTTTATTCAGCTTCAGCTGCAGATTCAGCAGCACCAAGCTACAGAACAAAAACTCACAGAAAGCAGATCAGAATGCCTACAGCTGCAGGCATTACTTCATCAACTAGAGGAGAAATTACTTATCGGCTCCCAGTCCGTACAGCAGCACATTGCAAAAGAACTTAGGTAGGCAGACAACAACTCCCTGTCTTTTAATATTTTCATAACTATTGAGCCTCTGCCATTCTCACTTGGGCCACCAATGACTTGTGTACGAAAACGTTGCTGTACAACTTATTAAAGAGTGGTTCATCTTTGCAGGATTTACTGATGTGTTTGAGATGGTGAACCATTAGAACTTTTGGCCAATATATCAGAGGACTAGATGCTGAAGATCTACTAAACTGAAGGGTGGGATTTTCCCTAAAGTTCGTAATAATTTACAGCTATGAATGGCTAGCAATTTTTGTTTAGTACAAGCAGACTTTGCTTTCAGTTCTGGTGTGCATGAAATGGCCATACAACTCCCCAGATTTGTCTTCAGCAAGGGCATTATAAGATTGTCATATATAATTTTTTTAAAAAATATTGCATTGAGAATACCCCATATAAGCCAATATTTATAATTATGTGCATTTAGTGAGGAGAGTGAAAAATTAAGGCAAGTCCTCAAGGAAAAAGAGCTTTCAGCTGATGAGGACAAATATTTACGTGACAAGATGTCAGAAGACTGTGGACATCTGACAAGGGAAAATGGCCTCTTACAAGCTCAAGTACTGAAAGCGACTAGGCAGCTGAGCAGAGTAAGTATTTTTCTAGTATTCAACATGTTAGCTTTTGGTCTTCAATTTCTATCTAGAAAAAGATTTAAAAAGCTAACAGGTGAGCTCCATTTCAAGATTTTCAAGATTAGCTTTTTATGTCGTTGTTTTTGGTTCGGGTGGGAAAAGGCACAGATCAAAAACAAATAAAATAGATGTGAATAGTTTTGCTAGAATGCTTTCGCTACAGAAGCTAAACAAACAGAACAAGGCAGAAGCTCATTGAACATGATGTACAAGTCCCATGGCCAGTGCAGCCTATACCTGGATTTCTGCCATGGCCCAAGACTGGCATTTTAGCAGCTTTCCCTTACTATACATCAGGCATCCCCAACCTGCGGCTCTCCAGATGTTTTGGCCTACAACTCCCATGATCCCTAGCTAACAGGACCAGTAGTCAGGGATGATGGGAAATGTAGTCCAAAACATCTGGAGGGCCGAAGGTTGGGGGTGCATGCTATACATCTTATTATGGCCAAGTAGCTGGAAATAGCTGCAGAACTCTGTGCTATCTCTCGTAGCAAAGAAATATTTCAACAAGTTGGCTAGAGGATGATCTGGTAACTAATTAATGCTTCTGCAATGGCAATGAAGCAGATGACTTGCTTCCACAGCAGCAGAGAAAATGTCAGAAAACAGGACAAAGCTGGTCATACACAAAGCAGTTGCGTGGCTGTAGTGCTCTTGAATGCAAAGTCTCTATATCAACAGATCAATGAGTTTATACTGCAGAACCAGAGAACCTATTGCAACTCCCTAAGACAGGCCATAAGTGTGCCCTGGTAAATGCTAAAAGCAGATAGCATGGGACTTCTCCCATAACAAGCAACTATAGCACAAAACACCCAAAAGGATATGTCCCATATATCTTCAGATTGTACCAATTCACACAGGCATGCAATTTGCCACTGTTGTTGAGGTGAACAGTTGCCCTGAACTGAACAGCAAACTGCATCTGTTTTGTATACAGCATGCTCTTCCCCCTTCTCACAAGAGATGGCAAAATGGAGTCCCTGTGGCACTACTATAAAGCATTATGCCCCTGCATGGGTGGCACTCTAGCCTTAAAGAGCTTGCACTGGCAGGCACCTATAGTCCTCTAGATGTCGTTGAACCCTTAACTCCCAACAGTCCTAGCCAGCATGGCCAACAGCCAGATGGGAGTTGTAGTCACAGATCTGGAGGGGCACAGACTCCCCACCCCTGGGTTAGAATATAAGGAAAGCTATTTCTGCACTCTGCCCATGTAGCTGTTCTATATTCACCAGTGTGATGCGGCACACTCTTAGCTTTAAGGAATCAGTAGGTCTTTGAGGCTAGGAAAAGGAACAAGAATGTGACATGTTTACTGAAGCAATGCTGTATGGTGGGAGAGAAATAGCAAGCAAAAGGACGTGTACCAAGTCCCTTGTTTATTAGCTGCATAACTGTTTTGGCTAATGTACACTCTTAACTTGTATCAATGCTATAGGAGAAACAGCTGAGAGAGGAGGAGAGCACCTCCCATTCAAGAAGAGCGTCTGAGCTAGCATCAGGGAGAGAGAGAGAATGGCAATTAGAGAGGGAGCTTACCTACTTGAAGACACAACTACAGAACGAAAGAGAGAGAGTTTCCAAGGTCCAGGAGCAGGTCTCTGCACTCTTATATATTTTAAGTCAACTGCATTGGTAGAATGTAAAGGTTGCTGCAATTAGAGCACTTCACACATTTTTGAAGGTGAAAAGGTGACTATTGATATAACAGCAACTTTCCAAATAGAATTGTGTTGGATGCAGCAATTTAGAACAATATTTGTCCAAATATTGTCCAGGGATCAAACTTTGTGCTCATGGTGTTAATCTGACACAAAATTTTCAATGAATCCAGCACCAGCCATTTCCCTTTTATCCCAAAAGGCCACTTTGCTCCTTTTAAATATAATTTTGTGTATCTACACAGTCAATGGCTTACTGCCACAGTTTTTAATACTGTTTTTCTAAATTGTTGCCTGGGACTCTCTGGTGAAGGGCAAGCAAGAAATCTCACAGTGATGGTGATGATGCAGTCTTACTAGAGAGAGCTGTACACCAGTAAATCTGGTGACTGACTATAGATTGGCAACACCTGCTTTGTGCCTTGCTGGGTAAGGAACCTGGTTCTTGAAATCCCATGCAGATTTCTACCAGGTGGCAAGTGGCCCAAAATGCCTCATCACAGAAGATACACTTTAGGTTGTGAAACATCATCTTAAATTCCAAACAGTGCCTAGCATGTTTCCTGCATTAACCACAAAAAGGTAATTTAAGGAGAACGGGAGATGCATGAAAACAGTGCTTCAGACCACATGCACGTATCCCTCTAGAGCAACTGAGCATCTGGTCGGCTCATTGGTTCTACATACTAAGTAATGGTTACACAGTTAAATGGGATGTATATTCCAAAACTAAGGATTGTATCCGCTGTTAACCCTACTCAGAGTAGACTCACTGAAATTAATGGTTATGACTTAGGTTCATTGGTTTCCATGGATCTACTCCAAGTAAAACTTAGTTGAGTACAACCCTAAGAGAAAAGCAACTGTCCTAAAGTTACAATAGCCTGAAAGAACACCCCATTGCTAAGAAAAAAGGATGACATTATAGCAGTAGCTGTGAATGCCCCAATTCTCTTCTAAACACACTTGTTTAATCCCATGCACAGGAAGCCTGTGATGCTACAGTGAGTTATCAAGGCAGGGGGAATTAAAATTAGAGCAATGCCTAGACATTAATCAATGCTAATAGAAGCCATTGGTAAATAGGTACTTCACCTCCAGCAAGAAAGGAAATCTATGGATCAGAATGGGCAGCTGCTTCAGTCGCAGCTAATAGATTTGGAAAAGAGACGTGGCAAAATTCAACTGGAAAATTCCAAGCTGCAAAGAGAAAAGACTCATTTGGTAGAGCACATTGCTCACTTGCATAAAGAGGTAAGTTTATCTGTGCACTTCTCAAACAGCATTTATTTTTTAGCCTGCACTCCCAGTACAAGTGAGCTTCCACCTCCACCTCCATCTAATTCTTCATGCAACACATGCACTGGCACAAAATAGGGGAATGGCCATTGACCTCAGGCCACAACCGAGACCATTTTGTGAGGCGTGTGATTGTATTTCCTAGCAGCTGGGCGGGTGGGGGGGGGGTAGAATCAGAATTGAGACTGTGGTGCATCACAGTGTGTTTAATAACCCTTTCTCTGCTGCACTCCTGACAAAATCTCCCACCTAACTGCTGTTTTTGCCAGGGAAGGAAAGCTACTATTGATACAATTGCAACTGCATTATATCAGGGGCAGGGAGAGCATCTATTATGTCCCTTTAAAAAGCCCACATTTGTATACCACCTTTAAAGAAGGTACCAAACTTTTCAAAGCAATTTACAAAATAAAAATATAAAACAGCATGGACGTAGGGGGACCCTGGACTTTTGTTGGGGGGACAGAACCAACATGATTAGTTATTTCTATTCTTTTACTTGATGGGGGGCAGCTGCTCCCTGCCCCCCCCTTGGCTACACCCATGTGAAACAGTGCTATATATCAGCATTAGGTACATTCTAAATAAAAATATAGGTGAGAGTTAAAACTAGAAGTGTGGAATATAAAACTAGCAGGCAGACCAGACATGTGAGAGCTCTCCTTGCTTTGAGTATAGAATTTGACATCATCATCATTATTTTTATTTATTAAATTTGTATACTGCCCTTCATCTGAAGATCCCAGGGTGGTTCACAACAGAAAAATACAAAATGAAAGCCCCCAATACACAAAACAAAAACAAACCAATAACCACCACCACCCCACACATTTAAAATGCCATAGGATATTAATGTAGTTTATACTTACAGTTGCAAAATGTAAGTGAACCTTTGGTGGAAATGCAAAATAAAAGGACAAAGACAATCTCATTGTGGAGGAGAGGCAAGGAGCTGACATGTGACTTTATCAAGGATTCTCCCAGCCTACTGATAATGTAACAACCTCCAGGTGTGAGTGCTTGTTAGGAAGCTGCTGTAATTTATTCACTTTGGAGGACATTTACCAAATTGTGAGACTGTGTGCAAGCAAAGGAGCAAGATAAGAACTTGCCAAGTCACGGCTTGCTGCTGTTATTAAAGCACTGCATTTGTATTTGTGCACTTGCCAGGACAGCTTATTTTAGCCATATAAAACCAGCATCAATTAAAGGGCTCCAACCACTTTAACTCCTTCTCTATCAAAAGTATGGCATCCAAGTCAGAATGAATGCAAGTGATCTTGCCTACAAATGTTATGCCAATTGGTCACAGCTGGCCTTTTGCTGGTTCTAGCTGATGCCACAAGCCTAGAAAGGCTTCTCACCCCTCAGAAAAACCTCTGCTGGCTTCCTTTCCTGGTGACCGGGAAGTGAGATATCTTTGCCACCATCACAAAGTTTCTTACCTGAACTTAATCATGCTTTATTTTTTGCCACCTGTGCTCTGGTTGTCAGCCCAACTGCTTCATATCCCTCAGCTGCTCAGAACAAGGCGGCACTGATATGGCTCTACAATTTGGGTGAATATACTTGGAAGTGATTGTTGATCACCTGGGTCACCTCACCATTCCCAGAGGTCAGGCCTCAGCAGAACTACCAGCTAAACTGCAGGAAACCCATCTAAATCCTTGCAAGGGCTAGGAGTGCTTAATAAGTCAAATGTTCAGATAATCTGTGACTACTGAGCTGTTTCTAGCTCCTCCCATCATTGTCCCCTAAACCAGTACAGAAGATAAAGTTCAGATCACATCCTGATGCATGCACAAGTCTATATATTGAGAGAATTGTATGGCATTCATCCTATGCCGTCCAGGACAAGGCAGCCTCAGCATGTATGTTCCAAGTCCCAAGACTAAAGCCTTGGAAGTCTTCAACACCTCAAAGACCATGCCCATCAGTTTGGGCGGGAAGACTTGATAGCAGCATGGACAGTACGCCAAGAGAATCCCCATCCTGTCTAGAGCCCCCAACCCCGGGTTCAAAACTGACTGTTGGCACAGGGCATCTGGCAAGGGAATCCTTATGAACCAGAAAGAATCATAGAACTGTAGAGTTGGAGAGGACCAAATCTTTTTTCCCAACAGGGGGCTTGAACCAGCAACCCTGAGATGACAAGTCTCATGCTCTACCGACAGCTATCCCATGGATGTGGGCAACCTGTGGCCTTCCATGTTGCCAAACAAAAACTCCCATTATCGCTGCCCGTTGGCTGTTTGCTAGCGCTGATGGGACACCTGGAGGAGCAAAAGGTTTACCCATACCTGTTACAGGCCAAAGCCACTCTGACTCCCCCACTCTCAGCTGCACCTGACCACGTCAATGAGATATTTACACTGATCACTTCATCCCACCAGATCAGTTAACCATAGGTTTGGCAAATTCTTCCAGGATTATGTTACAGTTGGTTTATCACCTTTCCATTGGCCAACCTGGCACGCACCAGCAGCATCTTAAGGCCAGAGGGACTGCGGTTGAGCCACTAGTTATCAAGGCTGGGAGAGAGGATGAAAGGGGAGGCAGTAGAGATGTAGGACTTGCCATTCCTGCACTGCCACAGCACCCGCTGTCCCTTACAACCCTAATGGGAACCCCACCTTCTCCCTTGGACTAAACTCCAATATATCAGCATATTGAATAGAAGCCTGTTTTCGAAGGAGCTGTCTTACTTCATTTCTACTTACAGGTTTTGATCCCCCTATCAATGGCAACTGAGAACCTGTTATTTGAAGAACTCTCTCAGCTCTAACACAAGTTTTAGCTCCCCTTAGCCATCTTTAATTTGTCCCTCAGGAGACAAAGGCATATGTATTTCCTTACTCAGAGAAAGCCCAACACCCCTCAAATGGCTGTTCAACAGAAAACATGCAAAATGTGGCCATCTATTCATATATCTCTCTGGCCCCAAAATGGTTTGTCAAGGAAGCACATCAAGTTTATAATAGCCACTTAGTCATGATGGTTCTGAGCCTGGAAGTTCCACAGAAAGGATGACACTCAGTACCAGATATTGGAAAAGACATGGGAGAAGCCTTCATGTCACAGAAGTGGCCATTCCAATGGTGGCTTCCCACTTCTGGAATACTCTCCCAGGCAACATGGTTGTCTGCTTTAAAGCCACCAGACAAAAACATTTTTAGCCAGGCCTTTGGCCATTAATTTGGCAGGTAACATTGTGGCTCATCCTTTTATGGCTCATCCTTTTAAGTGGGTTGGATAGTATTTATTCTTTTTATATATACCTTGCACGAGCACTTTAGGACTTGTTTTATTGCTTTTTTATTTAGTTGTAATATTCTTTTATCCTGTAAGTTGCTTTGAGACACTAAACTGTAAAAAGTGCCCAATATATATAGTTGTTGGCATCAGTATGCCTTGGAAGACAATGGAGGAGTGCACCTTTGGGGGTGAAGTCAAACCATTGGGAGAGGTTGTTGTTGTTGTTTAGTCGTGTCCGACTCTTCGTGACCCCATGGACCAGAGCACGCCAGGCACTCCTGTCTTCCACTGCCTCCCGCAGTTTGGTCGGACTCATGTTTGTAGCTTCGAGAACACTGTCCAACCATCTCGTCCTCTGTCGTGCCCTTCTCCTTGTGCCCTCCATCTTTCCCAACATCAGGGTCTTTTCCAGGGAGTCTTCTCTTCTCATGAGGTGGCCAAAGTATTGGAGCCTCAGCTTCAGGATCTGTTCTTCCAGTGAGCACTCAGGGCTGATTTCCTTAAGAATGGATGCGTTTCATCTTCTTGCAGTCCATGGGACTCTCAAGAGTCTCCTCCAGCACCATAATTCAAAAGCATCAGTTCTTTGGCGATCAGCCTTCTTTATGGTCCAGCTCTCACTTCCATACATCACTACTGGGGAAACCATGCCTTTAACTATACGGACCTTTGTCGGCAAGGTGATGTCTCTGCTTTTTAAGATGCTGTCTAGGTTTGCCATCGCCTTTCTCCCAAGGAGCAGGCGTCTTTTAATTTCGTGACTGAGGTACATATAGTAAATCATAAAAATAATGTCATTGTGCGGGCTTCCCAAAGGCATCTGGTACACCACTATGGGAAATAATGCTGCCTTACATGGACCTGCAAACGGAATCAGTTTTGAAGTATGTAAGCTAAACTTGGTTAAAACTCAGAAACCAGATAATCAACAGGACATCTAGGTGTTAGATGTATCAACGTCAGTGCTGTACCTAACTTTTCCATTCCCCATGATTAGGAAAATCTGGATAAAATTTAAGTGGCATAACTTATAGTCACAGAATTCAGCATTCCTTGATAAAGAATATTTACCTTTGTGAAGCGACTGTTAAGGCTTATTTTCCTGCTGATAGTTCCCTAGGTTAGCCTTACTGGCCTTGTTTGCAAGGAATCAAGACCTATGTCATTACACAGTAGAGCACGAGACCCTTAACACCAGGGTGATGGCTTCTAGTCCCACATTGGGCAAAGATTTCTGCACTGCAGGGGATTGGACTAGATAAGTGCCTCATTGTCCTTTCCAACTCTACAATTCTGCTCAATATGAGAAGTCTGACGCAAGTCTCTTCCCCCCTCCGGTTCACACCCTTATGTCACAAAGTTGTTGGGAGGCTAAAAGTTCTTTGGAGATATGTCCAAATTACTAACTCCATTGTTGGTAAGTTCTCTCCCACCCCAAAAGAAAATCTGAAGTCCGTAACTACAACAATGGCAATAAATTCCAGAGTTATAACTATGTTGTTTAGTAACAACTCTGGTAGTGTCTTAAAAAGGATCACATTTATTGTGGCCTAAGTTTTCAAAGGCGAGAGCAGTCTTCTTCAGATACACTGTATGCCACAAATTGGTGTTGTGTTTAAGGTGCCACATTGCAGTAAGTGACAAGATACTTAGTGGAGAGGAAGGCATGTGTCTCATGTGGAACCACCAATTACTTACCTGTAACGCTCTAGGAAGAACGCCATTTGGACTGACCACTCAATAAACATGATTGTGTAGTGCAATCTTGTGCAAGACTGTAAACATCCCCACCACCACCTTATGGGCTAGAACTACTGCATGTTTTTTGCAAAAGCAAACTTTTCAGTGAGTCAAATGCTCATCAACTGTTTTATACATATTTATATGCAGTCAGCAGTCAAAGATGAAGACTGATTTTTGAGCAGAGTTTTATTGCTGTTTCAAAATTAACATGTCTTTTCCCATTATCCAGATTGCTGAAAAGGAAAAGGAATTCAGTTTTCTGCACAGCCATGTTAACAGCTTGTCCTGTGACCTCAACAGTTTGCAATCTCAAGTCGATACGGCATCTATTCTGCAGAAAGAAAAATGGAAAGAATTCTCCAATATATTAACAGCAAACAGAGCATCAATGAGCTAACTCTGGGAAGCAGTCATTCTTTTCTGCTGTTACTTTAACTCATATTTGTAGAAGATTTGCTCAAATTGAAAAGCTGCATGTTGTGCCACTTGATAAATTTTGTTTAGGCCATATTCTTACAAAGATAATATTCAGATATGAATAAAAATAGACCTCAGTCGCAGTCTAAAAAGAAAGTAGTCATTAGCATATCCTCAGCTAATCAGAGAATGGCATCAAGGTATTTTTTAAAGCCCTTTGGGTTATTCAGTGACCAACATTCAACAAGTGGACAGGAAATGTTTTATGAATTCATTAGTCCTAAGTGAACAAATGGAATCTGCATTGTATCCTTATTGGCAGTAAGAACTTCCATTACCATTGTAAAATTAGAAACCCCCCTTCATCCAGATTATGATTCCACACTGAATTGCCTTAGACAAAGGGACAGCAGTTGATAAATTAATGACACCCTGCTCTAGAGGGAGAAAGCAAAAAGTTATATATCCAAGTTGTCTTCACATAATAGTTCCTGGAAAACATGTAAAATGGGGTAAAGGGGAGTTGCAGCTCTTGGGACACTAACTCTTCTGCAAATTTCAAATGACTCTGGAGAGGGTAGATTTCGTCAGGGTACTCAATGGAATTAATCTATACGCTGAATCAAATTCTTTCATTTTCTAGAGAAGCTGCAGAGGGTTAGTTTTAACCAGGCCTTTGGTTATGTGGCATGTGCTAACATATAACTGCACTGAGGGGAAGGAAGCATGGATGGCACCCTTTAGCAATGCTAGTTCTAGACTATATTCTACACAGGATCTTTCAACAGCACAAACAAGAATTGTATATATGTACCCACCATTTAGTGGCCATCAAAATTTTCTTCAAATGGCTTATAATCATGGACAAAGAAATACAAGACTTGAGTGTAACACCATGTACAAGAGCATAGAAATTTTAGAAAAAGTGGCCATTAGGTTATGTTTTAAGCACACGCATAGAATTTCAGGATACACAAACTTCTCTAACAAAAAGTGCTAATGACATACATGACTGAAAGGTGTTTAGCTTGTCTATTGTTAAACCAAGATGTCTATACATGATCACAGCCAAAAGGATTTGGAGGATTTGTACCTTACTCTAAACGTATAATCACTTTCCAGAAAGCAATTTAAAAATTAAAATTGACTTCAAAACAAAAAGTGTGAGAAGAACTGCTGCACTGGTTTATAAAAGTAGTAAGAAAACCTTTTTCAGAAGTCAAATGATCAGACATATTCTAAATGACTTTTTGATTAACATTTCACTTGACCAAGAGAATTATAGATTCTAGCATAGAGGTCTGAGATACTTAGGTTTTGGATGCTTATTCCAATAAAATGATCCTGACAATGTTAAGGAGACAGCGTATTTTGAAACAAGCAAAAACATAAGACAACATTTTGAGACACGCTAGTAAAAGACTTGACCAAAGATCCAAATAATTAATCTGAGGCCAACATAAGTTTAAATATGTCTACTGTAAAATTTTGTCCAAAAAAATATAACCCGAACAAAAAGCACAACAATTCTGTAGTGTACCAAGTGTATATTTCAATTTACTGTATGCAATCTAACAACAAATTTGGTCATAATTTACCAGATATACATAAATGATTTAAGTAGCAAAAGGAGATTCGGTTTCAAGAGAATAAGTAAAATACATTAAGAATGTAAAGCCAGGTCCAGTTTAAGCATTAAGTGAGTAGTATGCGCTAATAAAGCAGATTTAGGTGGATTTTGGATATATATATATATATATATATCTTTTTATATATATATAGATCTACCAATTGTAAACTATTTTAAGGGGAATAAATGGGGAGGAAGAATCTTTATACTATAACTTACATATTCACAGAGCAGAACATTTACTTAACGTTTAAAATACTTCCCATTCATATTATCTTTGCCCACTATTTTCTACTTTGGACCCCACCAGAATTACACATTACTCATTTCAGTCTAGAACGAGAATAAGATGTATTCAGTTTTTTAAAAGTAAAACGCAAGAGCTACCCATCTGTCAGGTTTACAGTGATGTGGATTCTACCAATGAAGGTTTTGGAGAGAAAAGGTTATACATTTTAATACCCATATAATCTCTGTTTCATCCTGCAGAAACAGTGTCTAACATTAAGCCATTGTTGTATTGAAAGAAGGGATAATAAAGCCGTCTCTTTAAATATATATATATATATATATCTACTTCAATCAGATGGAGCACCATTAAGATTCCATCTGTCAAAGCAATTAAGTTTACCACACAACTACCATAATTTAGTTATCAGATATAAAATAGGAAAATATACTCATTTTAAAGTTAAACTCAAATATGGTGACCCCTCAACTTATATAATACAGTACTATCACACTGGCCTAGCTATGTGTTATGGTAAATGCTGTGCATATTTATTCATTGTGACATAGAAATATACTGAATGCAGGTAGCATTCAGGTAGCTCACTTGCATTCAGGCTAGTTGAAATTGAGAATTCTAAGCATAAAAAGGTGCAATACCCTCCCTTCCCTCAGAAAAAGGCCTGAAATCATTGGTACAATATAACAAGTTTAGAAAAGATTTATGGCTACAAAAATTCAAGTTTCAATATCTCATCCAAAAACAGAAGCAAAGAGCATTGGGGATAAATAGCTCTAGCAGTTATACTAACAAATACCAATTTTTTTAAAAAAAAAAGTTCCAGCAAATTAAGCTGCCAATTAAAATGTAGTTTGGTATATAAAAGAACCCCCAAAATAGGAGAGAAGCAAAAGTTCATTTTGTGTTCACTTTAATGAAGAGCAATGGGGCACAAAAAAGAAAGAAAAATGACAGCCTCATGTCTAATTTTCCACATAACAAAAATAGACAAAAGCAGACAAATTGGGTTGAACTATTTAAACCAAAAGAAAAAAGAAAAAAGCCAATTACATTTACTTCTGTGACACTCCTCAGATTCTAGGACTCTATGCTTTGTGATGGACTGAGGTATACAGTAGTGAATAAAAATGATAGCCAATAGGAATAGTGCTAAGAAAACATAAATTAAAACATGGGTAGCCATGCCAGAAAGTGTCTAATATAAAGTTATTTAAGTGACAAGGAGAAATTTACTTCATTCCAATCACAATCCTCCTTGTAGCTTTAAGTCATTATTGTATTTTTGGTGAAAAGTAGCTTTATGCAAACCCAAGATATCAAAAACCAGAAAGTCAGTAAATTAAATATCAATGATTAAGTTCTCCAGGACTTGTCAGCTAAACCACATCCTGACAAAACTAAAAGACTTAGCTTCATGTCATCAAGATGCTGATATTTAAACCATTGAGGGGAAGGCAAGGGAGGTGCAGCAAAATCCCCTTTCAGGAAACATGAGCCGCTAGCCCAAATTAGCTGCATTTTGTTCACAAACTATGATTGGAATCTCAATGGAGTCAACTCCAAAGATTGCAATTTGCTTCATTCGTGTTAAAGAACACATGGATGTGTAACACAAGCACAGTTATTACTATGCTTGATTAGGACCCAAATAGCTATATCCTATAAATAATAAAAAATACATTTCTTTTGATAATTGACTGTAGATGTGAGGACTCTATAATTCAACCAAATGGCTGTATGCTTTACAGTCCTGTGCAAATATCTTTAAAAAATTAATAATCCTTTTTTTGCTATAAGGCTTTGACCCTACGATTTTCACAGCAACATAACTTCCATCCAGCCTGTACCATGTTTCCAAGCCTTCAGTCCAAAAATTCAACATGGTCAATCCATGTGACGTCCAAATAAAGCATCTTAAGAAGATCAAGCCACCTCAGTCTTCTAAAGGCACAGAGACTTCCCCAGATTCATCCCATCGAGTCTGGTCGTTCTGTTCTTCTACATCATCAGGCAGCTCTTCGTCAGCCTCCCCCACTTCATTTTCTTCAAACTCTTCATCTCTAGGAAAATCTGTGTCCTGTACCTGGTCTACTCCTTCTTGCCCTCCTGGTTGAGATTTATCTGCACAGTCAACGCAAACACCGTAACGTCGAGATCCATGTCTTATTCCAACACTGGCTGCTAGCATGAAAATCTTCTTACACACCATACATTTGTACTTTTTATCCTTTTTGTGAACCTGCACAAGAGGAATCAGTGTCAATAAGTCACTTATGTTTCATATCATTCACAATTTGCTTTGACCACTGCTATTAATCCAAATTATAGCTGCACACATTTTGTATTAACTCTTTCAAAGCATGAACTCAAACTATTAATAGTGGACCCAAAATGTTGAATTTCACAAGACGTCAGAAATACACCAGTGTTTCTGTAGTACAGTTAACGCACAACTTACGTACATTTAACATTCAAGCATTCAGCTTTAAGTGCCTGGCAATTTTTTAAAAAAAATATTTAAAAGGGGGAGGGTTTATGGGAAAAAGACTTTGACAATCTCACCCACCTTTGAACCCAATGTGCCTTGACTGTACATAATTTTGGCTTTGCGTATCATCCCCGGAACGTAACTCCCATGTAAGTTGAGAGCCGCCTCTATAACTACAATAGCTATTGTCATTGTTATATTAGATACCTAACTTAAACTACAAAAACACTTCTATTCCTTACTGAATCCAGAGTTTACGTTTAACTACGCTATTCCTGGGCAGTGATTTAGAACAGTGTCAAAACCAGAAAGCAACTTTCTGAAAATACAAGTAATTAAAACACAATTTTATTACAAGCAGAACAGTTTAGCTGTCTTATTGCCAGTCTGCACCAATATTACTTACTACAGCGAATGCTCAGACAGTTTTAGACAAGTAACACAAGCCTGAGCCTTCTTTCCAGCCCCACAGCTGCAGAGGAAGAAAGACAATTCCCTCTCCCCAACCCTGCATGACAACGCTATGACACTACTCTCTAAAACATTATGACAGGGCAATGACCTGAAAGTTCAAGGTCTCAGAAAGTGAATGTTGCAACTGTGCGTGAATTTGGCAGAAGTCTGCAACCCTAACCTCATTCACTGGGGAGTAAGCCCCACTGAATTCAACAGGAATTGCTTTTGAGTAGATATGGTTAGGATTACACTGTTAAACACATTAGATTGAAGAATTATAGACAAGGAAAAATTATTATCCACCACACCAAGCTCTCCTCAACAGTTCACTATAGTAATTTAAAGCTGTTACATACCAAGGAATGCCTTTTTACATGCTCTCTACGAGTAAATAGCTTTCCACAAATGTCACAGCTGAAAGATCTCACTCCTGTATGAATGAGCAAATGTCTCTTTAGTGTTCTTCTGTATTTGGCTACGTAGTTACAGTGTGGACACTTCAGTTTGTTCATGATTAAAGAAGAGTCACCTAAAAATCCAAACACAAACAAATTTAATAAGTAGCAATTTGACACTCATCAGTTGCTCATGTCCACTGATTCAACATGTCTTCCCAGAGTGCATCTAGTTGAAGACAGCCCTATAAACACAGAAGAATCATATACAATAAAATAGACATGGTGACCATACAAATATCAACCGATAATATAGCAACACACAAAAAGTGCTTCATGACCAATATGCAGATGTTACTGAAATCTTTTGTAGCTGAAGGTTATTATTATCATTATTCCTGTAGGAGAGCAGATGGGAAAGGAGTAAGTCAGAAGGCAGGGTCAAAATTCTTCAAGACCTATCCAGTAAAGAGAACCATCTCAAATTCAGCCTGAATATCTACCCTTAGGTAGAAAGTTGGGTTTCTCTGGAGCTCTCTGGCTTCTTTGCCTCTTCTCTTCTCCCCCTTATCTAAATAGAAGAGTTTCACACTTCAGGCCCTCTTTGTCCACCATCAATTCTGGATGCAATAACAACACTTGTTTTTTGGTGCCTCGGTGACACTGGAGATGGAGTTTATCCAACTTGATTACTAAGAGTCAGTATGAGTTTCTCAAAAACAAGTCACACCAGATGAGTCTCATTTCTTTTTCTTATACAGAGTGTTACAGGCTTGATGGATCAAGGGAATGCTTTGGACATAGTATATCTTGATTTCTGACAAAGTCCCCCATGATGTTCTTGCACATAATATCATGGTAAAATGGGCTATTAAGCCGATTTCTAGCTGGTTGACAGACTGAACCCAAAGAGTGCTCACTAATGATTCCTTATGAACCTGGGAAAAAAGGGGCAAGTGAGGTGTCACGGGGTTCTGTCCTGGGCCTGTTGTTGTTCAACATCTTTATAATTGACTCGAAGGAACTGAGAGGATGCTCATCAAATTTGCAGATGACAGTAAACTCTGAGGGGTAGCTAATGCTGCTGAAGACAGAATCAAGATTCAAGATGGCAACAGATTGGAGAACTGGACAGAAACTAACAAACTGAATTTCAGTAGGGACAAATGTAACATTCTGCACCTAGGCAGGAAGAACCAGGTGCACAAATATAAGGTGGGTGACACCTGGCTTACTAGCAGTACATGTGAAAAGGATCTAAGGGTCTTGGTGGACCACAAGCTTAACGTGAGTCAACAGTGTGATGCAGCAGCAAAAAAACCTGCTATTCTAGGCTGCAGCAACGGAAGTATAGAGTCCAGATCACGGCAAGTAACAGTCCCACTTTATTCTGCCTTGGTTAGACCACACATGGAATATTGTGTCCAGTTCTGGACACCACAAATTAAGAAGAATATTGACAAGCTGGAACGTGTGCAGAGGAGGGCAACCAAGATGATCAAGAGTTCTGGAAACCAAACCTTATGAGGAGCGGTTGAAGGAGTTGGGTATGTTTAGCCTGGAAAAGAGACTGAGAGGAGATGTGATAGCCATCTTCAAATATCTCAAGGGCTGCCACAAGAGTGAACAAGCAGGTTTTCTCCCGCACTGGAGGAGAGGACTTGAACCATTGGCTTCAAGTTACAAGAAAGAAGATTCCAACTAAACATCAGGAAGAATTTTCTGACAGTAAGAGCTGTTCGACAGTGGATCAGACTCCTTCCAGAGGTTGTGGACTGTGCTTCCTTGGAAGTTTTTAAGCACATGTTGCATGGCCATCTGTCATGGATGCTTTAGCCAAGATTCCTGCCTTGCAGGGGCTTGGACTAGATGGCCCTCAGGGTCCCTTTCAACTCTACAATTCTATGAACTTTGAGACTTAATGGTATCTATTGACCCTGTTTTAGTTCTGGTTTGCCTATCAGATGAAAGAGTACCAATGCAGTGCTCTTCCCTTGGGCTTTATCTGTACCTTCGTAAAAACTGAATGGAATATGTATATCAGGCGTGGCTGACCCTTTTCGGCCTGAGAGCTGCATTACACATGAATACCACATACATAGGGACACAACACACAGGCATATAGTCTCCAAGCTCACCATTGCTCCATCCCAGATCCTATAAGCAAGGGGAGATCTGCATCCCCACTGTCTCACTTGTCTGGGCAGAGACTGAAACCTTTCTACTCACCATTGGCCATCTCTTTCTGCTCTTTCACTATTAATCAATTATTATTGCAAATGTTAGCTGTTTCTGCAAGCAGTAACTACTCCCAAATATTATTGTGAGAGACCATATTTCAGAGCTGGTGGTCACCAGTGCCACCTAGTGACTTCAAATGGAGAACAAGATTAAAGCAACATTGTAGTTCATCAACAGACAGAAAAAAGTTCCCAAGTGCCATAGATACTGTCTATGAGCAAACAGTTTATGAGAAAGCTAATAGTAAGACAGTTATTTTGCTTCCTGGTGAAAGTTAGAAATCACAAATATAAGAAGAGTAATTGCATAGATACTTGCCATTTTCCCAGGTTTCTTTTGGCCAGGATTCAGGCAACAAACCATACTTGAAATCGTTTGAAGAACCTGGTAACAATCCAAACTTGAAATCACTTGAGATACCCGGAAACATTCCAAACTTGAAATCATTTGAGGTACCTGTTGAAAGATGTTATAGGGGAAAATTATATAAAAAATATTAAGTACACATGATTGCTTTATCTATACAGTAGCCTGTAAAGAATGCAGACATTTTTTTTAAAAATCTATCTTTGGCAGAAGCCACTGTGAAGTAGTGAGACTTGTATACTGCTGCACAGGCACAGTGGTCATGCACTGGCATTTAGCTAAGCCTGAGTACAAACCCTGCAACAAGTGAAGGTGGGTGGGTAGTGAAGCAAACTGTACATCACTGTCACTGGCTAGACAGATTTCTTTACCCGCTCAGAGGAACAGCCTGAGATCCTGTACTGGCACAATATTGTGGCAGGCAAGCACAGATTAATGCAAAACAAAAACAAAGTGACTTTCCACAATCC
Organism: Podarcis muralis; assembly: GCF_964188315.1. NCBI lineage: Eukaryota > Metazoa > Chordata > Lepidosauria > Squamata > Lacertidae > Podarcis > Podarcis muralis. The sequence continues at coordinate 29,875,238 of NC_135662.1, forward strand.
ATTTTTTATGGTAGGGTTGCAAGGACAAAGAACTCCCTATAGCTTTTCATTTCTTACGTTTTCATGCTGTTCTTCCTCCCAAAGGCATGCCAGGTTGCATACAGGCAATCAAATAGAATAAAGACTCATAAAAATTGTAGCAAGTGAGGAAGTAGTAACAGTTTCGGAAGGACCTGCATTTACCCAACATTTCTCCCCCAAAGCTGGTAGCAGAAGAGGTGCTATCAAAAAGGATTTAAAAAATGGCAGGAACAACAGAAACTCTCCTGAAGTCCTCACCACACTAAGCACTTGTGGTTTTACATTACAGGCACACTATCAAATAAAACTGCTCAACAGTCATTCCCACCTACCACCTTCAAGAGAAAATCCAAGCAGCAAACAGACAGTAGATCTGCAACTGAAACTAATTCATCCTGGGAGATAAGTGAAAATCAGCCTCCACAGATGAACCTGGACCTAAACAGCCACACCTACTAAATGGTTGTGCAAAGGGAAAGGGGGTGCACTTGAACATTCAGCTAAAGTACCTGAAGTCATTTGTGCACAGCCCAATGAGCTGCATTTCAGGATCTAACCGCATTACCTACAGCCCAAGCAGTATCACTATAGTAAATACCTTCCCTCACCACAAGCTACTGTAAGCTTCCCACAATGCTCTCAGAAGTCAATGTACCTAGAACCAATCAGGATGCAGCAGACTACAACAGCATGGGAGCATCCTCTCTCCATATGCTGCTGCCCTAACATATTGGCACCAGCGTTCGAAACTCCCACTGTTCTCTAGGCACAGTTTGTGACACAGAATTTCATTAATGTTAGCAGTTTCTGAGCTCTGGGTGCAGTACTGCATCTAAGATGTCAGATTGAAACTGCCACTGCTGGAAGGAAAGGAGGACCTTTTTCTGCCTCCCCACTTCCAGCCACTCTGTGAAGACTGGAGAAGGGACCCTCACAAGAATATTAGGGGGACGGGTAGGGGAAGTATGGCTTTGTTTTTTGCAGTCTTCAGAGGAGGACTAGACCATGTGAAAAATGAACACAAGACTTTATCTGCAGTTCATTCATTTTCAGCTTTGCATTCTTGTTATAAAAAAGCGTGCTGAGACACTCTGTTATGGCGCCCATAACCTAGATTTAAGGTGCCATTTAGCTCCTAGCTTTCATATCTCTGTTTCTAACACCGATTGCTACTAGTAAGTGTCAATAAAAGTCTTACCATATATGAAATCCTCTTACTCCCACAGGCACATGAATACACCTACTTGACTTATTGGCCAGTACAAGTAAGATCCTGAGCAGAAAGCATAATTTTATGGTAAAGCTAATGCTCCACAAGTCAAAGTCCCAAGTTTGATTTCCATTGTCTCTGGCAACTGAGGCCTGTTCCAGGAACATTCAATACTGTATAATGGATTAGCTCTGCTTTCCTCGACTATTTCTATCAGCAATCTAAGCTTGTAACTGTCATTGTTAGCTACCCTGGGATGATTACCTACCCTGGGCTTCTTTTAGAGTATGGACAGGAGGAAATAGTAGTAGTAAGTAACAACTACATTTTAACCCTTTCATCCTGGCAACATCATTCCAATAACAATCATGCATGAGGATCCTGAGGTGCTGGTCTGGGGACTACAATTGACTACAATAGAGTATACTTCTATTCAATGGTAAACCAAATCAAGTGGGAAAATACTGTTAAAAGAGTAGACCCGCTTAAATCAATACTTAAGTCTTAGGTTCACCAATTTCAATGGCTTAATACTGCTCAGGCTCTATTGCAGCAGTGTACTTTTTTATATATAAAAAATGTTCATGTTATTGCATTCTCAGAGTTAATGCCACATGCAGTTTGGCCTTGAGAAGGAATAATGCCTCTTAAAGATGGTGCTTGCCATCCAAAGCTTTCATAAGTACTTATATTTTTAAAAAATCTGCTGCTGATTCATTAAGGCACTTTTAGTTGATTAAACTTTTGAAAATGATTAACACTGCAAGTCTAGATTTTACCCAAACAGTATAAATCAAAAGTTTCTGCCAACTTGAAATATATTTATTTTAGCCTTTCCAAGATTGATGCAACAATTCTTTAATAATTAAAAGAGCTACAGCAGATGGTATTTTGCTGCCGCAACAGTGACAGAAATACTTACCGTATATACTTGAGTATAAGCCGACCCAAATATAACCTGAGGCACCTAATTTTAGCACAAAAAACTGGGAAAACTTATTGACTCGAGTATAAGCCGGTTCACCACACCACAAACCTGGTGGTGGTGGCAGCAGCGGAGGAAGAACAAACAGCCCGAAAGGGCTGCTTTCGGGGCTGCTCGTTCCTCCTCTGCACCATCGACAGCAGCAAAGGAGCATAAAAAAATCGCTGAAAAATTCGACTTATACTCAAGTCTATACAGTATTTTATTGTCTTGCAATGAAGAAACCACAGGTCTTCAAATTGGCTCTTTGAAGTGCATGACCTGCAGTTTGCACACCAGTTGTCACCTATGTTGCTTCACTATGAGTACGCGCCTTGTAAGTCACTGGGCTGCCTGGATCTGCAAATGTAGGGGAAAGCATCTCCGTGCAATCATGTGAATATCCCACATCAAATTCACTGTCCCACAGGCTTACCAGATGAGATACAAGGCCACTAAAATTATTTATAAAAGCTAACAAAAACTCCTTAGAACAGTACCGTATTTTTCGCTCTATAACACGCACCTGACCATAACACGCACATCGTTTTTAGAGGAGGAAAACAAGGAAAAAAATTCTGAATGAAACAGTGGATGTATCATTTTTGTGCTTCATGCTGTGGCCACAGACATGTGATCTGATGGTGAATTTGCAAAGATCCTGAGGATCCATGCTTTTTAACCACATTTTTGCCCCATTGCAGCCCCAGGCGACAGTGGGTGTGTGATTTTTGGGGGGCAGGCTGCTATGTGATCTGATGGTGAATTTGGAGTGGCCCAATGCAAAGATCCTGAGGATCCATGTGGATCCATGCTTTGTAACTACATTTTAAGTGGGGAGTGAAGGAAAAACACAGAAGGGACAAGAGAGCGGTGTGCAGAGAAGCAGCTGGCTAAGAAAGCAGGAGAGGGATTTTACGGGAAGGAGGAAAGAAAGGCAAAAGTTTCCACAAACCGAAGCCAGCTTTCTCTCTCCTCCTGCATGTTTTCTGGCTGCCTGCGAGGAGCACGGAGAGGAATTAGAAGGAAAGACCTCTGCTTTCCCCTCTGCTTGCCTGGAGGGGAGGGGATTTGCCTGCTCTTTGTTCCGTTTGAGCAAACACAGCAACGAAACAGAGGAGGGTGGGCAGTAAGACCCTGAGGCAGAATGCAGGAAAGCAACCACTTCCTCTTTTCAGGTTTCCCTCTCCGACACAACGAACGATTGATTTTTGCTGATTTTTGTTCCTGCGCTCCCCTAATCGGCTCCAGGGACCCCCCACATTCGCTCCATAACATGCACAGACATTTCCCCTTCCTTTTTAGGAGAAAAAAATCTGCGTGTAATAGAGAGAAAAATACGTTAAGTTTCCAAGGTAGGATGGTTTAATTTGAGCCACAACCATCAGGAGGGAAATTGTGTCCAAGATACAAATCTTGACCAGGTAGCATTCTGTCTATAACAAAGGGATTATTCTTACATCCCTGTCTCCCCAGACACTCCCCCATTTATATAAATGAAACTCAGCAATATGCAACACCACACTCGTTTGCTATGGCAGGCAGGCATCAATTCTTTGAGGTTCAATCTAAGCCTGCTGAAATCCTCTATATCATATTGAAATCACTGAGGCTTTCAACAAAGGCCTTCAACAATTTAGCCAATAAGTCTGTTAGGCAGCAAACTGGACAAATCAGTAACAGAGTCTCCATTCTAAGTGTGATCCCTAGAAAAATAAAATTCATTTGAAACTGAAAGCCAACTTCACAAAACTGTATCCTGAATATCACAGCAACCACAATCATCACATCCTTGCTAAGCACTGAATATTTACCCAAACAGGAACTAGCCAATATAGGTTCAGTAGTCTTACACAGAAAAAGTGTCGACAATGCAGCCCAAATTAGCAAGATGATCCATTCCTAGCCATGAACATGGCACTAATGCACCAGCAGCTGGTATCAGGCCAACAGTCCAAATATTCCAAGTCTTCATATCATTTAACCCATCCTTCAACATTATCTCCACACAAATCTATAACTGGCATAGGTTTGACCCTGCCATCTCTCCACCACAGAATTAGATTCCAATTTATGTATTAGTTTTCATACAAAAATACATCTTAGGAGGAATTATCCAGCCAGGGCTTAATAATTGTTAAGAAGAGGTCATCCCTGTTTAGAAACACCAGAAAAAGTAGGTGTCCGGAAATTTTAGCTGTGGATCAGTCCTTGCTTTCAGGTCAGCACTGTCCTGCCCATTTTTCTTCAGAAAGAAATGTGTGGGTTTCTCACATATAAAATGAGATGCTGCTATTTCCCTTCTTCTAAAGAATTCTTCTCTCTGTGTGCTAAGATATGTAGAAAGTCTGATGGAATGCAATTCTCTTACTGCTACCAAACACTTGTAACAAAACAAATTACAGACAACCCCCAATTTGTGCAGGGGTTGAGTTCCTGGGCCCCCCCACACGTAACCCCCCCCTCACCCCACCCCTTTGCCCAGCCATTTCTGGGTTGCAGCAATGCATGTGTGCACTGAACAAGCGTAAAATGGCCATTGCCTGAACACTTGCATTTTGCACTAGATACAAAGACTAAAAGTAGAAGAAACTGTTTCAGACTTTCTCCAAAGCAGAATGAGACACAAGATCCCATTCCTCCTCTAAATACCAGTTGTCTCCTATGCTCAACATGATTTATTTTAAAAAAAAAACAAAAAAAAAACAACCTACACCTCCATATTTCATGCTTGAAATCTGGATTAGTAGGCATTATTTTCCTCAGTAGGTGTGGTCACTGATAGAATTCAGTTTATGATCACTATTGGTGGCGATATGGAAATGTTTTCAGGCCCAGTGGGTAAAAATGTTTAAATTTTCTCATAGATTTTTGATGTGTTCTAGAATCTATAAACGTTTTAACCTACCCTAAGGACAGATACCACGGAAAGAATGATGGTACCGATATTACCATGGGATGTTGCATATTAAGCTAATCTCTGAACAAGAAAGTACAAGACAATGGATTATTCAAGTTAAAAGTGATAGCAACATGGAAAGTAATCTTACATGTCAATTGCTTAATTTTCTCACAGAATCCCTTAAAGACCTACATCATTGTATATAGCCATGTGAATGTACAAATGAAAATGATTTAAACATTTAAATGCACAGAATACTCAAGGCACAGCTGCATGAGCTTTGCGATTTTCAGAACAAGAAAAGCAAAATTTTGCAAAAAAAAAAAAAGGTTAAAAATTAGCACACATTTAGTCTGAATAAATAAGTCAGCATGTAATAGCCATAGAAAATGGGTAGGGTATCAAATGCCTGTCCACTAAAAACCCAACTGAACCCTTCTGGCTATGAATATTTCATCAGCCTGAATAACTAAATTTAAAACAGATAGATTTAATTTTATCTTAATTTTGCAGGCAATGCATCTTTGTTTTACAGGCATGCAAAATAAACATCGGTTTGTTGCAATACTACAAATAGCTACTGACAGATACTATACAAATAGATACTGATATTCTGATTCTGATAGACTATTCCGATAGGTCATACTCCAACGTAAAGGGGACAGAAGAATGTAGTCTCATTCTTGAAGACTGTTTGTATCATGGCCTGAATATATACTCACGCAGTTAAGTCAGCAAGTCAACCTAGGATTTAGCAAGAGTAAATATTTTGAGTGTGTACTGAGAAGCACTACATGAGCAAATATGTTGTACAGATGACTCACAATTTGCATGGGGGTAGTTCCAGGAACTGCATGAAAAGCCAAAATCGCCTATAGCCAGAACTGCCTCCACACGACCATCGCTACCTGTGTGAGACCTTCTCAGAGCCCAGTAAGCAAGGAATAGGTCTTAAAACAGAACTTTCCAAACCTTTAACGTTGGTGACACACACTGTAGACATGCATCATTTTGTAACACAGTAATTCAGTGTTACTAGCAAATTGGAGGTTAACTAAGCCCTTTCCAGCCCAAGGAGGAGGGCGGGGAGTATTTGCATGACAGTGCAGCCAACACACTTAACGTTTCAGGACAGTTTGGAAAGCTTTGCCTTAAAAGCTCTTTCTAAGACAGAAAAACCTGGCTCAGGGAAGATTTCACATGAGCTCTAGAGATCATTGCAAGATATCAGATGGCTAATAGGCCAGTTTCAACACACTCACATATCCTCCATCCAGACAAGGAAGAAGTATTATCAGAGTGCAAGGACTCATGCAAGCTAGCCAAGAACACTTAAAGAAGGTGAGAAGCAGGGTGGATGAGGGGTGTGGCTGGGCAGAGACTCAAGAGCTACATACAGAGACCTGGAAGACTGCATTTGTCCCTGTGGCCCAAGGTTCCCCACTGTGACCCTAGAGAATTATTCTAATTTAGCATGTTTCAGCTCACCGGAAGGGCAGATCCTGAAGCTGAGGCTCCAATACTTTGGCCACCTCATGAGAAGAGAAGACTCCCTGGAAAAGACCCTGATGTTGGGAAAGATTGAGGGCACAAGAAGAAGGGGACAACAGAGGACGAGATGGTTGGACAGTGTTCTCGAAGCTACAAACATGAGTCTGACCAAACTGCGGGAGGCAGTGGAAGACAGGAGTGCCTGGCGTGCTCTGGTCCATGGGGTCACGAAGAGTCGGACACGACTAAACGACTAAACAACAACAAAGCATGTTTAATGTTGAGCTGGGGAGCTTGCCCAATACAGCGGTACCTTGGTACTCGAAAAGCTTGGCTCCCAATGCCATAAACCTGTAAGTGTTCTGGTTTGCGAATGTTTTTCAGAAACCAAATGTCAGACGTGGCTTCCACTTGAGTGCAGGAATCTCCTGCAGCCAATTGGAAGCCGTGGCTTTGTTTTCGAACAGTTTTGGGAATCGAATGGACTCCCAGAATGGATTAAGTTCGAGAACCAAGGTACCACTGTACTGGACTTGCAACTGACAGACAATCAATGTTACTAATGAATTTATAACACAGAACTTTTTCCATGAGAAAAAGATACTGGAAACTTTTCTACAGATTTTTCTACTCCACTGCTCCAAATGCTTCCTGATAATTGTTATATAAAACAATGTACTCCTGAGTGTTTCAGACTCTTCCATCTTCTGCAGGACATGAAAGTAACTGGTCTAATGCAGAAATATACACCAAATCAATGAACATGCTAACATGAGCCAAAAGTTACTTCTTAGAAACTGGTTCTAATTGGCGAAAAAATGAAAAATACATATTTAAGAAAAAGCCTGCCACACCCCAGCAGATAAAAAGGTCTTTGGTGGTAATGTGAACCCTGTCAGGAGCTATAATGCCAGGAACCCATATAATGAAATAGTAGCCTATTCAGAACAAAGTGCAAACACAATAGGACTGGAAAGCTAGAACATTTAAAATTGCTGCATCCACAATCTTGGTCATGTCATTAAGTCAAAATCTTCAGCATTATTATAATTTAAAACACAGAAATGGTGTTAAGATGCCTATCCAGTAATTTCTCCTTAAATATGTGATCTTGGAAAAACAAATTTAATAACCAATATAAAATAATTACCTATGTGACTTAAGAACGCTGAAGCAGCGGGCAACTATGAAAGGAAGCAGCCTTTCAGAAGCAAACAAAATCTACACCTTTTGTGGCACTGAAAAGTCAGATTGCCCCACCATCTCCCTTTAAGGGTTGGCCCATTTTAAATCAAATTATAAAACCAACTGCCATTCCCGCTTTTACTTATAAAAGGCTCGAGTGTCTCAGAACAGCACAGCAAAGGAAGCATTATTTAAGAGTCCTTGGCACCCCTACCTTAAATGTATCACTTCCAAGACACAGAACAAACAGGTTGCTACAATAAAGTAAATCTAATTTTAAAATTAAACTAGCCTACATTGGAAAAGTGTGTTATAGAGGAACAAGTTTACACCCAGACAGCACATTTTACTCCATGTGAGAGATTGTTCTAAACAGATTTACGACAAGTCAATGAATATAACAAACCATGGTGCTTAGGATAACTATGCTACTAGTATTTACCTGCTTCTTCTTTGATAAACTGCAAGTCTTCTTCTGGATATTGGACCGATGATTGAGTAGCTGCACATTCTTCTAATGTTTCTTCATTATTGGGTGGTATATTGTAAACAAACCTTTTAGCAGTTTGGTTTTTCCTTCTTGCTTTTCCAGGTTCTTGAAGCGATTGTCCCTGTGAGCTCATATCATTCCATACAAACACCTTTCCCTCACCTTGAGATTCATTTTCAGCCGTTTCAGGTGAGCTGTCCTGGACCCAATCATGCATTTGGTAATTTTCAGATTGGCTCTCATCTATGCAGTAGCCATCATTTTCAGTTTTTATGCTGCTTGCCAAGTTAGTAAGATTTCGTGTGGCCCAAAAACTAGCAACTTTCTGATCCCTTGAAGACAATCCATCCCTGCTAACAGACCTTCTATTGTAATCCACAACGACAGCTTCTGGGGCTTCTGATTTTATACTTATATTTAAGGCATCTTTGATAAAATTGCGACAGGATTGGACAACCTCTGTCATTTGAAGGTAGCTGGCCACTGACATTACTTCAATTGCATTCTGGCTTGTAAGCACAAGGTTGCCAGAATATAGAAAGTCCAAGATGACAGAGAAGCCTTGAACAGCAACAACATCTAAGTAGGTAACAGTGGTTTGGTTACGGCTTTCTTTGTTTGTAAAGCAATATAGAGTCTTGAAGAAACGGCTGCCTGCAACCAGGATGTTTTTGTGAGCCCTGAAGACCTTTCCACTCACTACAATATGAACATCACAAAGAATGCCCTTTTTTCTCTGCTCGTTTAGTTCTTGTAATAGTTGATAGCAGTAAGAGTTCTCATTTGGCCTAATGTTGTAATCACAGTCTCTCTCATTAGCCAATTCCGATGTTACTTCAGATTCCTGTAATTGAGAATGGAGAAATTAAGAAGTTAGCATCTAAGTACTGACTTTTTCGTTTTAAGTTCCAAATGAATAAGGCTTTTTTTTTTAAATTTCTAACTTCCCAATTAAATAAGTATTTTGTTTAGTGCTCAGCACACAGCCGCCCCATCGTTCAGTTTAACAAAACATACACTTAAAAAGTGGTATCATGCAGCCAACACAAATCAAGGATTCTCAACTATTTCAACTCATTATTTCTTGACTCTATGATAAACTTTACTACCAGCTGGATTAGAAATGCCTTTTTGATAACAAGCAGATAAGCTATATTAAGGATACAACCTCATGCTGTTTCCAGCTGCTTAGGAGAAACAGGCACTGTTCCCTCACTGAAGAATGCAACTGCACTTAGAATCATGAGTTGGAAGGGACCACCAAGGGTCATCTAGTCCAACCCCCTGCAATGCAGGAATCTCAACTAAAGCATCCATGACAGATGGCCATCCAAGCTCTGCTTAAAAGCCTCCAAGGAAGGGGAGTCCACAACCTCTCAAGGGGAGTCCACCAGCTCTTACTGTCAGAATGTTCTTCCTGGTGTTTAGTTGGAATCTCCTTTCTTGTAACTTGAAGCCATTGGTTTGAGTTCTACCCTCCAGAGCAGGAGAAAAAAAGCTTGCTCCATCTTCCACCATGTGACAGCTCTTTAGATATTTGAAGATGGCTATCATATCTCCTCTCAGTCTCCCCTTTTCCAGGCTAAACATACTCAACTCCTTTAACAGCTCCTCAGAAGACTTGGTTTCCAGAACCCTTGATCATCTTGACTGCCCTCCTCTGCACATTCTAGTTTGTCAACATCCTTCTTAAATTGTGGTGCCCAGAACTGGACACGGTATTCCAGGTGTGGTGTGACCCAGGCAGAATAAAGAGGGACTAGTACTTGCCTTGATCTGGACTCTATACTTCTGTTGATGCAGCCTAGAACAGCATTAGCTTTTTTTGCTGCTGCATCACACTGTTGACTCATGTTAAGCTTGTGGTCCACAAGACACCTAGATCCTTTTCTCATGTACTGCTAGTAAGCCAAGTCTCCCCCTACCTTATATTTGTGCTACTGATTCTGCCTTCCTAAGTGCAGAACCTTACTTTTGTCCCTACTGAAATTCACATTGTTGGTTTGGGCCCAGTTCTCCATTCACTCTGCTAAGGTCATATTGAATCCCAATTCTGTATTCAACACCATTAGCTACCCCTCCACGTTTGGTGTCATCTGCAAATTTGATGAGCATTATCTCAGTTCTTTCATCCAATGACTTCAAAACAAGGTGATTAATCCTTTGCTATAGAAATAAAACTCAGCCAAGCACACACTGCAAGGAGTGTCTACTCATCCCTGCTTCACTTCTAGATAGTCCCAGCATAAGTCCATTGGCCATTGTTTACTCCTCATGATACAGCCTACAATATTTCCCTTCCAAACCAGGAACTATGGATTCAAATCAGGAACACCAAGAAGAGCCGAAAATGGGCCTCTCGTAAGCTTCATTTACTTGCACTAACAAGGCAATTCTCACATATGCTAGCTAACAGAACTACTAAAAGGGGAGTGCAATATTCCCAGGTGTTCTAAATCAATAGCATTTTTTCCTATCTCTTTCCAGTCTCCTATTCTCTCCATTCCTAGCTAGCACAGTGAAGTAGTATATATTCCCTGTTCTCTCTGCACCCAAGGTTTTTCACAAGCTTTCCTTCAAAATTTATGGGCTGAGTTTTTAGCTAGCCTGCCACCTTAGTCCTATCTAACAAATTGAAGAGGAAATATTTATATAAATATAAATAGGACAATTTTATATCTTGATTAACAAAGCAGTTATAATAAGGAGCCAGGAAGGAGTGGAGCAGCAGTTCCACTGGCACATCCAAAGCCCTGCTGACCCACATCGGCCAGGGTGCGCATGTACTGCTGTTTTTAAATTAATTTTTGCTATACTAGCTCCAGGCTAGAGTAACCAAGGATGAAGCCCTTGAAGTGATCCATGGAGCTTTTGATCCCGTGGGTCCAAAGTTGAAGGTGCACCTGTTTCAGAGTTTACTGACACAGCAGAGCCCCCTCACAAGAGGAGTTCCTCTCACCCTCAGCCAAAACACCCTCATCCTCCACCCCACAAATTAATAGTCAGTGGTGCCTTTCTTCCTTGCACAAGTTACACACCCAGAAAAAGTATAGATGATTCCACTGTCTTTGCCTACCAAACCAATAATCTCAGTTAACACAATTATGGGTATCAACTAACACTCCCTCAAATGCAATGGGACTAGAACTCTTTGTATCCTATGCAGAAAGAAGACCGGGGCGGGGGGGGGGGGGGAGAGTAACAGTAGCACACACATACGCCTTTGATACTCACCTGAAGGCAACTGTTAGTTGCTGCAAAATGCTACATCAATTTTACCTTTGTCACACACACTTTCAGCCTAATCTGTCCTGTGCAGCAGCTCTACACACCAGAAGTTGGTGGTTGCTCTAGCAACACAAAACCATGTTGATATATGGGTATAAAGCCAGAGGCTGGGATGTGAACCCAGTTACAGTAACTGCTGTATCATCTAATAACTTGATACAGCTGGTAATAGGATATAGCTGAAAACGTATGACAATGTAAGCAATGCATTTGTTAATTGGAGCACAATTAATTCAGGATTCAGCAACCAAAACCTGACTTTGGCTTGTTCCCAAAGTGCCCCATGCTTGAGCAATAGATATTTAGTGGTTTTATTATTCATTTGCTATTATCATTCAAGTTAAGTCTTTATGATTACATTATTTCTTTTTTAAAAATCTCAGTATACATATTGGAGAACATGCGACAAAAATACAAGAAAGACCTGATGTCAGTGTCAATATAGCACCTGAAAAAAGTTACTATTAATGTAAGAACTATCCCCATATGGGACAGTTGCATATTCCTGCATTGCAGGGGGTTGGACTCAATGATCCTCCAACTCTACAATTCTATGATACTTTGTAATAAGTGATACTTTGTAAAGAAGTATCATGCTAAACAATTCTTCTTTAAAAACTCATGTGCCAAAGGGATTTTCTAGAAATTTAGTTACCAATTACCAATTTGTGGGGTGCAACAAGAGCAGTAGCAAATCTTGATTGCACAATGGAAAGGGACGTACTATACCTTGTGGTAAGAGTGGCTCAGAACCCTGCCCAACTGCCAAATAGGATTAGAAACTGGCTCAATCTCTGTATTACAACAAGCTATGATTACCTGTAACTATCACTATGCCATCGCAGCTCTAATGCTGAACTATAATGAATGCTAACTAGTGAAGATGCAGGCAAGCCTAATGGTGAGTAACAAGAAGACCACTCAGGGCATCCCAAACTGTCAACTCATGTCTGAACTTGGATCAGTTACCACAAAACTGCCCAATACCAGAATTCTTTGTAAGAATCTAGCAAGCAGTAAGTAATAATAATAATAATAATAATAATAATAATAATAATAATACTACATTTTTTATTTGTATCCCACCCTCCCCAGCCAAAGCTGGGCTCAGAGCGGCTAACAACAAGTAAAAATAGCACAGTGTACATAAAATCACACAGTCAATTAACATACATTCTAAAATCAATTAAGAATCAAATTAATGGCAACCATTGGGTTAAGGTTCTATGAGGATTACAGAAGGAGAGAGGGGGTTAGACTGTGCCTTGGTCAAAGGCCTGGCGGAACAGCTCTATATTGCAGGCCCTGCGGAAAGATGTCAAGTCCTACAGGGCCCTAGTCTCTTGTGACAGAATGTTCCACCAGATTGGGGCCATGGCCAAAAAAGCCCTGGCTCTGGTCGAGACCAGCCTAACCTCCCTGTGGCCCAGGATCTCCAAGATGCTTTTATTTGAAGAGCGCAAGGTCCTCCATGGGACATACAGTCATACCGCGGGTTACGAATGCTGCAGATTGTGGACCGCGCTGAACCCGGAAGTACCAGAACGGGTTACTTCCGGATTTCAGTGCTTGTGCATGCGCATAAGCGCAAAAATGACATCACACACATGCGCAGAAGCGCCAAATCACATCACACGTGTACGCAGATGTGGCGCTGCAGGTTGTGAACGTGCCTCCCGCACGGATCACGTTCGCAACCTGAGGTGTGACTGTACCAGGAGAGGCGGTCCCGTAGGTATGATGGTCCTAGGCCGTATAGGGCTTTAAAGGTTAAAACCAGCACCTTAAACCTGATCCTGTACTCCACTGGGAGCCAGTGCAGCTGGTATAGCACCAGGTGAATGTGATTCCGGGGCGAGGACCCCATAAGGAGTCTCACCGCGGCATTCTGCACCCGCTGGAGTTTCTGGGTCTGTCTCAAGGGCAGCCCCACGTAGAGTGAGTTACAATAATCAAGCCTGGAGCTGACCGTCACGTGGATCACAGTGGCTATGTCAGGGTGAGAGAGGTAAGGAGCCAACTGCTTAGCTTGGTGGAGATGAAAAAATGCCGCCTTTGTTATAGCTGCAACCTGTGCCTCCATAGAAAAGGAGGTGTTGAAGATTACACCCAAACTCTAAACAGGGCCCTGGCACTAATTGTGCCCCCGCAAGAGATGGGAGTTGGCCCCCCAATCCCATATAGTCCTGACCCAGCCAAAGGACCACTGTCTTCGAAGGATTTAAGTTCAACCGGCTCCCACGTAACCATCCAACCACAGCTTCCAAACATCTGATCAGTGTGTCTGGGACCGAGTCAGGATGGCCGTCCATCAACAGGTAGAGTTGGGTGTCATCAGCATAGTGATGGCAACCCAAACCGAAACTCCGAACAAGCTGGGCGAGGGGGCACATAAAGATGTTGAAAAGCATCGGGGAGAGTATCGCACCCTGCGGCACTCCACATCCCAAGGAGTGGCGTGACGAGTTTCCCCCCACAAGCGCCACCCTCTGTCCCCGACCAGAGAGAAACGAGCTCAGCCATTGAAGGGCTGTGCCTGGGCCCCCATGTTGGCAATGCGGTGGTACTAGGTTAACATGCAGACAAAATCAACAGTGAACTAAAACCACTGAGCTACCATTTACTGCTTAATCCTATGGTCTTTGGAAGACCTATATTTCTTCTGCAGGTTGACCTACATTTGTTCTTTTCTTATGCAATTTAATCAATTGAAAGGCAAGGTGCAAATCTGTAAGAAACTCAGAGGTTAGAAACTCAAATGGCACCTTAAATTAGGTTACAGTTGCCACAATGGAATGTCTAAGTACCATTTTTTCATGCAATGAAATTTATTATTATTATTATTATTATTATTATTATTATTATTATTATTGCTTTCATTTCTATACCACTTTATATTTTAAAGCAAAAATTTCAAAGTTTACAGCACATTAAAACATCAAATTAAACAATTCAGAATAAAAGAAATTCAAGCTTCAAAAAAAGTATTTCAGATCCTTCTCTAAGTGACATTTTGTTTAATTTATATAGCTGCCCCATAGCAGTAGTACCCTAGAAAGCCAGGGGGGTGTAGTGGTTAAAGTGTTGGAATAAGACATGGAAGCTTAGAATTCAAATCCCCACTCAAGTCATGAAGCTCACTGGGTGACCTCTGGCCAGTCACAGCCTCTTAACCTACCTCACAGGGTTGTTGTACAGATTAACTGGGGGGAGGGTTTAAACCATGCACTCCTTAGAGAAAAAGGTGGGATATAAATACAATAAATAAGCTCTTCTGTTTACCTGCTTAAGAAAGCTGGAGAGGCCAGCCAGATGGAGATGTCAGTTGCCAACCTGGCGTCCAGAGATCTCCATGTGGTCAGTTAGACCTGCTCCAGTCACAAAATGCACCTGGCGGATTTCTAACTCTGATTGTACTTAATATTTTTCTATAAAAAGTTGCAACCTATTCTACCAGTCTTTCCCTCCAAGACAAAATGCTCCTTTTCATTCAGAATCCTCAAGTCAACATACGTTTTAAAAAGAAAAAGATAAACAGTCAACAAGGCTGATGGGATTATTTTCTTTCCCAGCAAAGAGCTGACACTTAAAACTATGGCAGATTTTGAAATATTTTCTTCACACCCAATTATATAGAAACAATATAAATAATTTCATGTCAGTGCTGGTCTTCAGCTGTGATTTCCACATTTTTAATTTTTTTAAAATCTATTTTTTATTTATGAAGTTAGCAGTTATACCACACTGTTGACCACTACAGTTTACATTTTAACTTTTTAATATGTGATACAGTTACTTACATCACAATCCTATACATGTCTTGGAGGCAAGTCCCAGTAAGTTCAATGGTGCTTACTTCCAAGAGACAAATTACAAGACTGGAGCCCTAGAATTTCAGCTAAACAGGATAGCTACACCCCACTGCACCTCTCCAGATATGTATGCCAAGACATCTACATAAAAAATAGAAAATATTAAAACATAGGTGTACAATTTCATTAGAAATGCACAGGGTATAAATATACCACACCTCTGCTTTCCAGACACTAACAAGCCTTGTGACTCAATCATATTTGGGCTAGAAAACTGGGGTTGGGTTTTTTGCTGTATTTTATTAATTACTGACATTTTTAAATATTATATATTGTAGGGGTTTTTTGTATGCCAGCCAGGAAATATTTAATGATGGATGACTAGAATAGAATAGAATAGATAAAACACAGCTATGTTTAGTGCACCCAAAGGTCAACATTTAATTGTCAGTCTGCAAACAGAGGGTGGTATCCAACAAAGTTTCATTAGCCATAGAATTTCTGGCTGTGCAATGAAACTTCCTCTCCTTCTCCTCTCCATGTGCACCCAAATGTGTTCTGGGAGTTCCCCCAATACTCCAGAACAGATCTGGAGAATGCATGGAGGGAAGGAGAGGGAGGTTTTCCTGCACAGCCAGAAATCCACTTCACTGGATACTGCCCACAGCAATAGGACTTACCCTTTCTCTCCCCTGCAGCCCCACAAAACTGATACAGAATTGGGGACTCTCCAGAGCAGGAAGGGCTGCTGTGTGTGCAGGCTAGAGAGGAGGAAGGGAAAGTTCATCCATGCAACATTGGATTTCACCCAAGCAATTTCACAAGTATTGTTGTTACTGTATGTCTGATTTCTGAAGTGGTTTACAATGCATGGACAGGGAAGGGGTTGGGTCTGTTCTTTACACTAAGCTAACTAAACACACAGCTTCATGAACCCTAGGCACTAGAAATTTAGAAGCAAAGATGATAGTAACAGAAGCTGAAGATCATTTAGTTTTCAAGTTAAAGAACTTTAGCTCCTGCTGAGCACAAAGCCTACATATTCAGGCAGAAGTGTGCCATGCGCTTTTCCAAGTGCTACACTGGAAAGAGAACAGAAATCCTACTTGTCTTACTTCTCATAACTGAAAATCATCATTAAAAAAAGCATAATGAAATTTTCTTTGTAATGTGCTGTTGTGATAATCACACATCACCTTTTCTAGACAAGGCAAAGTTTTTACCTAGACATTTGACAAAGGGAAACAAGTGAATGGATTCCATACATTCTACAAGAAAATTCAGATTGCTATTTTATACTGCTGCTCCCTCAAATGTCTGTGAAATGCAAGGTGAAATATAAGATGTGCAAACGGGAGGATTTTAATTAGCTTAACAACCTAATCTTCAAACAGATCTTCAGACACAAGCCCAAGAGATTTGGAGACTAACGCCCTACATCTATTTTCGGGATCCTTAAACTGAAGAGAGATCAGCTTCCTGTGCCTATTTAAAATATTATACCCCATATACTCCACTGCATGAGTCTAAACCAGCTTTCTCAATCTGTTGCCCTCACAATGCCTTGGAGTACAACTCCCATCAGCCCAACTGAGGAAAACTTCTGCATTTTACATAATTAAGTATGGAATAAGGAAAGCAACAACTACACTAATTGGAGCTGCTCATGTTTTACTTTGAGGGGAAAATTATTTGTTAGGCTTCCCAGATATGCTACCTACAGGGGAAAATATAACCACTAAAGTTCAAATAGAAAGAAAGAGATATAAGACTTATGGAAAATATCTCCCAAGCAAAATGTATTCCAAGTCATTTAGAAGGAATCAGAACAATGACTTCCCATATCTGAGACTCCTGTAAACTTGAAACTACAGCTGTTACCCACCACTATCTCAGTGCTGAAATACAATAGCTGTTATAAAGAAATTAGAATACGTTAACTATTGAAATGCTAATGTTTAAGGACATACTCTGTAGGACACATTGCTTTCACTAGTCTCCAACACTCTATTCATTAAGATCAGTACTGCTACAGATGAGAAACAGTTTTTCAGCAAGTTGATACAAATACAGCCACCAGTGAATATTTTCTTTCCTTTAATCACAGGGAAGAATTTTATAGTTAAAAGACTGAAAAGATGCACAGTGCATAGAAAGCACCAAACCAAGCTCTGGGTGTTTGAAAGGCATACTGTCCTTTTTCCAGCACAAAAGTTTCAAGCAGGAAAACCTAGAAGTTTATAAAACTGAAAAGACATTTATTCAATAGTGCTTAAAGCCTAAGTGACTATCCATGCTAAAAGCAGTAGGAACATGTAGCACACGAAGACAGAAGTCAATAGAGAAGGTCACAAATTTAAGCTGGCCTTCAAAGCCAATCATCATTAATATGACCTTGCCCCTTAAGTACCAAATATTTTACTGTTCTGAGGCAAGCATCTTCAAAAACAAAGCACAAATGCAGTGAAAACAATCCTTATTACCAGCTCCAAGCTCAGGAAAGCAGAGGTGTCTACATTCTGCTTCATAAATTACCTCCTAGGCACCTGTACAGAGATTTCCCTGCCCTAATCCTGAGACTGGAGTTGTAAAAGAACTGCCAGTATTGCTTCCTCTATTTCTCCCTCCCATCTCTCCACCAATTGGGGAGGGGGGGGGGAGACACAACAACCACCTCCATTCCCAGCACCTGTCAACAACAGGTAATGTGCTGCCCATTCCCCAGCTCCCTCTTCAATTGCAATTGGTCCAGAAGAGAAGAGGCAAGAGTGTGTTGATAAAGGTCAGGTGCAGCTCATCTGTCCAGCACTCACTGGTTCTGGCAAGGAGGCAAGAACATACCAGTGATTTTTTTTTGGGGGGGGAGGTGCTGGCCTACCATGCTTAGGGTGAAAGTCTATTTATGGGGCCCCCAGATGAGAATGTTTTGGAGCCTGCCTATGCACAGGCCCTATACCCATTCCAGCCTCTCTAGTACTGCCCTACTAACTCAAATGAGGTAAGAGGCACACTCACACCAAGACATGGAATGGTGGGAAAAGACTGTGTTGTGGTTACATATATTCTGTAATATGCATGCAAGTTTTAGGGGAACTGCCATAACTTTGAACACTGTCTTCCACATGGCCAATTTCAGTTTCTCAGTTATGAAGATCCTTGTGCTGTCTTATGCCAGGAATGGAAGACCTGTGGCCCTCGGACATTGATTGCTGGGCTGTTGAACTTCCATTCTACTAGTCATACTGACTGGGAGCAACAAAATCTGGAAGCCCCGGGGCTCCTACCCTTGCCTTAGGCCAAATCACTAGCCATAAGCTAGCTCCAGTCCCGTCTAATAACGGGTCTTTGAATGTGCACAACTATCAGATGACCGCATGATTCAGATGTACATGGGCATCTGTTTCATTCACATATCCCTTAGCTGATTCTCCTAACCAATCTTAAATTATTTTTATGAAGCTAGAAATGCTATTCTGAATTCCTAGAAATGTAAAAAATTCTACTTCACCACTATTTTAAAAAATGTAGAACCAAACATACTATGTAGATACTTAATCATCTATATCCAGGTTTGCAGATGCAAAAGTGTCATGTGCAACTAATTTCAGTATCAGTTTTACATCCGGAAAGCTGAGGGAATTTCTAAAGTTTGATAGTATCTAGGAATACAGAATATTCCTATTGGAGTAGGCTAAACAACTAATGTAATATTGCAAACCTGCACAAAAGCTTCTACGCAACTCACTTGGTTTCATTAATATTCTACACGTAACCATTGCACTGAAGATAATGAAAGCCACTCAAAGCATCCTTCAGTACTATTTATAAACTATCTGCTGTCTTTGTGTGGGGGTGAATTACACCTTTCACAAAACTCTAAGAACTCTTCAAAGTTTCATTTCAGACAATTAGACCTAGTGTGGTGTAGTGGTCAGTGTTACACTAGGATCTGGGGGACCAGGGTTCAAATCCCCACTCTGTCATGAAGCTCACTAAGTGACCATGAGCCAGTCACTGCCTCTCAGACTAACCTACTTCACAGGGTTGTTGTGGGGATTAAATGAGGACAGAAAGAACAATGTACTCCTTGGAGAAAAAGGTGGGATATAATGCAATCAATAAATTTCAGTATCATTTACAGATTTTTCCAACTGTGGTTATTTGTGTTTTTGAAGCATAGGGCGCTCTGTGTTAAAGCATCATATATGCATCATATATGTACAAAGACAAATGTGCACTTTACATTTGCACAGGGATCAACTGCAGAGGTTACTGCCTGCCAGGAGAACCTTACTTGTGTCTTCCCCATCTTTTACATTGGAGAAATAGATTGGAGAAACAAGTAATTACCATACAGGAAGCTATTATACAAGGTAAACATTATGGCAGCTCACAATGTTAAAAGGTTATGTGGCAGTCGGTAAAGCTTCTAAACAAAACTAACAGACAAGTCAGCTTGAAAACAGAAGGCAGAATAATCTGCTTACTGGAGACAGAAGGTGAACAGAGTACAATGTGCCCTCAAACCCAGGCTATAGGGGAGAGGAGAATCCATTTAAAGCAGCTCGCACACGTGGGCACGCTGGCTCGCACGAGACTCCCCAAAGGAGAGAGATGCCCCCCCAGCCCTGACCCCCACACCAGCCGCCGCCCCCCCCCCGTCGAAAACACTGCTCCCCCCTCCCTGATTCAACTGACCTGCTCAGCAGTGACAGGCTCGTTGAGGCGGTGCTCGGTGGAGATGTGGTGCCTGAGAAGCAGGGCGCGCTTGTAGTTGCGAGTGCCCTTGCAGAGCTCGTCGTGCCCTCCGCCGCCGTTGCTGCCGCCGTCCGCGGAGGTGTTCGTGGAGGCGGAGGCGGCGCACCAGGCACAGGACACGAGTCCGGTCTGCTGGCAGTACTGCAGCCACGGGAACTCCTTGAGCCAGGCGCTCTGGAAGGAGACGTGCAGCTTCTGCAGGAGGGACTTGGGCCGGGCCGCCAGCGGGAAGTGCTGGATGCTTTCCCCCTCCCCCGCGCCCACGCTGCTGACCTCCGCCTCGTCTCCCCCGGACCGCCTGCTGCTGCTGCAGCTGCCGCCCTCGGCGCCGCTGCCATCGCCCAGGCTGCCCCCCTCGCCGTCCTCCTCGTCCTCGCTGCTGTCGCTCAGCGACCCCCCGTCCTGCACCAGGTCTTTCCCCTCCAGCACGCCCACGAGCTCCAGGTCCTCCTCCTCGCCGCCGCCGGCCCCCCGCCCGTTCAACGGCCGCCGCGGCCAGGCCGCCCCCTCGCAGCCATTGTTCGCCGACGCCGAGCCCCCGCCGCGGAAGGCCAAGGTCCGGCGGTTCCTCTCGGCGAACATGGGGCCCACCGGGGCGGCAGCGACCGGCGCGTCGGCGCCCACCGAGTTCGGAGGAGTGGTGGGCAAGAGCAGGAGGTCCTTCCCGGCGGCGTCCGTGGCCTCCAGCTCAGGCACATCGAACTCCACCGTCTCCAGCTCCACTTCCTCCTCCACCCCCTGGCCGTTCAGCTGCTCGGCCTCCTGGCGGACCCAGGCCTCGCTCGCGCCGCCGCCCCCGTTCGCCGTCGGGACGCCGCCTCCCGCAACAGCGGCGGCGGCGGCGGCCGCGCTGACCAGGCCGCCCCCCCGGAACGCCAAGGTCCTGCGGTTCATCTCGGCGAACATGGCGGGCGAGCGCGCGCGCGCCCCCCGCCCGCCTGCCTCCCCACCGCCCTCGCGCCCCCTCCCTCTCTCTTCCCGCCGCGCGCCCAACTGTCGCCCGCCCCCCCTCCCCTCCTAACCGACCGCGGTGACGGGTAAAGACGACGGAGGCAGCGAGCCTTCGCGGTTAGGTTCCAGTCAGCCTTCCCGAGTAATTAAAAAAAAGGAATAAGGGCGAGGGGGGGGGAGGCTGAAATCTTATCCCGGCGCTCTCTAGCCCGTGTGGCCGCCGCCGCCGCCTCCTTCTCCTCAAGCGCTCGCTCTCCCCACAATGGATCCGACTCCGCCAGCCCCAGCAGCAGCAGCAGCAGCCCTTCCGCCCCAGCAGGCCCCGGCCCAGGTCGAATGGCAAATGAACAACGGACTGCGCCCACAATGCACTGGGGCGGCGGCGGCGGCAGCAGCAGCCGCCGACGCCGCGGGGGAGGGGAGGAGAAAGAGGGAGAAGGAAGGGGGGCAGGGAGGGGGGCGAGGAGGAGCCCGAACAGCTGGCGAGTGTCAGGTTTTAGTGCGCGCTCGCGTCATGCGCGCCCGCCCCGCCTCGCCACGAGTTGGCAGGACTTTCCGTGCGCGGCGTCCCCCGCTCGTCGTCGTCGTCGTCGTCAAAGCGCCCCCCCCCACTCCCTTCCACACAAAACACCTTTCCGTCCCCAAAGACACGGCGCGGCTGTGCCCGCCCCTTCGCTGAGGGAGGGCCCTCCACCCTCCTGAGGCGAAACTCCCACCCCTTTGACATCATCGCCCTACAGCGCCCAGAAGTGGACATCTTGACTCGCCCACCGCACTGTGGGCCGCGCCGCGCCCCGATTCCCCTTCCCTCCCTCCCCACACACCCCGCCCTGAGGACACCGAAACCTTCCTCGGTTACGGCTCGCTGGAGAGCCATCTCGGCATCCCGCCCTGGGCGATAAGCGAAAACGACGCTCCCCCCTCAGAAGCGCTCACACAACAAGGCGCCACGCACGCACACACACAGAGTGCATAACAGGCTCTGCTAATCTCCTTCCCCCAGAGCACACGCAACGGCGTGGCTTCTCCCGTCCAGCAGCACCCAGTGGGGGAGCCTCGCTGCGCCCTTGAACCCGGCGCCCGCCTCTGAAAGCCGCTCCGCCGGCGCTGTGTGGGAGGGTGTGAACGCGCGCAGTGTTTTGGAAACGCTGCCCGTGGGCTACGACGCCTGGGCTGCTCAGCGAGCTCCGGTGCCAGGCCCCGGCATAATTACTTTTTGCAAATGCACCGCCCCGAGTGCCTTTATTGCGCTTATTGTGAAACGGGGAATTTAATTATAAAGGTCATGCACGTGCTGCTGCGAGTCAGGGTTGCTCTGTTGACACGCGCGCGCGGCCGTTGCGTCACTCGCCGCCTACCGAAGCGCTTCTCTCCCGGGCGTGTTGCGACCTGCGCAGCCTTCGAAACCGGAGTTGACACACTCCAGCGACCCGAGAGGTTGCGACGGGGTTGCTAAGCCAGCGCGGGGGAGGGAGAGCCGGAAGGAGTGCCGCCTCGGCTGCTGCTGCTGCAGCCGGGTCCCCGGCAGGGCTGCGAGCGCCGAAGCCCGTGGAAATGGAGAAGTTTCGGTGAAAAGAAAAGTTTGGGATAAGGCTGAGGCTGCCAGAAGCCGGATAAAAAAGTTACAAAGCGCGCGCCGCTCCGTTGTGTTGTAATGTTTCAAAGCATCAGCCGCCCGTTTTCCAAAGTTTCCCGCTAGGCGGAAAGGAAAACAGAAGCGGGCCATTCAGTAGCTAACCAAATACTGCTTTGCTGGTTATTCTAATAGGACTTTTCTTTCTCCGACCAAGGCATTGCCTAATGAAACAGAGACTTAGGTTTGTTTTTTTAAAAAAAAAATAACACATTTCTAAGGAAGATCCGCATCCAAAAATATTTTCTCTGCTTTATGTATGGTTATAGCTGGCATATTATTAATAAATTAAATTAGGTTAGATAAATATACATATTGGCAATTGTAATGGGGGGCTGCCGGACAAGGAATAGTCTCTTACAAGGCGGCGGGGGCGGGGGGTTGTATTACCTTTGGGAAGCCACGCTGTTTTCAAATAGTTATTGTTAATATGCACTTATGAAGCACCTGCCTTCTAGTGGTGCAGTTATGGAAAGATAAGGCAGTCCCTGCCCACAGTCTCACAATCTAATAGATACAAGACCTAAGGGAAAAGGAAAGAGCAAAACAAGCACAGGATAAGCTGCTTCAACAGAAGTATAGTGTCTGGATCAAGGGAAGAATAGTACCACTCTATTCTGCCTTGGTCGGACCACACCTTGAATGTTGTGTTCAGTTCTGGGCAGTGGCGTAGCGTGGGTTGTCAGCACCCGGGGCAAGGCAAGTAATTTGCGCCCCCTAACCCTTGAATTTGCGCCCCCTAACCCGTGGATTTGCCCTAACCCCAAATGTTGCGCCCGGTGCGGCCGGCCCCCCCTGCACCCCCCACGCTACGCCACTGGTTCTGGGCACCACAATTTAAGAAGGATGTTGACACTTGGAATGTGTGCTGAGGAAGGCAACCAGAACGATCAAGGATCTGCAAACAGGCTTATGAGGAAGGGTTGAAGGAGTTGAGTATGTTTAGTCTGAAAATGAGGAAAGTGAGGGGAGATATAATAATAGCCATCTGTGTGAAATGGAAGAGGGAACAAGCATGCTTTTTCTGCTCTGGAGGGTAGGACTCGAACCAATGACTTCAAGTTACAAGAAAAGAGATTCTGACTAAATATCAGGAAGAACATTTTGACAGTAAGAGCTTGTGGACTCCCCTTGAGAGGTTGTGGACTCTCCTTCCTTGAAAGTTTTTAAGCAGAGCTCAGAAGGCCATCTGTCATGGATGCTTTAGCTGAGATTTCTGCATTGCAGGGGGTTGGACTAGATGAACCTTGGGGTCCCTTCCAACTACAGTTCTATGATTCTATTATTCTTCATTAAATCTTAACTGGAGCAGCTGTTCCTTCACATATGGGTGTCATGTGATTCTGGAAATCATTTGTTGGTGGTGGTATTTGAAAATTGAATGAAACAAATAGTATGACTAAAATGTGCATTCAGTTTTGAAATGAATTGGATTTACATTCAATTACATTTTCTATATCATGTCAGCAACATTCACACATGACCCACCTTAGGGCATTCATCTAATTAAATACATTTTAGATAACAAAATGAAATGGGAGAACTCATGTAAATTAATCAAAATATATGCATATGAAGAAAAATCATACTTTTGAAGGGAAAATGTATACCTTTTTTTGCATGATACAAGGACATGCTTCGGGAATCTTGAGCAGAAGCCAAGCTGGTCTTTTTGTACAGGGCTTCAATAGTGACTGTCTGTGGTATGGTCTTGTATGGAGAGTGGAGTTAAGTGTAAGATGAAATAACTAGGGTGTGCATGCACACCTGAGAAGTTATTGCTGGGATACCCGTCCACCCAGTTTCAAAACCATAATGGATTTGCCCTAACTGGTTTGTGATGAGCATCTTCAAGAGGCACATGATTTGTTGCAATTTTCACCATTGCTAATAATCTAAGTTCACTAATCATGCACATTTTAGTTGATTATTTGGTTTTTAAAACTGATTAAATCTGCATACATCTGCATGACTATAATGAAAGCAGTTCTAAAGTAGGAAAAAATTTTGGGGTAAAGTATGCTCAGCATCAGCTTTGACAAAGGTTTAGTAGTCAACACAACTACCTATGATCTTAATGTTTAAATATTCTACCCTTCAGATAAGTTAGATATTAGCATTTAAAACATAGTTTCTGTTAGCATTCTACAGAATGTTTTACAGTTCCATGCAAAACACCCAGGGATGGAATATTTCATCACAATATACACAATTGCTTCATGAACACATAGACACCCCTACCCCCAGAATTTCTACTTCAATTTTGTGTTGTCAGCCAACATGTTGGTTTCAACCTCAGTCATGGAAAAAATGGTCTAAAAAGTCAGATGATCCTGTGTACTCTAATCTGTATCCTGGAACAACAGCTGGCCTATTAATTATAATGGAATGCTAGGCCTCCTACACAATGGCTATTCAAATAATTTAAGTAATTTTGAGTAGGAGGTTTCACCTCATGAACTCACTATCTCCCATGCCTTCCCAGATATTAGAAGCCACAACTGGATTCTAAGCAGCCACTAACATTTCAGCTTTTTCTTTTTTTGGACATCGCAATGAGCTTTAACAC
The DNA here is from genome assembly GCF_964188315.1 of Podarcis muralis. NCBI lineage: Eukaryota > Metazoa > Chordata > Lepidosauria > Squamata > Lacertidae > Podarcis > Podarcis muralis. The sequence continues at coordinate 29,900,512 of NC_135662.1, forward strand.
CATAGTTTTGAGGCAGATTGCTGGGCTGAGAATAAAAATGTCATCCTAACAACTTAGGCTGCACTCCTGAACAATTACGGTATTCTTTGGAATAAACAGCATTTAACTTACTGAGACTTAGTAAGCCTGCATACTATGCTGTTAGTCTGGCAAACAAGTTCTCTTTCTTTCATTGCTCTGTATATCGGGCTACTCATGAGGAAGTGAGTTTTTAAAAAATGAATGTAGGCCAGTTTCAGTTTGTAAGAAAATAAATACTTATTTTTCAATCTATTAATACCTGGCATTCGTTTAGTGCTTTCAAGATATTATTAGTGGCAATCCTAACAACCCCCTGCAATACAAGTCAGTATTATTATCATCTCCTTTTTAAAGCATATTGATGCTGGGAAGATAAGGAAGGGATGAGGGCAGAGATTCACCTAAATGTTCCTAATGAATCAATGGCAGAGGCAGGTTTGAAGGAGGAATCTCCTGATTCATAGCTCATTCTCTCAGCCACGATGCTACATCAGCTCCACTCACGTTTCAGGATTTCTGGAAGTGGAAAATCCCTCTCTCTATAGCATTTTTGGGACAGTTATTACACTGCAGTGTGCCATTTATTACTCAGCAGTCCTGTTAACTCACAACTAGAGTCCCTCTTCCATTTGATGCACATGATTCTTATTAGTAAGAAACAAAAAGGCAATTCTTGCTCCAAGGGCTTTGGCAAGGGAAGGAGAGTCTATAGATGGCAGAGAGGGTAAAAGGAAGAACATGTCCCTATGAACTGAATTACAGTGAGCTTCCTTGGCTGCAGTTAGGACTTGCCAGCCAATCCCAGTGGGGCCTGTTGTCAGTGTTATCAGCTGACCAGTGCCGTCAGGAGGCCCTGCTTGCAAAAGAAGAATCAGGAGCTCACTTTAAGATCCCTTTTGTTCCTTTGTAGCTACATCCTGCACCACACATAGGATGTGATTGGGGAGAAATGGTCTGGTGGCTCAGCGGAGGTAGAACATAGCCATCAAGGCTAGTGACCATTGGCTGACCACTGCATTGCACTGTCTCTCTCCATATTACATTTCACATAGAACATAATAAAACTGTACTGGTCAAAGAAGTCCCTTCCCAGAGAGTCTAGGTCAGCTGGCACAGGGCTAGTTCTCTGAAACCATTTCTAATAACCTGTCAGCCTGGTCCTTCATGCAGAGCCCAATCCCATTCAGATGAGACTGACTCACATCTCCTTGGTCACATGAAACGTGGGCGACAAAAAAGAGAGGCTGTGGTAGCTCATAACCGCCTTCTAGAAGGGCAATTGTTCCAGCACCATATTCTGGAAATGTCCATCTATGTAGGCATGGAAAGACTACAGAACTGTTCCCACATCCCACATCACAGATAGCTGCTCCAGAAGTCTACCAGGGTGGATGGGATCAAAAGCCACCAAGGAGTCCGAGAGAAATAACAGGAAAGCACACTCCTTGTCCTTCTCATGACATAGCTTATCCCCCAGAGCAACCAAAGCAGTTTCAGTGCCTAGACTAGGAAAGAAACCGGAAAGAAAAGGATTTTTTTAAAAAAACAGGCATTGTCAAGAATTACAGGAGATCCATCACCACCACTAACTTAAGAATCTTGCGCTCTTCTTTTCTGAATAACTATTCTTCCTTTTGCATTGTCCAGGTAGCCCTGGACAGTGACCAGATCAGCGATCACAGCACCAAACGGGAAGCAGGTCCAGTGACCATATTAGCGATCACAGCACCAAACAGGAAGCAGGGAGAGCAGCACAGTGCTCCCAGTGTGCCAGTGTGGTGTAGTGGTTAAGAGCGGTAGTCTCGTAATCTGGGGAACCGGGTTCGCGTCTCCGGTCCTCCACATGCAGCTGCTGGGTGACCTTGGGCTAGTCACACTTATTTGAAGTCTCTCAGCCCCACTCACCTCACAGAGTGTTTGTTGTGGGGGAGGAAGGGAAAGGAGATTGTGAGTCGCTTTGAGACTCCTTCGGGTAGTGATAAAGCGGGATATCAAATCCAAACTCCTCCTCCTCCTCCTCTTCTTCTTCTTCTTCTTCTTCTTCTTCTTCTCCTCCTCCTCCTCCTCCTCCTCCTCCTCCTCCTCCCCCCAAGAGGATATAGCATGGAGAAAAAGAACTGGCACTGCAGTAATTCTTCCCCCACCCCACCCCACCCCCTGCTGCATACATTAATCTCTGCTATGGCTACAATTAACAGAACCAAGTAGTGAAGCTTTTCCTGTGGCTGTGTTATTCAGAGTGAATGTGGTCATTCTAAAATAGTGGTCAGGAAGCAGGAATATCACTGCATACAGAAATAAAATAACATGTCTGGTGGAATCCGTCTTTCATATATGCTTGGTTGTTGTTGTTGTTTACTTGCAGCTTTTGGTTTCCTGTAGTGGAATAATGAAATATGCAATCTAAAACCTGCAGTCTGACATCCAGGAAACCACAAATCTCTTGACTGGGCAAGAACCATAGCTCAGTGGGGAGAGCAAACGCTTCGCACCCGGAAGATCCCAGATTCGATTCCTAGCCTCTCTAGTTCAAATGATTAGGTAGGTAGCAGGCAATGTGAAACACCCCTCTGCCTGAAACCCCGGAGAACTGCAGTCCAATAAAGGGCAGAATAGTCGAGGCAACTTCCTGCATTCCTCATGGTGCTGATTCTGTTGCCCCACAGCTAAATGGACTAGCAGTAGCTATCAGCATGGGGGTTGCCACAGCCCTTTGGTTTCAAAACCCTCTGTTTCGAAAATGCCCTAGAGTGAATTAACATTGGGTTCATTCACTTGTGAGGGATGGGTTTAATGTAAGTTTGTGGCTGTAGATCATCAAATCCTTCAAAAGACCATTGTTGTGCAGAAGTGTGTCAGATACATTAGATTTAATCCTATTAGTCTTTGAATTTAATGGGATCAGGATTGTGCTATTTTTTGCTAAGCATTGGTGATAAAGGCTTCCCAGTTTTGTTGTTATGTTAATATGTACCTTGTTTTGCCGGGCTTACTGTTGATGGGTGTTTTCCCACTCCCTTTTTAACTTTGACATTAATTCAATTACCTGTGGTTTGTCTGCTTGATCGCATTGCAGAAAGGACGAGTCCGCGCTTTCCCTCATTTTCTGAATTTGGGAAGCTGTCTCAGACATCTTCCTTGTAGATATGTTCTCTCTCATGAAAAGGATCAGGCATAAAAGTTGGTCAGGGTAACATAATACAGTGGTATCTCGGGTTAAGTACCTAATTCGTTCTGGAGGTCCGTTCTTAACCTGAAACTGTTCTTAACCTGAAGCACCACTTTAGCTAATGGGGCCTCCAGCTGCCGCCACACCACCAGAGCACAATTTCTGTTCTCATCCTGAAGCAAAGTTCTTAACCCGAGGTAATATTTCTGGGTTAGCAGAGTCTGTAACCTGAAGTGTCTGTTACCTGAAGCATCTGTAACCTGAGGTACCACTGTAAATGGGTCCATATTACAAGACTGTTTACATTGGTGTCCAAGCAAAGATTCCCCCCCCCCCGCCCCGCTACTAAATTCTGCTAAAAACTTCAGAATGTCTTTTAGCATACTATTAGAATGGGATGTGCAGATTTTCTTTTCTGAATATAAGTTAAAGATTGTTCCTTTTTGGGAAAACGTTTTCCAGCCCATAAGTAAGATTATGAAATGCCTGGTCCAATCAGACCCCCAAGTAGCACAATTATATTATTTTCCTTTAGAAGCCCAAGGAATACCTGATAAAGATCTTACTAACCATTTGTTACCTGCTGCCAGAATTTTAATTGTCAGTATTCAAGCACTCTTAATGTAAATCTCTTCTGAGTTTGGCTTTCACAGGTATGGGGCTCTATATTTATGGACAAACTAGTGGCATTACAACAAGAGCAACATACTGGAAAGAAAAACACAAACTTTGAGTGAATAAAACGCGTATTTCCCTAGTTAATTCATTTTTAATTTTATTTTTTGCCAGATTTGTACTTTCACTTATCTCATGCTTGCCTCAATTTCTCCACTGCATGCCTACTGCATGGACAGACTGCATATGAGAGATTGGGACTGCTGTCCAGAAACACTTAATTGAACCCAATGGGACTTACTTCTGAGTAAACACATCTAGGATATCACTTTTTAATGTGTATGGCATACTGGCACAGTATGATAGAGGAAGGATCTCTCAAGTGTTCTAGAATAGATTGGCTCCTATTGTGTCAGGGAGTGGCTGGCCAGATGAAATTAAGCAGAGGAACTGACCAGAGCACAATAGAGGACAAAGGCCTTTCTGGATGATTTCATCTGCAATCGTACGCCCACTTAGCTAAGAGTAAGTCCTGTTGACCTCAACGTTGACCTGAACTTTTAAGTAGAAACGTACAAGATTGCACTGAATAAAAGTGAATTTTTCTTTCTTAGAGTTGTGCTGTACTTGTTCTAGTGCTGAGCAAGTACTAGTAATATTACTTTTTGTTCCCGTATAAGAAATATGGGCTGTCTAGGCGACAAGCTTGTTGTTAGGAAGAGGACAGTCCTGCTTGTGTTCAAGGGATGATGCTCAGTGGTAGAGTAGCATGTCCCCACATTCAACCTTCAGGAACTCCAGATGGGGCAGCTTTCTATGTTTTGAGAAAGCAAGAGGCATGTGCGTACCTGGGTTGAAAGGAGGGTGATTCAGCTGTCAAAATTAAAGCAATGTTTTAAAAAGTAAAATGTTCACTAAGTGGTGGATATTGCTGCAGAGGAAGAGTCAGCCTTGGCAGTAGATTGCACACCATGTTCAACGGCCAGGCCACAGGCATGATCGCATGGGATAATGGGGAAGTACACAGTCTCTAAATAAATATTTTTTTAAAAAAACCTTTTAAAGGTCAACAAGTGCTACGGGCACTGTGGGGGAGAGAAGCAATGTCATTAACGATGTGGACAATTTTCCATGACACTGGGACAACCATATCTCATACTACACATGCAACACCAGCGCATACGCTAGCTAGTGGGGGAAAAGTAAATACAATTTTATCAGTAACAAAAATGTTTGAGAATTAAAGGAAAAAACAAAAATATATTATCTCATGCTCTCCTCTCCACGCACACACAGACAGAGAAACAATATCAATATATTTTTGACACATTTGCAGCTCACTTGAATGTTCTTTCACTTCGGTTTAACTCTACTGCCCCACCTAGAGACAAATGATAATACTACTGACTATTTGTAAAAAGTATTTCTTTGTATTTCTTCACAGTCTTTTTTTTTTTTTAAGGGAGATATCCAAACTTCTTAGGTGCATAATGGATTATTTCTGCAGCAACATGAAGAGGCTTAAAAAACAAAGGACCATTTAAGAACCTGGAATGTGATTCATTCTCTTTTGAATCAGAGACCCAGAGCTTGGTTTCAGTGCCAGCCCAAGGCATTTTGCCACCTGAGGTGGAGCAGGATATAGTGCCACCAACAAATCAACGTGCACAATATCCAAGGCCCGCTAACTTGACACCTGAAGAAGAAAATGCTACAAGCTGCCCTCTCTCCATCACCCAGCAGTTAAAACACAAACACCACCAAATTGAATAATGAACAATCTGTTGCCCTTTCATGACATCCCTCCTCAACCTTTTACAAGACTGTTAAACAAGGACAGTTTGGGAGCCAGTGTGATGTAATGGTTAGAGTGTGGAGACTAGGCCCTGGGAGACTGTGGAGCTCCCTGAGTGACCTTGGGCCTGTAAAGGTCTCCCAGACTAACCCACCTCACTGTTAGAATTCCTGCTCCATGACTGCAGTCATGGGATTTTTGTCTATCACATGACGGTGTATGTTTTGACTCCACAGAGTGGGAAGTGATGGAGACAGGATGTTTGTGTTACTGTGTTCCGTGAAGTGGGACTATTGTCCTTTGTTCATTCTCTTTGCTGTCTGATGCTCGAGAAAGAGGGAGCCATGTTGCAGTGCTCCGTGAGTGTTTATATGTAAATAAAGTAGATTAGCCAAAATGCTGAGTTGCTGAGGTCTGTCACATGCAAGTTGTGCAAACTCTGCGGATCCCTAAGTGTGCCGTCAGTTGGCATCGGTTGCTATGATGTTCAGGCTGAAGAAAGCTTTTGAAGCTCCCGAACGATCGACCAGGAGGGAGAGAACATGCTAGTCGGGCATGTGTCTCTGCCAGGGTCCTACTCAAGTGTAGGCTAAACTCCTGACACTCATGGGATTGTTGAGGAGGGATTAAATGAGGAGGAGGGGAGAACCATATACACTTCCACAAGCTCCTTGAAGAAAGAGGTGGGATAGAAATGCAGCAAATAATAAATATAATAATAATAATAATAATAATAATAATAATAATAATAATAATAATAATAATATTTCTCCTCTTAGAGCTATGAACTCTCCCAGTTGACTCCTGACAAACACTGCTGAGAAAGCAGTGCAGAATTCCAAAACACAAGCAATATCAGCACTCACACTAGCTTCATGGCACATTCTCTGCTCAGAAGTCTGCCCAATTAAGTGCAATAGATCTAACTTCCATGTAAGTGTGGAAAGGACTTGGGCAAAACAACAACAACAACAGTGGCCCATGTCTTTAATGCAACGGGACAAATTTTGCACCTACTTCCCTTTGTATACTACATCTACCCTCTGAGGTTATATGACAACCGGTAGCTGCCTTGCCCACAGTCACGTGAGATGGGGGGAAGTACTTGGCACAGAGCACATAAAGATGCATATAATTAGTCGCATGTATTGTATCATTCATTCTCGCTGTCCACAATTTTCCATTCCCCTGTCCACAACACTTACCATTTGCCGACTGAGCATGCTCAGTTCTCATTGAGCTGGGGGAGGGTGCCTAAATAGCAGTGTACCTCTGCATATCTTGGGGTTTCTCCCAACCAACAGAGATCTTCCTCTTTGGGTGGGTGTGCGATTTTCATCCTCCCCACTCCCTGCCGCGATCGCCAGAGCTCCTCAAAGGGACACCCGCATGTCCCAGCAGGCTAGTCCAGACTGGGGGGATGGCATTGCAAGTGTGACATCATGTTTGCGCGATGCCCCCCCCCCCAATGTTGGGCCCAACTTGGTACGCCTGGAGATATGCACAGATTTCCTGTACCTTCTACCAGGTAAAGAGGGACCCCTGGGAATTGTCCACAACCAGCCCTGCCTTGAATGGATGGTGTTCCCTGGGCTATTTGGTGGGTGGTGGGTGTGCTTAGACTCCAGCTATATATAACCAACAACTTCCCATCAGCCTGTGCTCAATTTCTAACCAGAGATGTGCTAGGATTTAAGTGGGCTGGGAAATCGCTTTTTGTTCTCCCAAAGCCCTTCCCTCAGGTGTCTTTGGTGCTGGTTGCGGGTCCTTCATACCAAGGAGGGGGAAATAACCTGCACATGCACACCACTTAGACAATACCATGTTGGTCAGTTTATATGTGTGCTGGCGTCCATCTGTCTTGGGAGACAATGGAGGAGTGTGCCTTTAGGGGTGAAGTCAAGCTGTTGGACGGTTGCAGTGCTTGCTGGGGCTATAGAGAGACTGATACAGGAGAGACATGTTTCATTGCAGCTGGGGCAGATGAAGGCATCCGGTTGCGCTGCTGTAGATTAACCACGACGTTTCTTCTCTCTGGGCTCCTCCCAGCGGTCATTTCTCCTCTGGTCACTGCTATGGATACACAACTTGGCAGCCTGTCTCCAGTCACTGCAGTCGTTTGCAAGGGATTCCCCCACGGCACAGTTATAAATAGTTGAAATAAGTAAAGAAAAAAGAAGGAACTGTATTGGCTTATTTGAATTAATACTACATTTGTTCTCTGTGCTCTGAAAACTGGTTTCAAGGATCCAAGATGAACTTTGGTATAAACAACTCCTTGACCTTAGTATTTACTTAAGAACTTAAATCCATAACTTTGCTCAGTGAAGTCGAGTCAACGTCTTCTCGATCCAGCTTAAGAGCACAACGCAGCCATTGTCTTCATTTTTGTTTTCTAACGCGTCAGTCTTCCTGAAGACTGTGAGTCTCTTTTCATCATTTATATCCTCCCCTGGCACTACAGTTGCCTGTCACTGAACTTTCCCTGGAGATGTTCCTGTTCTTAATTGGAATTCATTTACATTTCTAAGATCATAACAGTGCTCTATCAAGTAACAAAAGCACTGAAAGCTAATCAGTATCTTACCTTGGGCGGGGGTGGGGGGTGGGAATCGGTTCATATGCAATTTCCCCTGGTATCTCAGCTCCCACATTAGATCACCAAATATGCTAAAAATGAACTTAGTTATCTGAGTGTCCCCAAAATGGTATCAGCGAGCTTGGGAAAAGCCCATGGGAAAAGCCCATGATTTGCCAAAGAACAAATATCTTTAGACCGCATCCTCTGCCAGACTAAGTACATCATCAAAGCCATATGACTGAGGCTGCTCAGTGGGCACTGAATGTTGGCTTGCTGTTGGGGCAGGGGGTGAGACACTGGGGATGGGAAGGAAGAATGGAATGGAATATCCTGGAAAAGGGCAACCAAAATGGTCAAGGGGGTGGAGAGACCCCATGAGAAAGGTTGCAGTAAGAGCTGTTCAACAATGGAACGGACTCCCTTGGAAGGTGGTGGTCTCTCTTTCCTTGGAGATTTTTAAGCAGAGGTTGGATGGCCAACTGGCATGGATGCTTTAGCTGAGATTCCTGCATTGCAGAAGGTTGGACGAGATGACCCTTGGAGGCTTTTTAGTTTAGAGAAGAAGTAAGAGGTGGCATAGGGACGCGGGTGGCGCTGCGGGTAAAAGCCTCAGCGCCTAGGGCTTGCCGATCGAAAGGTCGGCGGTTCGAATCCCCGCGGCGGGGTGCGCTCCCGTTGCTCGGTCCCAGCGCCTGCCAACCTAGCAGTTCGAAAGCACCTCCGGGTGCAAGTAGATAAATAGGGACCGCTTACTGGTGGGAAGGTAAACGGCGTTTCCGTGTGCTGTGCTGGCTCGCCAGATGCAGCTTTGTCACGCTGGCCACGTGACCCGGAAGTGTCTCCGGACAGCGCTGGCCCTCGGCCTCTTGAGTGAGATGAGCACACAACCCTAGCGCTCCCGTTGCTCGGTCCCAGCGCCTGCCAACCTAGCAGTTCGAAAGCACCTCCGGGTGCAAGTAGATAAATAGGGACCGCTTACTGGCGGGAAGGTAAACAGCGTTTCCGTGCGCTGCTCTGGTTCACCAGAAGCAGCGTAGTCATGCTGGCTACATGACCCACAAGATGTACGCCGGCTCCCTCGGCCAATAAAGCGAGATGAGTGCCGCAACCCCAGAGTCGGCCACAACTGGGCCTAATGGTCAGGGGTCCCTTTACCTTTTACACAAATCTAGCATTGCCTGAGCTCAATTGAAGTGCAGAGTGCTTGAGGACCGGGACATTTGCAGGGAAACCAAAATGTTTGTTTACAAAGCTATTGTACTGTCAACCTTACTGTATTCTTGTGAAACATGGACCACTTATAAACACCATCTCCAATTCCTTGAAAGATTCCATCAACAGTATCCTCAAAAGGTTTTACACATCAGTTCGGATGACAGGTGAACCAATACCAGTGTACTGGAAGTAGCAAAGATCACCAGTGCCGAAGCAATGATTCCTCAACATCAACTTCGTTTGATTGGTCATGTTGTGCAGATGCCTGATTATCGTCTTTCAGAGCAACTACTTTATTTCGAACTTAAAAATGGAAAGCGTAATGCCGGCGGCCAACAAAAGAGGTTCAAAGACTCTCTCAAGGCAAATTCTTAAAAAATGTAGTATAAACACTGACAACCAGGGAACACTGGCCTGCGAGTGCTCCAGTTGGAGAACAGCTTTTACCAAAGGTGTCGTGGGCTTTTAAGATGCTTGAACTCAGGACAAAAGGGAGAAACGTGCCAAGAGGAAGGCACACTTGGCAAACCCTCACCGTGATCAACTCCCACCCAGAAACCTATGTCCCCACTGTGGAAGGAAGTGTGGATCCAGAGTTGGCCTCCACAGTCACTTACGGACTCACTGTTAAAACCGTGCTCATGGAAGACAATCTTACTCGGCTACAAGTGATCGCCAAAGAAGAAGACAACACAAACTCATGGATGGTAAGGCTATCAGTAGCTACCAGCCATGATTGGTTCTTTTCTAACTCCACCATCAGAGCCATCGTACCTCTGCAGGTCAGCTGCTGGGAACTGCAGGTGGGCAAAGTGCAGCTGCACTCAGGTCCTGTTTACAGGCTTCCCAGGGCTTAGCTACTGTGAGAAGAGGATGCTGGAGCAGATGGACTATTGGCCTGATCAGCAGGCGTGTTCTTAGGACAGCAGAAACACTCCACGCGACAGGGTGCAGGTCCCACTGATTCTATATACAATCCACTGTTTTGTTCCTTACACTTAAAACAGTGCTTTAAAAATAATAAAATCCCTCTTTTCAATATTGCTATTTCCAGAGAAGGAGAGAAACAAACAATAATGCAAAGGCTACAGTCTCAAGCAAACTAACGAAACCTGCAGAGCAGTAAACTCAGAAAAGCACAGGTTGTAGCAATAAGCTGGAATTTGAAAGGCATGGGTAAATAAGATACTCTGAAAAGACGTGCAAGTGAATATAGGGGTGGTAGAAAGCATGGAGAAAACATTCGAAAAGGCCACACATCACAACCCAAAAACCCCCATCATTCTCTGCTCATCGTCTGCCTGGGGGCACCCAGGGCTTCAAAAGGTGACCTTGGATTCTGGGCAGGTTAATGTGAGGAATCCATTTTCTTAATTGTGTGTGTGTGTAGTTTTTTGTTTTTTTTAATCAGCAAAACTTATCACTTCTCCACTATGAGGGAAAGACTAACAGGAGCAAGTCAAAACGTGCATTCAGATGAATGCCTGGCTTCTCAACACAAAGCTTATTTTTCTGGCACTCTGTATTGAGCCAAAACAAATAAAGTAATAAAATAAAATAAAATGGTGGCATGTTCCAGAGTGGAAAAGAAATATCTGTCCCAGCCAACTTCATTTCTTGGGCACTTGTACCACAGAGTTGTTCATGTGCAGGTGCAGCTCAGGACAGAGGAATTATTGGCTCAGCCAAAACAATGTGTCCGCAAGGAGGGGGGCAGAGTGACTAGTTGCCTACAATGGATAAATTGTGACTCTGGAAGGAACTTCTGCCAGCCAAAATGTTGAGAAATTATGAGAGAGGGGTGTGCGATGGGCCACACTTTAGACCCCTTTAGCCTCAGCTCGAGAAAAAGCAGTTATTGTCTCAGTGTCTCATCCTTCTCCCTTTCTGCCCTCAGAGCCAGTGCGATATAGTGGTTAGAGTGTTGAACTTGGACCTAGGGGACCAGGGTTCAAATCTCCACACAGCTATGAAACTCACTTGGTTACTTTGGGGCAGTCACTGCCTCAACGCCTAGGCTACCTCACAGGGCTGTTATGAGGATTAAATGGGGGGGGGGGACCATGTACACCACCCCAAGCTCCTTGGAGAAGAAGGTGGCATGTAAAGGCAAAGAATATTTGTGGTGGCCCATGAATTGTCAGGCTGCCCCTTTCCTTGGCAGGCAATTGCGGTAACAAACATTTCTTGAAAAGCAAAGTTCAGCCATCCAGAGAAAGCCTTGGAAGAAAAATATTCTCCTTCTACAGACTTGCAAACACTTTTAGGTGCCTTTGTGCTTTGTGAGGTGGGGTGGAGTTGGGATTCTGGCTTGTTTGTTTGCTCCTCTATTCCTAGAAGCCCCCCATTCTCTGATATTGTTGGGGAAATTTCTTCTACGAAATGGTTAAGCGTTGCCTTATTTCCAAGTTGTCTGGGTGTATCATCTCTTCTGGTAGATGTGCCTCTGTAGATATAGTTATTCCTGATTTAAGACAGCATTAGTTTGCTTGTTTGTTTGTTTATTTATTTTTCAAAAGATCGGTTATCGCTCATGCTAAGCCTCTGTGTCTTGCTTTCATTAACAGCTGTGAAAGCTTTACGTGGCTCACCAGCAGCATCTGAGAGGGTAAGATGGAGACAGAACGATAATGATTGATGATGACTTCACCCTATTGCAGCAGAGGATAGAAAAGACTGGGAAAGCAAACCGGTGACCTGGAAAACAAGCTCAGATTAAGAAATGTCAGGTCAGTAGGCAATAGCAAAGGAGCACATATAGGTATAACAAAGATACTTTTGTCACACTGGATTATGATGGTATGGGGGATGGGAAGATACTGTTCAGCTCCAACCTCATTGTGATGAATGTTATGCACCTGGGAGAAGGAAGAAGAAGAAAAAGCTCTCCCATAGGCACTCTCAGTATTCCCTCTCCCCATTGCCATTTCTGTATTGACACATGTTTCTATACACAACCACACACACACTCAAGAGTTTGGAGAACGGACAGTATTTTCATAGATTATTCATGAGCCATCTTATGTATGCAGATATATTTTTTAAAAAATTCGTTAGATACAAGAAAATGCTCCTGCCATTCTGCAGTCATAGATAATGTTTTCCATGACGATTTTGCTGTCCTCAGTGCGGAGATAATTCAGGTGTGTACATTCATGTGTCTTCCTGCTGAGCTCTGCCTGGTGGTATGTTCAGCATGCTGGTTCTGTTGTGACGAAAACTTACATCGCATAAATAACTTTAAACAAAGGAGTAATCCCTCTGGAGGAAAGAAAAACGCTTTCCTGCTTTCTTGAATCCCCGTCAAACCAGTTGATGTGAATGTTAGGAAATGAAAGCATAAATATGGCATCTAGTATCAACATCTACGTCTCTATATCAATAAATAAGAGCAAAGCTTTGAATATTAATAACACAAGCACATGAGTTTTATTGTACACATAAATATGTGTCCAGGCACACCTGCAGTATAGATTTATATCAGCAAAACAGCAAAAATTGGGGAGGCCGTGCATCCTATTTTATAGAGGACTGTCCTTTGTTTGGAGGGCAGTCCAGTCCAACTCAGTCTCAAGATAAAGAACGTGATGGTTCTTGGAGTTGGCCATCAACAGAGCACCTGGAAAGCAGAATAAGCAAGGCACACAGAACTTGCTCAGTCTTTCCCACAATGGTGTTATGTCTCTACACTAAATTACAGAATTTCTCCCTTAATTTGTAGCTATATATGTGCATTAGTGTCTGCAAATTTTATGCAAATCAGAAGGTTTTTTGGTCCTTTTTTGTGATTGTCTTAAGTGATGTGTGCATGGGCTCCTCCACAGAAAATTATCTGAATAGCACCCTAGAGATGTTCATGAATCAAGCTCCTGAATTAATCACTGGCTTCATATACGCTTAGGATAGTTGAAATCATGACACTCGCACTATTTATAACCAGAGCAAAATACTGACCAGTCCTCTGAGGAAAATGCATATGGAAAAGAAACTGTACCTATTGTGATGGTAAGGAAGCACCGAAAATAAAGGAACATTATTATTCTGCAGAATCAGGGTGCTTGACTTTATAACTCTGCTTAGCATTAGCATTTTAAGGCAAAACATTAATGAGAGAACTGTGGAAATCCATCACACTAAAAAAGATCAAATTTTATGATCAATATGTAAATTGGTTCCTGGGCAGAGGTGAATAAATCATGATGTAATATCTAGATTTTATTAGACCACAACATTCATGAATATATTCTTCAAGGACAGCTTTTACTTTAATAAGTATCTTGGCTGATTATCTCTCATGCGTCCGTCCTCAAATTGTGCTGAGTGTGTTTCTACCTTACCATCCTTGAAACTGGTTTCACTCCAAGTTTTCACTCCATTGGCAGCCTAGATAATGGACCACATGGTAGACATTAGCTTGGCAAAGTCTCAACTCTCCCATCGCCTTGAAAGGCAATATGCTGTTGTCATGGACTGGTTGGACACAGAGGAATGACGGGAAGAACCAACAGAGAAGCCACCAGGGGAAGAAGGCTTAGAGCCTGGGGAGTGGTGATGGGACAACAATGAGTGGTCAGAGGGAGAAGAAGAAAGAGAAGACCAGGAGGAAGAGGTGTCGGAAGCTGAAGAGGCAACAGGGCTTACTGAGCTGGGAGAGTCTGTGGCAGAGACAAGTCCAGAATCAGAGGCAGAAGCTGAAGCAGGTGAGTGGGAGGAGAGAGGCCAAGAGGCAGTGATGAGTCAGGCTGGTGAAGAGTCATGGGTGTCTCCCCCTCCTTCCCCCACTTTCACAGAACCAGAAAAGGGCTGAAATGGGTGGAGCTGTGACAGGTTTCACACAGACTCAGTCTCTGATTGCTTGGGAAAAGCCCTGGAGTGAGGGGACTTAGATGGCTGCGAGGAGCTGGGGACTTTCAGTCTTGGCAACTGATTCATGGGGTAAGACCTACCAGAGATGAGCTGCTGTGCTCATTAGGCCTAACACTTAATAGATTCCCCCATTCCATTCTACAGCAATGTTTTGGCGCTCCCTGCAGGATGGCATCCAGTGTGGCTGCACCAGTCTTGCTACTCCAAAACTGCCTCTGTGGCTAGTCTAATGCCCTCTGGAGATGGTTAGAGTCTACCTCCCATCAGCCACATTGTCCAATGGGCAGAGATGTCCAACAACATATGGAGGATACCACGTTGGCTACCCTCGCCATAGGATACCAATGCAATTTTCGTGGAATGTTTTGTCATTTCTGTGGGTTGTAAACTGCCTTGAGTACAGTAATATAGAAAAGCTTTTTAATATTGTAATCTTTCACTCCTTGGGCACTTAAGAGTTAAAGGCCAGCACCAAAAGTGCCTTAGAAAGCCCCATGACCTCAGAGTCTGAGTTGAAATTCTAAGTAGCAGAACAGGTTTTGGTAATGCATTTGGTAATGCATTCAAAACCCAAAGGCTATGATCTCTGCTGCACAATTGTTAACTCTTTGGCAATGTTTCACCTGACCTTCTAGCACTGATAGACATCAAAGGGTCAGACTTCTGTGTGATAAAAATAATGGCAATGCTATCTTGCACTTCCAAGTATTACCTTCTTCTTGAATGGTCCACATTTATTTTAACCATTTGAAATGGATACGTAAACACTTATCAGGGCTCACAGAAATGCATTCTCCTCTGAATAAAATGTGACAGCTGTCTGAGTGCTTCTACTGATAAATGACAATAGCTTAGGGCTAGGGATTGCATACAATCAAATCCAAATGAACATGCAGGAAGAGCTATAAACAGGTAAGAAGCCCAATATGTTGGATTTAGGACATCTTGCACAGCTGTTATTTCACACCTAAACATTTTGTTGAATGGAAGTACCACTGAGAGGAGGTGATTAGAAGAATGCATTTGCTTCTGCTTTAAACAAACCACAGTTTCTCTTCCACACTTGGAGAGCTGTAGTTTGTTTAAACTTCATTCAAAGAAGCCAAGGTTCCTGTTTCAACTCCTGGCTTATTTACTAACCAGAGTGTAAGCAAAACACAGATTTCCCCCCAGTTCGGCTGTAACAAAGAACTCTTGCTTGTTGAAAATCTCCTGATCTTTTTCTCTAGTGCCTGTTGGAAGAGAGGATCAGGAAGCAAACAAGATAAAGCTTGCTCTGGATTGCTCAGGAAGTAGCAAACCAGGGTTTCCTGTTGTGTCTGAATCATTCGTTAATATAGAGAAAAATGGGGGTGTTTTAAAAAAAGAAAACCACAGAAATTCTTGAGCTTTTTTTACAAGTACGCTAAAGAACGTGATTTTTCGATTGGAAAATCTAGATCCAGAATGATGTGCCGCCTTTTGGAAATTTCCCCTGGACATCAATTCTGCCTTTGAAATCTCGGCAATGTCTGGGAAGATCCAGAAACGTGGCAGCAGTAGTTTCTGATAATTGATAACTTTGGTGTATTTTGGTTGTTCAAATCAGTGTACGTAAAAACAAAACGGAAAGCAAATTTCCTATGGGCACCTATGACTGGACTTCACCTTGAGTTAAATATTTAAGAAAACAGCAATATCCAACCAAACAAGTGTCTCAACACTTCTTAAAGCAGTGTCGCAGGTAGAAACAGGCCCTTTGTATCATTCTACATTTTTAAAATTGTAGAATCAGTGTGTGCGTGAATCTTTAAGCCCTGTAGGCCTCTGTGTCAGGTTCTTGGGATTTCCCCCAGGCAACAATCCTTCTCCTGTCCCTTTCTCACCCAGCTCACGGGCCTTGAAATTTCCTCCTAGCTGGAACGTGTCCTTGACTTCTGATAATGACTTTTGCTCTCCTGGAAGATGGAGAGGCTGTGTGTGAGATTGTTCACCAGCCTACTGTACAAAGGTAACTTTAACATCCATCACTGATGTGGTCTTCAGAAGGTTACCCAGAAGAGAAGGCTAAAATAAGTTTCCCTACCCCTCAGTTACACCATGATAGCTCTCCTTTCCCTTTCATTATGAAAAGAAAACCCACCCTCAAAAAACAAAAACAAGTAGGTGGCATAATTTAAATTTAAGCAGCATCTCGTGATACAATTAGGAACAGAATCAAGAGCAAAGGAACACATTTTAGATTAAACACCTGTCTTGCTAAGGCATGATTTTCAAAGGCTTATTTCCTAGTGTGAATTGAGTTCAGAAGGAAATCAGCTATTTTATCATCTTCGTACGCCTTCAGATAACAAAATGGATATACTTTGTTAAAAAAAAGATAACGTGATAATGGTGATACAAAGAGGGGATAAAACAAGAAAGTCCCAGCATGTCTTCCTTTCATCTTTCTGGTTTTCTGCAAGCTTCCTTACATGAAGGATTTTGTGTGTGTGTGTTCTCTCTCTTCTCAAGTCTTGTCAAATGATTCCGAACAAAGTGTGAGATTAGTTTGGTGGTCTAAGTGCCTCTAAAACATTGTTGGCTGTGTGCATGTGATCGCTTCTCTCCTCAGGGCTCCCTGGGATTTCATCTCTCTCCGAGCCCTGGCAGGACAAAATTTAGAAAGGAAGACCATTGGCTCATGGCTCAGTCAGCAGAGTATGGGGTTCTTAATCTCAAGGTCGTGCGCTCGAGCCCACATTGGGCAAAAGGTGCCTACATTCAGTGGCGTAGCAAGGTCAGGTGGCACCCGGTGCAGAAAATTACTTGTCACCCCCCCCCCCACTGAAATTATTAAATGAAGGAAAAATAAGATACAGTGGCTGGGGAAACTCAGCCAGATGGACGGGGTATAAATAATAAATTATTATTATTATTATTATTATTATTATTATTATTCAGTTGCAAGTGTTATTTTCTGGTTTATTTTACATAACATTGTGAGCATACACACTTAAAACCTTTTTTTCACAATAGGAATTTCTTATTTTAAAAACTAATATTTTTGCCATTTGTCACCCCCCTCGGTGATGACACCTGGGGCGACCCGCACCCACTGCACCCCCCTTCCTATGCCACTGCCTACATTGCAGGAGATTGGACTAGATGACTCTCGGGGTCCCTTCCAACTCTACAATAGTCTATGATTACTTTGGAAAAGTGTATGTACGTTTATAAACAAAGAACTTAAAAGCACCACACAGACTCTGACTTGCCCCTTTAGGAAGCAACTGGTAAAATCTAATGCAAGTCAAGAACTACTGAGAGCCAGTGTAGTGTAGTGGTTTAGAGCACTGGACTTAGGCAGCATACACGCCCTACATTTGAAGCATATGGCTTCCCCTAAACAATACTGGGAACTGTAGTTTGTTAGAGGTGCTGAGATGTGTAACTCAGTGAGTGGCAAATCAAAGTTCCCATGACTCTTTTCTGGGGGATGTGCTTTAAAACCCTCGGTCCAGTATACCTGAAGGAGCGTCTCCACCTCCATCGTTCTGCCTGGACACTGAGGTCCAGCGCCGAGGGCCTTCTGGCGGTTCCCTCACTGCGAGAAGCCAAGTTACAGGGAACCAGGCAGAGGTCCTTCTCGGTAGTGGCACCCGCCCTTTGGAACGCCCTCCCACCAGATGTCAACTACCAGATTTTTAGAAGACATCTGAAGGCAGCCCTGTTTAGGGAAGTTTTTAATGTTTAATAGGTTATTGTATTTTAGTGTTCTGTTGGAAGCCGCCCAGAGTGGCTGGGGAAACCCAGCCAGATGGGCGGGGTATAAATATATTATTATTATTATTATTATTATTATTATTATTATTATTATTATTATTAAATGTATGGTCTGCATGCAGCCTCAGACCAAATAGATCCATATACAGATCCCCACTTGGCTATGAAACTTACTGGGTGACTCTCTAAGTTCCATTTTGCTAACTGTTGGGTTTAGTTCAGAGCAGGCGTGGGGAATTTTTTTTGATTCAGTTCTCATCTAAATCCAAATTTATGAAAGCTGCACTTTCTGAAACAATACTAGAACCAAAATACAGCCACCCTCCAAAATTCATATTTACTTGGATTTTGTGATGCTCTTCTCCAACCAGTGCTTGCAAAAATGCCTATATTTTGGGAAATGCATAAAAAAGAAAAATGTTTCTGAAAATAATATACAAAACATACTTACATTGCTCTGATATTCTTAGAAACCTGTGAGCTTCATTGCAACCAGGTTCCAGGCTGTTTTGTGATATATAGTTATCCAGTAAGTGGCAGCAAATAACTTAAGAGTAACGAGCAATGAATTCAGTAAAGCAAGTTCACATAGGCTTTCTTTGATGAACAGCTAAGGCGCTTTCAAGATTTGATGTTTCACTTGGGCCTTTTTCTTTCTTTTTTTTACAAGGAAGGTAAAGCCAAAAGAGGCTGAAATTTGAGGAAAGCAGGATGAAGGGGGTTTTCAGTTAGCAGTGTGAAGCTAGAAAAGAAGGGTTGGGGCTGGTTTGTAAAGTCTGATAATAAAATTTGGTTTATTGGGACTGAGATGATGTAGAAAAAACAACAGCCTTTAGGGTTAACTGCAAGAGAATCTTGCAGACCCCTCTGACCTTTCCTGTTCTGGTCAAGCTCATAGGCATGAGACCACCAAAATTAGTGTTAGATGAAAAGATGATTATATCTGTTTCTTCACGAAAAAATAAATTGATGTGCTTAATATACTTCCAAAATTACATAGAAAAGTGAAGGTATAAAAGGGCATAGTCGAATGGCATGAAGTGTTGCAACTTTGCAGAAGGGCTGTGGCTCATTGAAATATGCATCTTGCATGCTGAAGGTCTCAGCTTCAGTTCTTGGCCTCTCTAGGTATAACTGGGAAGGATTCCTGTCTGAAAGCCTGGCAGGCTGCTGCCAATCAGTGTAGACAGTACTGAACTAGATGGATTAGTAGTTTGACTCAGTATAAGACAGCTTCCTACATTGCTATTTCCCACCAGAAATTAAGTAAGTCTTGGTTTGGTCAATGCTGGATAGAGACCACCTGTGAACTCTATTCACAAGGAGAAGGGGACGACAGAGGATGAGATGGTTGGACAGTGTTCTCAAAGCTACGAACATGAGTTTGATCAAACTGTGGAAGGCAGTGGAAGACAGTGCCTGGCGTGCTCTGGTCCATGGGGTCACGAAGAGTCAGACACGACTAAACAACTAAACAACAAGGGTGGCACTGAATTTGAGAGCCAATGAGGATCTCCAACGCAGGTTTACATTTTACTCAGGGTATGTATCTGCTTTGAGCATTTGGGCTCCCCTGCACCGAAGTGCAGAGTACAAAATAGAATTCATAAGCTGTTTATTTATAAGGGCATGCTATTAACAGGGTTATGTCCAGAACGCAGCCTTATTTGTATTAGGGGGTATAGGTACAGAAGCAAGAGTCACCACCAGCTTATCATTCTTTTGCTTGAAAAATTAACACACTCTTTATAACTTCCCTCCTAATTAGCAGAAGCCAGCCATTCCCTGGAGAACAGCACAGCCTTCTGCAAAATAAACCTTTGTGGGAGACTCCTGGAAACAGAGCACCAGATGAGTAGCTGATAAATTCTAGAGGGGAAACTGTGCTAACCTGCTTGCAGGAAAAAAAATAACATAGAGTCCCGTGCCACCCTAAAGACTGGCACGTTTGTGGCACCAGTTTGGAGGGGATCCAAAATTTCAGGGTTTCTAGTTAGTGCGGCTAAATTAGCTGGCAGGAGGAGGAGGTGGGGGATGTTATTACAAAGTGAAGGGTGGAGACCAAACAATGCCAGAGATAAGAGCATCCCATTATGATGCAGAGCCAACTGCAAAGAAGCAAAAAGCATCAGTGATTCAGAGGGAGAATTATTCTATTTAGTGGGCTGCCAATCCTAATCTTGATTGATCTGTGATTGTGTCAAATCTGCATTCTGATAGCAGCTCAGCAGCATTTTTAAAAAATGAAATTTGGGGTTCAAACTGTTGTTTCTAGGTGGGTGGAAGCACGGGAACCACTAATAGGATCCCTCCTCCTTTGTAATGCCATTAAAACCTGAGTACAGTCGTACCTCGGGTTACATACGCTTCAGGTTACAGACACTTCAGGTTACAGACTCCGCTAACCCAGAAATAGTACCTCGGGTTAAGAACTTTGCTTCAGGATGAGAACAGAAATCACGCGGTGGCGCGGCGGCGGCAGCAGGAGGCCCCATTAGCTAAAGTGGTGCTTCCGGTTAAGAACAGTTTCAGGTTAAGAACGAACCTCCGGAACCAATTAAGTACTTAACGCAAGGTACCACTGTACTATTTCTTTATTTAAATATTTATGTTCTTTGGTAACTGCACTCTCATGAAAAGGTAGTATAGCATCTTTCAACATCTGTTACTGGTATGTCTTGACAGGCTGAAATGTTCTCTTGTCAGTGTGTTACCATCTTCAACACCTGACTTGTGTCCATTTTTTATTTTTGCACAGAAACTGTGTGGTTTGGCTGATGTAAATAACTGAATGGCAGTGCTGGAGCATTATGGCCTGTATATATGCATCATATGTTAGAGCATTTGCTGGTGAATACTCCCTTGATGGTATGGCTGAAGATGTGAGGTCCTGCAGTAGTGTTATCTGAACAGATATGGGGACAGAGTTAGCACCAAGTCTTGCTATATGGCTACTTCCTGGATTTGTATATCCATTGGATGGTCCATTGTTGTTGGTGAGTTGCTGCTTCAGGTTGTGTGTATGCGGGGGGGGGGGCTCTCCCCATATAAGCCACCTCTCCCTATATAAACCAAGGTGGCCTCTGTGATCAGCATCTGAGACCCTTCTTTGTGTGTCTCCTCCACAAGAGGTGGAGGGTGGCAACGCAAATTAGCTGGCAGCAGCAGGAGGGCCTTCTCTGTTGTGGCTCCTTGTTTGTGGAATGCTCTCCCCAGGGAGGTGTGCCTGGCGCCTTCATTATACACCTTTAGGAGACAGGCAAAAACCTTCTTCTTCAACCAGGCCTTTGGATGATTAATTTTATTGGGCCTTTTAAATGTGTTTGTGGGAGGGGGAGTTATTGTTTTGTTGTGTTCTAACTATTGAATTGTGGTTTTATCCTGTATTTTTATCTTGTGAACAGCCCTGATAAAACATTGGGACACCCCCCCCCCCAATGTTTCTTTGGGTTTTTTGAGGGGGCTGGGCCCCCTGTGTTCAGAGGGCATTTGATATTGCTCCCTGGCTCCTTGTGATGTCACACACGCAAGTTATCTTGAGAAGATGGACCCCCTCCTAATGTGAGTCCCTTGAATTGGGCCCAGAAACAAACTGGTAGCCAATGCAGCTGTTTTAAGCAGGGTTTATGTGAGTTATTTCCTAGGAAGTGGGCTGTAGATCAAAATTGTCCATCTCCAGACTGGGACATCTTCTCTGAGGGATTTGTTGCTTCTGCAACACAGATTGTAACAGGACTCCAGCAGAGGGAGCTAAAGAGGACTTTCTTCCAGGAACTGGAGATTGAAGTTCCCAGCCAGCTCGTGCTTCCTGTCGTTTCTTTTAGTGCTACCTATCCGTAAATAAATCAAAACTCACGAGAGGATTTTCTTGGCTCCGGCTATGCACTTTGGAGCCGCTTCAAAAGTTTCTCCTTCCTAAGTGATTGTATTTTAAAAAGTCTAACCTACACAGTTTGTGCAGGACGTGCAGAACCATTGATGTGTGCTTATTTATTCTTTCATAGGCCACCACACTGTTCGCTGCAGCATTTCCTTTCTAGTGTGTGCAACCCTCCGTCTGTTTTAGCTTGGGCTAAGGAGAGGTCCTTTACATTGCAACATTATGCTTGACATATTCCACTGTATTTGCAAGTGAGCTACCCACACAATGGACGCGGGTGGCGCTGTGGGTAAAAGCCTCAGCGCCTAGGGCTTGCCGATCAAAAGGTCGGCGGTTCGAATCCCCGCGGCGGGGTGCGCTCCCGTTGCTCGGTCCCAGCGCCTGCCAACCTAGCAGTTCGAAAGCACCCCCGGGTGCAAGTAGATAAATAGGGACCGCTTACTAGCGGGAAGGTAAACGGCGTTCCGTGTGCGACTCTGGCTCGCCAGAGCAGCGATGTCACGCTGGCCACGTGACCCGGAAGTGTCTCCGGACAGCGCTGGCCCCCGGCCTCTTAAGTGAGATGGGCGCACAACCCTAGAGTCGGACACGACTGGCCCGTACGGGCAGGGGTACCTTTACCTTTTACCTTTACCCACACAATAGACCTGACCAGAGGCGGATTTAGGAGAGTGTGACTGGCACTGGGTGCAGAGACTTGGGGGTGCCACAGGGGACATCAAAACTATTATTTAGAACGGAGCACGAGAGGGCGTGCCAAATTTTGGCATCACACAGGGCACCGCTGAAATTTGAGACCCCAAGGTCTGCCACTGACCTGACGAGTGTTGAATTAAGCAGAGGCCAAATAGTTTTAAATGGGACATTTAGAGCTGAACTCAACTTACCCAGCACACTAGTGGAAGCCAGTGCTAGGACAATGGGGCTTTCCACTTCTCCTCCCCCTCTCGCCACCCAAATCCACTCTCAAGGGTTGGGAACAGCACACAGGAGAAGAGAGGGGACGGTTGGGTGCAGCACATAGATGGAGAGTGGCTAGGCTAGTGTAAAACATCTGGAGAGCACCAGGTTGGCCAAGACTGGCTTAAACCAGATGTTTTGTGGCAGGATCATAACTGGCAAGAGAGCCACTGTGGTGTTATGCCTATACTGCTGGACTAAAGCAGGGGAGACCTGGATTCAAAACTCAACTCAGTCATGAAGCTTACTGAGTAAGTTTGGACCTGTCACTTTCTCACAGGGTTGTTGTCAGTATGAAATGGGTGGGGGAAGTGAAGGACCTCTGAGATGAAGCGTGGAGTATAAATATGGTATGGTACATTATTGCTAGCACTGAGGTCACAGAAAGTTGCCTTGTCCTTGCACTCAGAGGATTGGTTCCTATGGCTCAGTACAGTGGTACCTCAGGTTGTTTTGTTGTTGTTTAGTCGTTTAGTCGTGTCCGACTCTTCGTGACCCCATGGACCAGAGCACGCCAGGCACTCCTGGCGGGTTGGATGAATATTTACATGGAAAACTGCATACAAGAAATCATGCACCAAAACAAACATATTTTGGTGCATATACAAAGCTACTCAGATTTCTAAGGCTTGTGTCTATTCAATCCTTGTTTTCCACACTAGTTTTGTTTGCTAGTTTACAAGGACATGGATATGGCAAAACAAATTTTAACTTAATGAAGCGTTATCTATACAAGCTTTTTGTTTTTGTTGTTTAGTCATTTAGTCGTGTCCGACTCTTCGTGACCCCATGGACCAGAGAACGCCAGGCACTCCTGTCTTCCACTGCCTCCCGCAGTTTGTCCAGACTCATGTTTGTAGCTTCGAGAACACTATCCAACCATCTCGTCCTCTGTCGTCCCCTTCTTCTTGTGCCCTCCATCTTTCCCAACATCAGGGTCTTTTCCAGGGAGTCTTCTCTTCTCATGAGGTGGCCAAAGTATTGGAGCCTCAGCTTCATGATCTGTCCTTCCAGTGAGCACTCAGGGTTGATTTCCTTAAGAATGGATACGTTTGATCTTCTTGCAGTCCATGGGACTCTCAAGAGTCTCCTCCAGCACCATAATTCAAAAGCATCAATTCTTCGGCGATCAGCCTTCTTTATGGTCCAGCTCTCACTTCCATACATCACTACTGGGAAAACCATGGCTTTAACCATACGGACCTTTGTTGGTAAGGTGATGTCTCTACTTTTTAAGATGTTGTCTAGATTTGCCATCACCTTTCTCCCAAGGAGCAGGCGTCTTTTAATTTCGTGACTGCTGTCACCATCTGCAGTGATCATGGAGCCCAAGAAAATAAAATCTCTCACTGCCTCCATTTCTTCCCCTTCTATTTGCCAGGAGGTGATGGGACCAGTGGCCATGATCTTCGTTTTTTTGATGTTGAGCTTCAGACCATATTTTGCGCTCTCCTCTTTCACCCTCATTAAAAGGTTCTTTAATTCCTCCTCACCTTCTGCCATCAAGGTTGTGTCACCTGCATATCTGAGGTTGTTCATATTTCTTCCAGCGATCTTAATTCCGGCTTGGGATTCATCCAGCCCAGCCTTTCGCATGATGAATTCTACATATAAGTTAAATAAGCAGGGGGACAATATACAGCCTTGTCGTACTCCTTTCCCAATTTTGAACCAATCAGTTGTTCCATATCCAGTTCTAACTGTAGCTTCTTGTCCCACATAGAGATTTCTCAGGAGACAGATGAGGTGATCAGGCACTCCCATTTCTTTAAACCTCAGGTTAAGTACTTAATTTGTTCCGGAGGTCTGTTCTTAACCTGAAACTGTTCTTAACTTGAAGCACCACTTTAGCTAATGGGGCCTCCTGCTGCTGCCATGCTGCTGGAGCCCAATTTCTGTTCTTATCCTGAAGCAAAGTATTTAACCTGAAGCAGTATTTCTGGGTTAGCGGAGTGTGTAACCTGAAGCGTATGTAACCCGAAGCGTATGTAACCCGAGGTACCACTGTATTGACTAACTTGTGGTGCTCCAGACCCTAAAACTCCCGTCAGTGCCATCTAGCATGGCCAGTGGCCAATGGTCAGGGATGATGGAAGTTTTGGCTTGGCAGCATCTGGGGCGTTTGTGTGCCACATTGACTAACCCTGTTCTACACGGACCAGCAGCAGTTTTCCAGGCTTTTGGAATTTCCAAAACCCTACCTAGAGATGACAGCACTCCTGTCTAGATTTAAGCTGCTTCCACTCCACTGAAATCAATTGGTGTTTAGACAGTTACAGATAGGTAGCCGTGTTGGTCTGCCGTAAGGTAAAGGTAAAGGGACCCCTGACCATTAGGTCCAGTCGTGGCCGACTCTGGGGTTGCGGCGCTCATCTCGCTCTATAGGCCGAGGGACCCGCCGTATGTCCACAGACAGCTTCCGGGTCATGTGGCCAGCATGACTAAGCCACTTCTGGTGAACCAGAGCAGCGCACGGAAACGCCGTTAACCTTCCCGCCAGAGCAGTACCTATTTATCTACTTGCACTTTGACATGCTTTCGAACTGCTAGGTTGGCAGGAGCAGGACCGAGCAATGGGAGCTCCCTCCGTCGAGGGGATTCAAACCACTGACCTTCATGATCAGCAAGTCCTAGGCTCTGTGCTTTAATCCACAGCGCCACCCGCGTCCCTTGGTCTGCCGTAGTTGAAACAAAAACAAACAAACAAACAAAAATCCTTCCAGTAGCACCTTGTTGTTGTTGTTTAGTCGTGTCTGACTCTTCGTGACCCCATGGACCAGAGCACGCCAGGCACCTCTGTCTTCCACTGCCTCCCGCAGTTTAGTCAAACTCATGCTTAGAGACCAACTACGGTAAGTTTGTTATTGGTATGAGCTTTCGTGTGCACGCACACTTCTTCAGATACCTGGTGTTTAGACAGTCCAACTTATATATTTATTATTACATTTATATCACACCTTTTCCTCCAAGGAGATAAAGGTGGCACACATTGTTCTTCCCCTCACCATTTTATCTTCACAACATTTACTGTGAAGTAAATTAGGCTGAGAGGCAGTGACTGGCCTGAAGTTGTCAATACAGCTTCATCAGTGGGAATTTGAACCTGGGTTTCCTTGGTCCTAGCCCATTATTCTGACTACCACGCCACAACTGGCTCTTCACACTCTACCCTGTGCATTTTCCTTGGAAATGAGGATGCTGAGAGGAATCCAGAACCAGACTTTGCAACATGTCAGGTCCCTTCCGAGGCACATTTGTAACGGAATAAGATTGCAGTACAAAACCCACAGTAATGTTTGTAGCCACTTCTAAGTTGCATGGAATAAACTTGTCAGTGTGGCAGGAGTATTTGACTTGGAGCATTTTTAGGTTTTGGCTGGAATCTGAAGCAGCAGCAGATGGTGTGACCACAGGAACCTATAGAGCAGGTTTTCCTCATCGACACATCAGATAGTCAGAACACCGTATTGGATCTGGTTGCTGAGATAGTAAGTGCTTGAGTAATCTCAGAGCAAATAAAGACAATGTAATAAGTGGTGCAGGAATTAACTGGAATGTTGTCTGTAGCATTTGAACTGAAACAGAAAATTAGATGGTGGACTGATTGGTGGGGCCAATGCGTGTCCATCTCTGTGTGCACACATTAAAGGATACTGGAGCTTAGGATGTCAGTGACTGCCAATTGGCTGGGACTGCCTAGTGGGCCCCATTGGCAGAACTTGGGGTCTCAAATTTCAGCAGCACCGCTGAAATTTGGCGCCCCCTGCCTCTAGCCTTTGTAATAAACAAAAATCTGACCTTTTCCCTTTATGGGGTATCCAAGAGCCCGTATAGAGTCCTTACGTGGGTTGCCTATTGGCAGGAGAAAATAAGAGGCCAACTAGAGAATATTGAGAAGCAAAGCAGCTAGTAATCCTGATCTTTATTGATCTGTTGCAACAGGGTGCTCCCCTCACACACAGGAAAGGAGGAGGAACCCCAAACAATGACGCACAAGGCCTTATATAGGCATTTTAAATTGCCTTCCCTGGAGCTCAAGACCACCCGTCCA
The DNA here is from genome assembly GCF_964188315.1 of Podarcis muralis. Taxonomy (NCBI): domain Eukaryota; kingdom Metazoa; phylum Chordata; class Lepidosauria; order Squamata; family Lacertidae; genus Podarcis; species Podarcis muralis. The sequence continues at coordinate 29,927,409 of NC_135662.1, forward strand.
TACATCATAACCCAAGACTACCCCCCACAAACATCATGCCTACATCACAGAAAAGGTCTACAACAGAAATCTGAGTACGTTGTTTATCTCCTGTCCTCACCCTATTCATACACAGACATATCCTTAAGACAGGATTTGGGAACGAAAAGGCAATGGGGAGGCTTTTCCATTTTCCTTTGACCTTGCAGAGAAATATTTGAGATCAATTTAAGAGGGACAAAATGGTTTCAGGACTTTTTCTATATACCTATTCAGTTATGAACATATTATATATATATATATAAATTTAACCTTCCATTCAACAACATAGTTACTGTAGCACCTCCAAGGCTCCATGCCCAGTGTGACCAAACTGGTTGCGCTCCCCTAAATCTGCCTCTGGTGGAGAAGGGAGGAAGAGATGGCAATGCAGCCATATTTTTAAAGTATTTCTCTCCGCCCGCCCCCCCCCCCTGCATAAGTTTGCACAAACTTTCATCATGTGGTAGATGAATTTACAAAGACTACAGCTATGAGCTGCTTTCCACAATCCATTTCCTAATCAAATTTTGAGTCCTTGTAAGGAGTCATCCACAAATGACTTTGGAACCGAACAATTAAATATATTGTAAGAAGTTATTCCATGTGTTTACTTTCAACTGCTGAGGTGATTCCTGCTCCAAAGAATACCACAAGGAGTGGGATGAAATATTTTGAGGGCCCTGTATTAAAATAGGAATGTGTTATTCCCTGCCCAGGTTCTGTTTTCAAGTTTAATTTCAGATTTAACATACGTAAGCATTTGTTTGCTTGTTTCATTAAACCTCATAACAAGAGTTCACTGGAAAGCTTGCAAAGCAAGGAAACAAATCTTAAAATACAATATAAAAGCTGCCATTAACTGATTAAAACAAAGCACTTGGTCGTAATACATCTGCTGGACAATTTTTACTTGCTGTAGTCATTTTGATTTAATCAGTATGACGTGTTTTTGCAGCAGATGTCATCAAGCTGGTGCCACTGAAGGGCATATCTAGGCAACGAGTGTAAACGACTTTCACGGTCATGTCTTTCTCGTCAAGGAATCCTGGGAGTTGTAGTCCCCAGTAAACACTGAAAATCTGGGCGCTGCTGTTTAAGGGCTGCGTACATGCACATCCTTCTTAAACCAGCTTCTTAAACTAGCCAACCAACGTCCTGACTGTGAGTCTTAAAGCCTTTTTACCTGGTTGAGGCCACGTTAAAACGAGCCAGATGGCACCCTATTTGGGCTTTTGCCTACGCAGGGATGGCAGGAAGGAAGCCCAGCTGTGAGCAGAAGAGCAATTAATAATTAATGGAGTCGCAAGGCATCCTTTCCCGCATCTCTCTGAGGATCAGTGTTTACGTGAGCAAGAGATGATTGGATTAAAACTGGCAGCCTTATTGTGTTAAGTGAGATGACGTCAGCGGCTGCTCAGCCAAAAATGAAAAAAAGAATGAAAATGAAATCAGCTCTTTATGAGAGGGGCACAACCATGGATCGCTGTTCTATCCCCCATAAAATAATCCTTCACACACTTACCTTGCAGACAAGAACTGCTGAAATTGCAGCACCTCCATGAGTAAGGCAGAGGGATTCTAGCCAAGGCAAGAGAGCACAGATATAGTGCCCCTTTTCTGGAAGTTGCCTGCCGCTCTTTTGTGCTGGTGCATTCGCTCCTACTGCTGTACAACTGTGCAATTTCTCCCAGTCCAATCCTGTGTTTCCCTGTTTGAGGAACTAGCGTAGTTGCGACCATGCTACATGACTGTGTTTTTTAAATCGCTTTTCAGTTGTAAACCAAACAAATGCTTAACATACAAATGCAACGAAATGTAGCTTGGCGAATTAATGAAGAAAACCAAGACCCTTTAGCAATTAATACATGGAGACACAAGTAAAGAGCAGAACGTAACGCAAACGGCTTAATCCAACGAGTCTCTCCATAGTCCCCTGTGGGCTTGGGTTGGTCGCCTTGTTTGATCGTCCCTGTGTTTACAGATGATGAATGGTTGTCCGGGAGACTAAAAGTAGAATGGATTTGTCTTTCCTTTGGCTAGTCAGGTTTTCTGCCAGTGTGACATTCCAAACACATGGCAGCTATGGCATTTTGGACAAACCAATAATGCAAGGTCAAGAATGATCCGGGTCAATGATCTGGGTCAATGTTAATATACTGTCAGTGGTTCATAAGCAAAGCCTTAAAAGGATGAAAATACCAGCATCTCTTCCATTCCACATATTCCTTCCTCCTGGCTTTATCTTTATCCTTAGAGAAATGTTATCAGTAGTATTTGGAATCAAATTTGTGGCAAGGGGGTCTGCTTGGATACGAACCATTATTTTCGAGATTTCATATATCACTCTGAATGAATGCTGCAAGTACCAGCTGACTAAATCAATCTGGTAAGAACCTGAGGTTCTAAAGTGGTGTGTCAAATGTAAAGAAAATGTGACAGTGAAAGTACTTCAAACTTGAGCTGGTAACATCCTTGAAAAGGACATTGTGAGCTGATTATTTGATAGTATTAGCTATATTGAGCCTCAGGACAAGGAGGCTTTAGCTCAGGGGTCAGCAACCTTTTTCAGCTGTGGGCCGGTTCACCGTCCCTCAGACCATGTGGTGGGCCGGACTATATTATTTGGGGGGAAATGAACAAATTCCTGTGCCCCACAAATAACCCAGAGATGCATTTTAAATAAAAGGACACATTCTACTCATGTAAAACACGCTGATTTCCGGACCGTCTGTGATTCGGATTGAGAAGGCAATTGGCCCACATCTGACCCACGGGCCTTAGGTTGCCTACCCCTGCTTAGCTAGTGTTAGCCTACTATCTTGTATATGCATCACACTAAACGATTATTTTACTTTTCCCACATGCAGACCTCAAGAAGGACTCTGTAGTGGCACATGGAGAGAATGATGTCTTGAAGAAGTCACCAGACCCTTATATATAGTGAGAGGGTGGGGAGGGGTATTACTCAGAAGGGTGGTGGGAATGGGTGATTGGCTGGTAGGTGTGGTCAACTTCTGGTAGGTGTGGTGACTTCAGTTTCAGTGCATCTGAAGAAGTGTGCATGCACACAAAAGCTAATACCAATAACAAACTTAGTCTCTAAGGTGCTACTGGAAGGATATTTTTTTTTTATCTTTTCAGTAGTATGCATTGAAATATGAATGTTAATTCTACCCCCCTCCCTGATAAACTATTTAAAATACAGTATTATCTTTTTCTTAATCCATTAGTTTTGTTATTGTAATGAAAGTGAGATTTTGTTAGTGTCCATAATTGAATTGTAAAGGCTAAAGGCTGAATTACTTAAGAAGTTAAGTAGTTAAAAGAAGTTTAAAGCTTTTAATCCTAAGCATGCTAAGAAGATGCTGCTCTTTCGCCTCAGGTGTGAGGCTGTTTTAGGGGAAAGAGGACACAAGGTGACTGGGAGACTTTTGAAGACCAAGTGAAAGAAAGGTCTCTTTAACCTTCACTTTAACCTTCTGATTCAGCTCAGCTTTACCTATGAAATTCTCAAGGAATGATTTTTGAAATCCTGCAGAAGAAATCAGAAAGGCATGCTAACCACACAGAGAGGCTTTCAGATAATAATTAAAGTAACGCAAGACACATGACCTGCTCTGTGGCATACTAAACGTGCTGGTTAATCAAGCCCTGCTTCTTAACACCATCATAAAATTTGTCATGGAAGTCCAATAACATGAGGTTAGCATGCTCCTTCATCTCTCTTTATAGCTTCTGACAGATTCATGATATTGTGTTAATGTGCTATGGTTTATTTATATACCTTAAGGCCCCCAAAGCAGCGAAGAATATATCTAATTCAAAAGATATATACAATAAATGTACCATCAATTCATTCAATAGAATATTATAGTATGATGTCATGTACTGGCTAGATGCAAAGGAGTAGTGGGAGGCACCAGCTGGGGAACTCCCAAGGGAACCCCCAGAGGAAGAAGGCTCAGAGCCAAGGGGTTGGGGGTGGGACGACAATGAGGAGCAGAGGAGGTCAGAGGAGCAGACTGGGAGGAGGGAGGAGCAGTCGGAAGCTGAAGAGGCAACAGGCTTTAGTGAGCAGGAAGAGGCTGTGGCAGACAGCGGATCAGACTCAGATGCAGGAGAGGAGATTGTAAAGGGTTCCCCATCCCTGCTGATACTGAGCTAGATGGACCAATGGTCTGACTCGGTATAGGGAAGCTTCCTATGTTCCTATGCTATCAGATCCTTGTAAGTGAGTCTGGCAAAGATATAGAGTTATTGATCAACCCCTTTCTATAAAACTGTTGCTGAAAAGCTGCAAAATGGTCTCTGCTACAGCAAGAACACAAATTCTACTTACTGTTGCTATCTTGGTGGCTTTAACTGATTTACTTTTATGTAGTGAAGAAGGAACATTTTTCAAGAAGATTCTCTAATCACATCACTAAATAACAGATTGCCTGCAGGCAAAAATGCCACATTTTCAAACGCCCATGATCTTAACTTCCAGCAGTGATAATCTCTGCAGCAAGTGTGATACTGAATAAACACATCATTCCCTTCTTCTTGATAACTGGCTGTGAATAAACTCTTATTTCAAACCCACATATATTTTAAATTAAACATGAATTAAAAGATATATTTTTTATTCTGTGAATTGGCCTGTAATCTTGTGATGAAGGGTGGAATAACAACAACAACAACAACAATAAAAGCTAGGCAAAACTCAGCTGATCACATACAGAATAATCTGAATTGTTTACAGTAAAGGTGTGGGATGATGTTATGTTGTAGTAAATAAAACAAGTGAGCAAATACAAAGCCAGCAGAATCTTCAGAGGAAAGGCTGGTGGATGAGAGAGAGTACACTAATACAACTCACCGCCCCCACATATTCTGGGCCCATTCCAAGCAATTAAACCTACTTATTTGCTTTATTGTGTGGGTGGCTAACCTTTGGCCCTCCAGATGTTGTTGAACTACTACTTCCATAATCCCAGAGTATCGGGCAGCAGCTGAAAGTTCATCTTCAGGCAGCACGGTGTGGTATTTAGGGTAGTGGAATAGGATTAGGGAAACCAAGCTTCAAATTCCTACTCAGCCAAGAAGCACCCTGGGTGATTAAGGAAGAGACATAACTCCTCCTTTTCCATTTCCCTGGATGCTGAAGCAGAAACAGCACTGCCTCAGTTCTCATCCCCTTCTCCTCTCTCTGGGACAACTTTCCAAGATTTTAACGCTTTTCCAATAAAACCCCATTTCTGGATAAACTCCGATCTTATCCCTGTTGCTCCCCAAGAACCTTACATGGAAACTCCACTACCTTGTCTAAAGTTACTCATTCTGTGCTTCTCTATATTTGGAAAATACTGGTTTCTGGGTCAGCTTTAATGGACAGAAAACAGCCTGTCCTCCAGCAGAACGCAATCATGGTTGCAGTGAGAAGCTGTTCCCCTAGCACCTTTCAGTTAAGTTCATCCTGGTAATTTGTGTTGAGGAGGCCCAGCGCGCGTTGTGCATGTGTGATGTCATGTGCATTGCATGTTGCAGGTTCAATGGCCAGCTCCTCCAAAGTGCTCAACCTCCTCCAGATGACACGACACATGTGTGATGTCACACACCTGTGACATCGCACGCTGGGCCCCCTCAATCTTGGGGGCAACCTGGCACCTCTGGTTAGTAGCCTAACTATGCCTCTATCTCTACAAGGATAACCTGGCTACAGTAATATATGCTCTGCTCACCTCAAAATTAGATTATTGCAATGCATGTTATATAGGACTTCCTTGGGAAATGGTTTGGAAGCTTCAGTTAGTGCAGAAGGTGACTGCCTGGTTGTTGACAGGTTTGAAATGAACAGATAACACCAATTCTGCTCCAGTTACACTGGCTGCTTTTGTGCTTCTAAGTGCTGGTTTTGACCTTTAAAACTTCTTATGGTTCAGGACCCCAATTTCTTCTGGAATGCCTCCCCCAATATGAACCTACCTGGACCCTTAGATCTTCATCTGAGTTCCTTCTTCAGGTCCCCTCCTTTTCTGTTGTTGTTCCCTATCTGTGGAATGTACTCCCCAGTGAGATCTGCCTGGCACCTTCATGGGCATATTTTCAGCACCAGATAGCAACTCCCTGCCCCCGGCTTTTGATAAAAACAATATTGTAGGAGTGCCAACTTGGCCTCATGACTGTGGGTGCCCGGGGCTGTGGATGCCATGGAGCGCGCATGGCCCTGGCACTGAAATTGGTGGATGCCTGGCACCTTCATGGGCATTGGCACCTATGCAATATTGTCATTATTAGTATGCTGCCAAAGCTTCCTGTGGCTGTTGATTTTTTTCCTGTTTCATGCTATAAAATATTTATTTGTAGGAGCAGTGGTTATTGTTTTGCTATTGTTCTACTTATTTGTGCTTTTATCTTGTATTTTTATCTTGTGATTCGCCCTGAGATCTTTGGATGAAAGGCAGTATTTAAATTTAATAAATAATATTATTAATAATAACAGCATTGTAAGTCACTTGGACTCCTTCTGGTAACAAGCAGATAACAAATCTAATAAATAATCATCATACAGAGACATGTCCTGAACAAGCATGATAACACAGATGTGTGCCTAACGAACAAAAATGTGAGCTTTAAAATTAGTGTCCTCTTACATATGTGTTAATTACTGTGTAGACAGATAAAATCAGGAAAGGTGTTTTCTTGAGGTGGTGTGATGGTGGTGCCTAATTATTGCCATTTACTGAGCATCTAAGTTGTATATTGCCTGGGGAGGAAGTTGAAATAAAAAAAATAGTATGAGGCTCACTTCTACGTACATTTTGCTGAATTTTAGAATGTGATAATGTTCGCCTGCTCTGCGTTAAACTGAGGGTCAGTTTAATAGGTAGATAATGTATCAAGCTGGCATGGTGTAATGGTTTTGTAGTGTTCAGACCTGAACTGAGTTCAAATTCCCACTGGGAAGCAAACTGGATGATCTTGAATCAGTCCCACTCTCAGCCTAACCCCAGGATTGAGGTTGAATCCTGACAAGACAGAAGTACTGTTTGGGGGGGACAGGAGGTGGGCAGGTGTGGAGGACTCCCTGGTCCTGAATGGGGTAACTGTGCCCCTGAAGGACCAGGTGCACAGCCCGAGAGTCATTTTGGACTCGCAGCTTTCCATGGAGACGCAGATCAATTCTGTGTCCAGGGCAGCCTGAGACCCTATCTGCCTGCAGACTGTCCTGCCAGACAGGGCAGGAAGCCACGAGTAAAATTTAAGATATTGACGGATGCCAAAGAAGGAGGTGGACTTGCCCTGCCAGACCCCTAAACTTTGTTGTGAGCCATCTGCTTTTTGCTGGCTGAGAGAATGGTCGCTTCTTGAAAGCACTGAAGTGTTGGATAATGGCAGATGAAGTTGATGGACTATATGGAATTGGCGGAAATGACTGGCAAGATCCAAGACCAGGGAGAAGAGTCGGGGGAAGAAGACTGGAAAAAGTTTAAAGACTATTTATAGAAATATGGTAAAATTAATGAATGTTAGAAGAATGTTGGAATGAAGTTATATGGCTTTAGTAGAAATGTTATAAGGAATTAAGTATAAATAGATTAATAGAAAATTAAAGGAAAAAATAAGGCAAGAATGTGTTAAGATAATTATAGGATAGAAAACAGAGGAAGATGGAAAGGAATTGCTGAAACAATAAATAGAAGTGGAATACAAAAAGGGAGGTGTGAGGAGGTCGTTGGAAATAAGCGAATGAAAGATAGGATATTGAAAATGTTTGAGGTGTTTTTAAATTGTTTTTGTTTGTTTTTGTTTTGTTTTGTATGTAGTGTTTTTGTATTGTATTTGTATTGTTCTTTTTTCTTTTTTTCCCCTTTTTCCTTGTAGTGTTGTGTTGAAATTGTTTGAAAAGTAATAAATATCATTTTTTTAAAAAACAACAACAACAGACTGTCCTGCCAGAGTGGTGGATGCTCTGGTTGTCTGCCACTTGGACTACTGCATGCTCTTAATGGGGCTACCTTTGAAGGTGAGCCGGAAACTACAACTAATCCAGAATGCAGCAGCTAGACTGGTGACTGGGAGTGGCCGCCGAGACCACATAACACCAGTCTTAAAAGACCTACATTGGCTCCCAGTACGTTTCCAGGCACAATTCAAACTGTTGGTGCCGACATTTAAAGCCCTAAATGGCCTTGATCCAGTATACCTGAAGGAGCATCTCCACCCCATCGTTTTGAGGTCCAGCTCCGAGGGCCTTCTGGCGGTTCCCTCGCTGTAAGAAGTCAAGTAACAGGGAACCAGGCACAGTGCCTTCTGGGTAGTGGCGCCCGCCCTGTGGAATGCCCTCCCACCAGATGTCAAAGAGAAAAACAACCACCAGACTTTTAGAAGACATCTGAAGGCAGCCCTGTTTAGGGAAGCTTTTAATGTTTGACAGACTACTGTATTTTAATATTTTGTTGGAAGCCGCCCAGAGTTGCTTGGAGAAACCCAGCCAGATGGGCGGGTTATAAATAATAAATTATTATTAGTATTATTATTATATTATTATCATCTCACAGTTGTGTTGTGAAAAAGGATGGGAGTGATGTATTTATGCTGCCGTGAGCACTTTGGTGGAAGCGTCACATTTAAATGTAATACATTGCCACTGCTCATATTAAAATCTATGCAAAAGAATATATCACATCACTCCCAAATGAAAGAAATACATAAGAATAGTATTGAGAGCAGATAAATTGAAATGAGGGAAGTTATATTACTACCAAAGAGGTTTGATTATGCTGTGTTATTGTTATATCATGGAGGTACCAATCCCTATTGCATGGCACTTGACTTTCCAAAGATGACATTATTACCCATCAACATCTAGCTTATTTTCTTTCTTTCTCTTAGCCACAGCTGAAACACATTCTAGTTCATTCAAGTTTTAAGACATATTGGAATTTTCAAAATGAAAAGTGTCTTTGAAATTTATAGGCTTTAAGAAGTGTATTTCTGTGAATTTTGGTAGGTCTCTCAAAAAAAAAAGACGAACTCTTATACAACCTGCTTACTTGAAGTAAACACTGGGCTGAGTCTTCATGTGATGAGCAATAATTCCTCTTCAGGATTCTTGGGGGGGAAATGCCATCTGTCCCCAGTGCCTGGTAAGCCTTGGGGACCTTATTCACTTGTAGATTCGTAAGGTGAGAGAAGCACTACAGGTGCCTTTAGGATAAAAATTGTGGCTGCATTGCTCTCCATAAAATAGGATTTTCCCTAAAGTTTTGTGGCATACACCCACAATTCTTATCAAAGAGATTTCATATAAATTCTGTCAGATTATTTCTACTGCCACAAAGAGCTGCAGCATATGATATCTCCTGCCCTGACCCATATGACACAATTGTACGAAAGTCAACAGGACTAAGGTTGCAATACTGGACACAGTTACTCGGGAGTAAGTCCCATTGAGCTCAATGGGGCTTACTTCAAAATAGACAGGTGCACGACTGCACTGTATGTCTCTGTATGTTTCTTTACAAAGTGCCCTTTCACTTAAAGACGCAGCCCGCACAGTATGATGTGGCAGTAGCTATGGCAACAAGTCTCTGGAACAGCCAATCAGATTAGGCACACCGGAATATGAATATGGGCCATGCGTATAATTTTTTAATGCACACCCTTTTAAAGAATTTAATTTCCAATGAGTAGTTCAAGTGTGTAATTGAGCATAGGAAGCACTGAAACCTGATGTTCCTGTTTCTTATCAAAATGCTTCCGATAAAACACACATGCACACCCCTAGTTACAGGGATGGATCTAGAGGAAAAAAGACCATAACTCCCTGCCCTTATTTATTATTTATCTCTTACAGTTAGCTTCCGGCCTCAGGGGCACATCCAGTACAATCTCTACTTTGCCAAAGCTGAGCTGCAGGGAATATGAAAATGTCTCCTAAACTGTAGATCATTCAGAGGCTGGTTTATATAAATGTAGCATAACAATAATTACTGATATAAACATGATTGCACAGCAGTTTCAGAAGCGCACTCTTCATATCCATGCCTGAAACAATGAACTGCAGAACGCCTTAACCCCTGCCTCCTCTAAATTCAGTTAATTTTTCTGGCACTTGAGAAACATATAGTAGTATGTACCTGAGCATCTTATGCTTTACTAACACAGGGGATTGGTACCTATATACATCTATGCTCACTAGTAATTGTGTCTAATGCAAGAGGTGCAGATTCAGTTTTATTTCTGTTCTGCAGGTCTTCACCCCTGAGTCATATATATTGATCTGTGGTATTGCATTTCAGAAGCCCGAAGACACAAAAGTAATTTGAGGTTGCTGTTTTATTTGCGTAAAACTGATGCTTTTCAAGCCTAGAGCAGCGGGCAAGGTACATTGCAGAATCTCAAATGAAGCTGAAATGTGGACAGAAACATTTCTCACTTTGCTAATTCTTGGCCAAAGGGGGAAATACATGTGACAGGTTGAAGAAATCCATTATTTTGTCATGTTGAGGAGTAGGACAGGAATTCCTCTTCAAAGTTAAATATGACACGGTGAAAATGCCCCAAAGAAAAAAAAGTAGCTTTGGAAAATACGATTAAGAATTAAAGTGATATGCTCAGTTTTATACTGCTGTGCCTGGTGAAATTGCTGAGGTTCCAGGCTTAAGCATGAGAGAAGAGAAATGGCTTGGAGGTCTGTTTTCAGGAGTCCCCAACAGAGGCAAAGTTGAAGCTAAATATTTGTTATTATTTATTAAACTTGTAGGGACGTGAGTGGCGCTGTGGGTTAAACCACTGAGCCTTGGGCTTGCTGATCGGAAGGTTGGCGGTTCGAATCCCTGCAATGGGGTGAGCTCCCGTTGTTTGGTCCCTGCTCCTGCCAACCTAGCAGTTTGAAAGCACGTCAAAGTGCAAGTAGATAAATAGGTACTGCTCCGGCGGGAAGGTAAACGGCGTTTCCGTGCGCTGTTCTGGTTTGCTTAGTTTTATCTCTGTGTTAGCAGAAGAGAGGGACACACACACACACACACACACGAAAAGCATGTGTCTGGGCAGCAGGTAGAATTATGATAAAATGTGCTTGTAATATTTTACTCTGACATGAAAAACGCAGCTTGAAGCTCTCCCAAGCAAATGGCTGGAGGCCATAAGGTGAGTGTGATGGGAATTGCAGTGCGCTGACAAGAATCTCACAAGATATCTGGGAAGATGAATAGCATAAACGTTGCAAAACTAAAGAGAAAGGGTTAAATGTATGCCAAATAGTAGTGTGGCTGCATTATGTAAAAAAAAAGTGCAATAAACAAAACTATAGTGCAATAACTAAGCATGCAGCAGATGTAACGGCTTTCCTGGCAGTTCTCCCCAACAGTGTTTTCCAGATAACAGCATCTTATTTATTTATTCACGCAACAATACCTACATAGCATGCTAGTGGGATTGTTAAATTAAAGTTCAGCAGCTCATTTCTAAGCAAAGAAATGCTGGATTCAATCCTGGCAGAAAATTATCAAAGGCCGCCCCAGATGGTAGCAGATTCTGCTTATCAGTCAGTACTGAAGGCACTCTGTGCATGCTCAGGGGTGCTGTCACCTCCAATGTCGTGTCTCAGCAAATGGGTTTTCTGGGCTGAACCCTGTTAGGGACAAACCCCACTTGGCACAGGAGTATGTCTGTCCACACACACACACACACGTGTGTGCTCTCTCTCTCCCCCTCACATACACATAGAGCCCCGCACCGTCACTCTTGCGCACCCCTTGGAGAGGCACCCCCTGAAAGGAAACGCAGCCAGTCCCCGCCCCCGCCCGTACCTCCCACACACCTGCCGCGCACCTTTCCGCCGCGCGGGCCAGGCGGGGCGAGAGCCGCTGGTCAGGTGGCTCCGGCTGCCTGCCTGGCTGACGTGGACGCCAACAGGAACCCGCCCTATATGAGGCGCGGGCGGGCGCGCCGAGTGCGGCGGAGCGAGGAGCCAAGCGCCTGCGAGGGTGGAGGAGGTCGGACGGGGCGGGCGGCGACGAGCCGGCTGCTCTGCTGCGCGTCCCCTCGACGTTTCCCCTCCTCCTCCTCTCCGCTTGCTCCCTCTTGGCACGCCCCGAAGAGGAAAACCCGCCCGCGAGAGAGAGCGTCCTGAGGGCGATGGCTGCCGAAATGGACCCCAACAGCGAGCAAGGTAAGGGGAGCGGGAAAGCGAGAGGGCGCTTCCTCCTTCGCGGGGGGCGGGGGCGGGCATTGTTCGGGCCTCGCTCCGGCCGGCTTTCTTTCCGCCGCCCCCCCCTTTCCTGTTCAACTGCCCCCACCACCCTCGCTGGCAGTTTTTGCGCTTTTCGCGCGCGGGCTCCCCTTCTCTATTCGGGAGGCGCGGCGCTTAACTCCGGGTGGGCGTGGGAGAGAGACGAGCAACTGCTCTCGGCCCTCGCCGTGCGTGCAAAAGGGAAAAGTAGGGGGTGTAAAAGCGCACGTTGTTTTTTTTGGGGGGGGGCGTGTCGGTCGGGTTGGGGTTCCCCCGCCAAGCCGTCCCCTTCGCAGCTCCGCTGGAGGCCTCTCTCTCTCCCCGCGGGTCGGCTCCGCCCTTGGCTCTCCTGCCTCGCAGCACGAGCTCGAAGAGAGTCTCGTGGGAAAGAGGAGCGAAGAAGGCGGCAGCTCGCCTCGCGCCACGCAGCCCCTCTGGACCTTGGGGGGGGGGGGCGTCGAAACACTCGGCTTCTGCTGTGTGGCCACCCCGTGCTTATCTGGCTCGCTTCCTTCGGAGGCTGCTTCTTCTTCTTCCCCCTCCTCCTGCTTGTTGCATCCGGAGGCGGGAACTGGCTGGCTTGGAGATTTCTATGGCTCCGTGAATGCAGCTTTCGAGCAGAGTCTTCCTGTCGGTGCAAGATGGGCTTGGATCTCGGGGGTGGCTGGGGGCGCCGTCGTCGTCAGTGTGGCTCTTGGCTATAGAAGCGCGTCTGAAGGGCGCAGGAAGAGAGAGGTCAGAAGTGGGACGACGACGACCTGTGGCTTTCCATATGTTGTTGGGCCACCACCACTTGGCCTTGTTGGCTGGGGCTGATGGGAGTTGTGGGGCACCCCAGATGTTGTTGGCCTGCCTATCTGGACAGCTTGGTTAGAGTGTGACACTGATAACACCCAAAGTTGCAGGTTCGATCCCCATAAGGGACAACTGCATATTATTGCATTGCAAGGGGTTGGAGTAGATGGTCCTTAGGGTCCCTTCTAACTCTCATGATTCTGTGAAATCCCATCATCCCCAACCAGCATGTCCAATGGCTGGGCGTAGTGTAGCCTCATCTGGAGGGCCACAGGCCAACTGCCACTGATCTAGGAACAGAGGTACGTTCCTTCCAGGAGGCTGCTAGATGCCGAAATGGCATCTTGGAAGACTTGTACTAACCCTGTGTGGGCTGGAGGGGGTCTCCTTTCTAGGCTTGAGTTGGGTGGTTTGAAAGGGTCTGAGGCAAATGGTGAGACAAAGCAAAATGTTTGAGAGGAGACACTAGATTCCTTGCCTCTCCCACCTGTCATTTGTCGTCTTAGGCATTTGCAAGCCACAACACACCCTTTCTGTGCTGCACCCTACATTAGGGTACTGAAGCCTTTAAATTTGTCTTGTGTGTATGTGCAAGTGAAAAAGAAAAGCAGAGAGATATTTTAGAGTATGTACCATTATTCATGTTCGGGTATTACGGTACATTTATTGCACTTTTACATTTATTGCTGTTTGAGAACAGAAAGCAACACAACACCCACCCTGAGTTTCCATTTGTCTTTTTGTTCGCTTGTGGTCTGCCTGCTTTTCAGACACCCAAGGCTGAGCTCCTTGGATCTGCTGTAACAGTGGTAGCCTAGGGTGTGTGTCTGAGGAAGAGACAAATGCCTGGGAAAGCCTTTTTGAAGTTTTCCACTTGCTTCAGCTGACTTGAACAGTTGTTTGTGGGCTATGCTGAAGAAGGCAAAATACTCCTAGCACAGCAGGTGCCAAATGCCTCTGTGTGGCCAACAGCAGCCACAGATCTTCTGGTGACCATGTGACTTGGCTTGCCCAGGATAAAGCAAGAGAGCATTGATTTCTTCCTGCATCGCAGAGAGGTGGCTAGGGCCTCATTTTGTGTTTGTGCAGGAGAGACAGACTGCCCCCACTATGTTCTCTGGTTTGTTTCAGGTATTGGGATCTTCTGAAAGGAAGTAGTAGTCCGTCACTTTATGGCAGGCATTAGAGCCCCAGAGAGCAAGAAATTATCACTGCTTCAGAGTGTCTTCAAAGCTCAGCATGGGCCGTGTATCTTACTCAGGTCTTTGCCACAGGAAACCAAATAATGGATAACCACCAAGGTCACTCAAAGAGCATCATGCAGTGAGACTGCAAAACAACTCTAGTTCAAGGTCTTACAGGTCTATTTCATGCTTTATATAACTTTATATAACACTTGCAATTTCCTTTTAGATTGTCTGCTACATTTGTGTTTCTTTTCTTTATATTTCATTTTTTTCCAAATGTAAGCTGCTTTATTTTTAAAGGAAGATGGGTAGAAATGAATAATGCATTAAAATGGATCAGGATGCAGACCTCCTAATGAAGTTGGTGGCAAAGTGCCCATTTCTAAGGAGCAGGATTGTGATACTTGGTATTTCAATGGGGCTTGCTGAGATTTTAGTTTTATAGCCTGTATGTGAAAGATATTTAGTCAGCAAAGTTGAGCAGTTGAACACCAAGGGTCACATTAAAAACATCTAATAAGCTGGACTGGTGCAGCTGAGTGGGATGTTTACGCTCGATCCACATTAGCATGAACTAGGAGGGTGCATGGCCTGCGTAGCTGCTAGAGCAGTTACAACATCCCAGATAAAGCTTATGAGGTTATTATAGGTCCAAAATGACAGCTGTTGAAAGTTATTTTGGGTGGTATAAAAAAATCCCAGAAAGATGTTTTTCAAATGGAACTATAAATTTTGTTCATTTACAGTCCCTCGTGATAATAACCAATGTTGCTGCATGTTTAAAATTTAGTAGATCTTAGAGCTGGAAAGCTAAAGTTGCAAAACCAGTGAGATGAGAAACTGCCTACCTGTCTCTTCCATTGTTTTCTCAGTCATTACAATGAACTCCTGAAAACTGATCCCTAACCTTAAAAAAGAAAAGAAGAAAGTCAATACATTATAACAGGGGTCGACAAGGTTTACCTTGCCTGGGCCAGTTCACTCCAGTGGAGATCCCTCCGCGGGCCATATTGCGCCCGTGTTTGAGTGTATGCACCCATGATATCCAGCATCTGCGCAGACGCAATTTCCAGCGCCATGGAAGCGAGTCCCCGTGCCGCACTGTGCCGGTTTAGCGCAGTGCGTGGGGACTCGCTGAGCGGGTGTGCTTGGTTCGGGGGTGGCTCGTGGGCCGGTTAAACGACCCCTGTAGGCTTGTGGCCCATGGGCCTTAGGTTGCCTTCCCCTGCATTATAATATGCATAAAACAGGCCTCCCCAGACCATTTTGGGCAAGCCACCCGCCAATACAATGGACCTCACATTTATGATATCAGATGTAAAGCAAGTAAAAATCTGGCCTTGCTGAAATGGAGTTTGCAGTCACCATTGCTCAGCTGATTGTTGGGTTTTACTAGGCCCATTTCAAAGCCTTTTGCCAAGACTCCTGCAGGCAAGAGAAGTTCACCTGACATTGTGATATCAGGCAATTAACAGGTGGGTACCTCTGTTCACTTATGAAGCTTGGCTTGTGAGGGCTGGGGAAAATAATTATCTGGCCTGCTGGCCAGATTTGATTCTCCGCCCTAGCCTAAAGTGTCAGATGTAGCTCATAAGCTTTCTACATTGCCTGTTATAGCTGTGGCGCATGACTAGGCCAAACCCTAGGATGGTTGTGGTCTTTTTCACACGTTGTGTAGAGATAACAGCTATGGATGACGTGGCTCTGTGTCACTAGACTATTTGGTTGTCCAAGCACAGTGCCATTTGCTTGACCTGGAAATACTTTGAGCTATAAGGCTGAGCAATTTTAGTGTAGGAAACGTAAAATCTTACCAGTGTACTATAATCCTGTGTACTTCAAAGTAAACATGCTTAGGATTGCTCTGTATTTCTTTTGTCATATGAAATGACCACTATTTGCATAATTTCAAAAGTGGCTGATCTAACAATACATGGAAGTTAACTGTTGTCAAAAGACAGTTTCACATTTAGAGTTTCCCGTTCTTTTACTAAAAGGTCAATAACAGTGGGGAGGCGCAGGGGAGAATTTAGATAGTGGCTATGGCAATGGGGAAGGACTGCCAGATGATGTTTACCATTTTCCAGGTGAAAATTGAGCTCCCTTCCCCCACAAGCTATGTGCTCAGTAAGCAAAGTAGACCATTCTACAGATGATGGTTTTCACCCTGTGGGCAAACAGCTCTGAGGGACCACATTTAATTGGGGGAAATGGTATGTAGGAAGAAAGAGTTTAACCTCCTTCCCCAGTGCCAAGAATTATTCTGGGCTACTGTTAGTGCTTTAAAGCGCATGCACACACACAGAGAAAATCCTATTTGTGTATCTCTTATATCACATCTTGTTTGGCCCTCATGCGTTCAGTCACATCTGAGTAGCCAATATTTACTAGGAATATTTTTCATAACATGGAATGTGGCTACTAACAGTTCTAATGGTCAGGTCTAAAGTGGGTATTACTTCAGCTGCTTATCTTCAATTTGTATTGCTGTTTCTGCCAGTTCTGCTATCAAGGGTAGGTGATCAAGTGCCAATCCGATCTGTGGATATCAGCAGTGCTCCCTCGTCCTTTTGATGCCGTTTCAGCGTTTCTGAAGAGTTCATGCCAGCTGAGCTATTTCTGCTGACTTATGCAGAGCAGCTGAATCGAGTACAGTTTTCTGTCTGTGACTGGGATTCAGACAGGACTGGTGGCAAGGAAAATAACTTGCAAAATGGCCATGTTCAAATTGTTGGGAAGATTGCACTTAGAAGGTACAAGTGTTGACCCGTGACGTACGGAAGAAAAGTTTCCGTGGAAGAATTTGGCAGTGGAAAAGTTTACACTTCTAGGAATTTTCCACTACTATATATTTCTGTGGAAAATATTTCATTTTTAAGAAATGCATTTTGTGATAAGCTAGTTAGTACAGTGTGTGGCTGGTATTTTGTTGAATCTAAAATTGTTTAAATGCCCTGGGATTCTTTCAAATGAAAGGTGGTTTAGAAGTCAAATAAACAAATGAAGTCAAAGTTATAAGTAACTTTACTTCAGATAACTAGCACTAGGAAGCACATATATTTATGTGCCCCAGTTCTTGAGGAATGCTAAAATTAGTATGTTAACAGCTCTCAATTCCTCTTAAAATATAAGCAATGCAAGGGAAGCAACAAGCTGTTGAACTGTATTTTAAAATATCTACAAGTATTTCCAATAAAAATATCTAAATAAATATTTGAATTTCTTTGAATATAATATTTAAACCATACTAAGTGTGCTTTATTTACAGCACCCTCTCCAATAGCATGTCAGTTCCCTCTTACTTGCCTTTTCTCTCTACACTTAAAAACCCTGAAATGTTGTAGTCTTTCCTCATAGGGAGGTTCTAGCTCCATAAACACTTGGCTGGAACTTTTTCCAGCTCTGCAATAACCTTTCTGAGGTGCCATATATTTCTAAAATGACATTCATTATGATATTGGCAGTTTTATTTTCAATCCCTTTTCCAATGATCCCTGACCTGGAATGTAGCTTTTTCACAGCTGCTGCCGGCTAGTTTGCCATGACTCCCAATTTCGGATGCTAGCCGTTCAAACATCATAAATATAAAGCTAAGAGTTTTCGTCCCAGTGTGTTGACACTTGCTGACATTGGGTCATCTTTGCCATTTTGATGTCAGAGCCCAGTTTGGAGAGAGTCCTTTGTAGCTTTGTGCAATCCTTTGTTTTAACCACCCTGAACAATTTGGCATTAGGAAGCTTGCCCACTTCACTGATCACCTCTAGCTCTAGATAACTTATGGACAAGTTTTAAAAGCTCAGATTCACTGAACCATTGAGCACCTCACCTCTTACATCCCCACAGAGTCAGATGGGTGGCATATAAATAATAAATTGTTGTGAGAATTGTCCATTTGTTTTTATTCTGCGCTTTCTGCTCTTTACACATCCATAAGAGGACCTGTCCTCTTATCCCATGACAACCAAGCTTACTCATGAGTCTTTGATGAGGGGCTTAATAAAAAACTTGTTTGGAAGTCTTAGACTGCAATCCTCACCATGCCTACTCAGAAGTAAGACCCACTGAATTCATTGGGGATCATTCCCAGGTAGGTTTGGTTCAGATTGCAGTTTATAGTACACAAGGTTGACTCTCTGAGAACTCTGAAAAGTTAATTAGTGCTGGTTCTTCTGCAAGATTCATTCTTCTTTATGCTTAGTAATTTTGTTTTTAATACCAGTTAAGCTAACTGGCCTATAATTTCATGGATCTCTCTTACAGAATTGGTGTTGCAGTGAATACTTTTTAGTCCTTTGCTATAGAAGCTGATCTTTGAAGAACAAAAATGGTCTCTTGACACATCTGATAGTTCAGGCGACAATGTCTTCTGTTGTGAAGAAGGATGCAGATAATTCATTCAGCTTTTCTGCAAACTCCTTCCCCTCTTTTAGCAAACATTTTACTTTTTTGCAGTTGGTAATGCATAAAAAGCTCCCAATAATACCAATGGGAGGTTTGTGTGTTTTTAAAGCTACTACTATTTGTGACACTGGGGAGAGACTTATTCAGGGCCACAGGTTGAATATTTGAACATCTCTCTCCATATGCTGTGGCTCCAATCTGGATCAAGGCCCTGTGCTTGATTTCAATTTTTAAGAATTCTGACACCGATTCAAGTGACACAGTCAAAAGGAATGTGTGGTTAAGCTCTAGAACATGCTTGTTTCTATTCATATTGTCGTGTCTAGAATTAAGAGTATCGTGTACAGTATTATTGCTATTTCGATGGCCACCTGTGATGGCTGCTTTAGCTGAGATTCCTGCATTGCAGGGGGTTGGACTAAATGACCCTTGGGCTCCCTTCCAACTCTACAATTCTATGATTCTATCTCAGGGATGACTAATCCGTGACCTTCCAATATGTGTTGGGCTTCAACTCCCATCAGCTTTAGCTGGCATGGCCAATATTCAGCATAATTTCTGCCATGCTTTAGAGACATTCTGGACCTGTTCAGCATGCATGACTCTGGGTGTACATGGTCATTCCTGGTGCATCCCCTCTGCTGATGAAAATTATGCAAAAGTGACAGTTTTATTGTACTCTTGGCAAATGTGCTGAATCAGCTTCAATTAGAATGAATGTTAAACGTTTCATAACATTGCCAATTCTCTTTCCTAAGGTTTATTATAGTACCTTCAGACAATGTTCCAAAAATATTTTTGAAGTGGGAAGACCAGTGCTAGGGGAGGCTTGCCTGCCAGCAAAGCCTCTTCAGTATTTTTGGCATGGTGGAAGATAAGATAAACTTTATGCAAGATAAATGAGTGTTTAGACTCCCATTTGACACTTTTCATGGTTTGGAAATACTTTCCCTAACTTTGCCAATATGCATTGAGCTAGTCATCTTTTTTTAGCTTGTGTAACAGCCTGGTCTAAAACTTGCCATTTTGTCTGCATAATTAGGACTTGCTATCCTCTTGCACATCGACACCCACTTGCCACTGGTATTGCGTTTCCCCTTAATTTGAGGAACAAGGTACCCCTTAATTTGAGGAGCAAGGTACCCACCTCTACAATACCCCGCACAAGAGACAGCAGTCCATGAAAACCAGCATGAACAAGGAAGAGTAAGGAAAAGGCATAGATGGAGATCAGTGCATTGGATTGTTAGACCAAAGTCTCCCTACGAATCAGTGCAAGCTATGAGTTTCCTAGAGTTTTGACCCTGAATTCCTAGTTAAGGATTCCAAACCTGTTCAAAGGGCCATGTGCTAATTTTTTGTATAGGTTGTACAAAAGATTGGGGGGGGGGCACTGTCAATAGACCTTCATTATGTATTGCCTGAATCTGCACACTGATAGGAAAAGGGGACCTACCAACAGGGAATGAACAAATTATTCTCCCATTCCTAGGAATGGGGATATGAGCAGTGCAGGGTTTTTGTTTCTGTCTGAGGCCACTGGAGTTTCAGCAAACTATAAAGTTTGGGCAACTACCCACGTTTTCAAGGGAGAAACCAAACTTCGAAACTCTTTGTTTTCCTCTTCTGAGATAGTGTTGTTTTCAGAATACAACAATCTGACTAGGCAGTAGCTGCTTTCTGGGGCTCATGTATCTTTACATTCTCAACTGATTTTGACAAATGATTTAGCAAAATTGAGCAGAATCCCTCTGAAGAGGGGAGGATGTCTGAAAGCACTTGTGGAAAAAGCAAACAAGACTTGCAGTGCCTGAGCAGCTCTAAAATATGAAATGGGCAGGCTTAGTTTGTCTTACGTGGCCCGAGGTGTGAGTTCACGTCCACCTACTATTAATTTGAACTGCACATTTCCTTGTATGTGTCCTGGTAATCCTATTGCATTAAAGGCATAGTTTGATCTGCATATAGGTGCCAGAGCAAGCTTTACTTGCAAGTAGGGCTTCCAAGATTGATACTTGCATTATGCTAAGAACTTCGGGCATTTTCATGCATCCTAGTGAGGAAAGAGTGCTGTACAGTGGTACCTCGGGTTACGTATCCCTCTGGATATGTAATCTTCGGGTTGCGAATGTGGCAAACCTGGAAGTGGATACTTCCAGGTTCTGCGTGCGCGCATGTGCAGAAGTGATCTGCACGCATGCACAGAAACGCTCAATAGTGTCGTGCATGCACACAGAAGGGTGCCTCCGGTTACAGACTTTTCAGGATACGTCCAGGCCCCTGGAACAGATCCCGTCCGTAACCAGAGGTGCCACTGTACTGTATTACAGCCTTTTAAAAGAAGCCCACAAAAGCTATTGATATGCAGTTTTGTGATTTTAATTTAACTGACCACAGAGGAAGGGAAGCTCCCATCTCCACATCCAGCATAGAAACACAGACTGCTGACCTCTTTGCAGGCAAGTACCCAAAAAGAGAATCTTCTATCAAGCAGATTGACACTACTGGTCCATACACTTATCAGCATAGAATTCTGTGCACTATGACGGCCAGTTGAGTTGTTAACCACGAGTTAAAATGCAAATCTGCCATACTGTTCTGGGTGCACAAGCACCAGTGTGGAGTCAGTCAGTGTTGGATTATGACCTGGGAGACCAGGGCCCCAATCCCCACTCAGCCAAGAAGCTTACCGGGTGACCTTGGGCCAGTCAATATCTCTCAGCCCTACCCTCACAGGGTTTGTTGTGAATATAGAGTAGGTAGGAAGACAACCTTGTACACAACCTTCAACTCCTTGGAGGAAAAGGTGGAGTATAAATCTAATAAATAAATAATAAAACAAAGTGCAGTCACTGAGTACCAAACGCATGCTTACTTTATTAGAACAGCACCTTAAAAGCACAGTAAGTAATTCTAATGTGTCTTATGATCTAAAGTACATAGGGTAGCTAATTTAGCATCAGGAGGTCAAGTCCATGGATCAGTTGGGAATAAACTCTTAATATCTGTGATGCAATGCTATTTGCAGCTCCCAATTTCACAGTATCAGCCTTTTGACCTGGTACGGTTAATGCAAACGTGGATTTGTCAAGGCTGTTCTCGTGACAGCTTTCTTTAAGCACACTTTTTGTTAAAGCAATGTTTACTGACGTAGAAATCAACCTCTTATGTCTAGCTTTAATGTCTTTGCAAAAACCTGAGGACTTTGTGGGCTCTTTCACAACTCTGACAAAAGCCAGCCAATACCAATAATGCTATGTGTAAGCTTCCTCTTGTTGCACCTGTTGCTTAATGTCTGTGGGTTGAATTGCAACTACATGGGTGCTAGGGTGGCGATGGATATCTCCATCGAGCCAGGTGACTCACTCTCAGCAAAAGATGCACATCTTCTGCTTCTGCGCCGCCCCAGAAATCATAGACTGGGCATCTTAGTCCTCCATCATCACATCAAGGAAAGTAAGTGCAGGGCTGAGTACAGGTACATTTTACTGTGTTGCCGTCTTTCCATGGGCTATCTAGATGGAATTCACAGGCCACAATTAAGAAACCTCTGCCTTGGTCCATAGTTAATACTTTTTCCATTTCTCCTCCTTGCCTACTGAAACAAGTGAATTGTAAGATCAAGCAAGGTAGTTGAGATCATAGAATCACAGAATTGTAGCGTCAGAAGGGATTCTGAGGGTCATTTTTAGTCCAGTCCCCTGGCAAATAGACATTCCGTTGTGGCGACTGTAACCTAGGTTTCAGCTTCCATTTCATGCCTAGCTTATATAGCTATGTGTTTCTAACGCTTTATACAGTATTCTGAAATGAATCGCTTCGTAAAAGTGCAGTTCAGAGGAAGTTACTAACTTCAGACTCATGACAGCTGGCGAAACAAAACTAGCTTTTAGTAGTTGTGATTAATATCTCATGACTGCCTTGCTCGATTTCATGCAACAGCCTTACTGTACATTAAAATCCATTCTGTTTCAAAATATAAATGGGGCAATCTAGAAAACATAGGCTTTCCTGTCAGAAGGATTTAATTCTAGTGGTCTGGGCCAGAGTGTATCTCTTGGATCGAGAAATGACATAGTTCACATGGAAGTGCTTTATCTGAAACATGAGTGCATGTGGCTAATTTGTGACACCTTGGTCTTTCCATGGTGCAGAGGAGAGCAACTGTGGTTTAACCATAGAGTGGATTATGACTTTCAGATGGACAGGGTTCAAATCCACACTTGGCCATGGAGCTCACTGAGTGGCCTTGGGTCAGTTACTATCTCTCAGCCTTAACCTACCTCCCATGGTGGTTGTAAGTATAAAATGGGCAGCGGGAGAACCTTGAGCTACTTGGAGGAAAAGGCACTCTGTATATGTAATAAATAAATAAAATACCAACAGTAGAATAGACTCTTGACATGGTAAAAATTGACAGTCATATTGATCTTGGGGTGTTAAAAGCCATACTGAGTCTAGAGAATGAAGAATAACATTAAAGGGCATTATTTCACCTAGTGCAGAAGGTATTCTCCCCACCCTCGAAGAAATCCAGGCCCACATTTTCTCAAAGGCATCCATTTGTTTGCTTTTGGAGCAGGGCAAGAGCCACCCCTCTCTGTTTCTCATCTGTCACTAGGGCTGTCAGAAGGCCTTGCTTCCCATTCTGCCCTGCATTCATTACATGTTTCCATTCTGCTGCAGTTTGTCTCCCACCAGAAACTCAAGTTGTCTCACTGCCTGTTGCAGCAAAATTATTGTCTTTATGTTATCCCATCTTACTCATTTCTGTGCAAAGAAAACACAAGTATGATTTGCAGAATGCAGGCAGCTGTTGGCTGCTGTGGGAAGTAGGATCCCCCCAAAAAGCTTGTATATCATGCGAAAGGCTGGGCTGGATGAATCCCAAACCGGAATTAAGATCACCGGAAGAAATATCAACAACCTCGGATATGCAGATGACACAACCTTGATGGCAGAAAGTGAGGAGGAATTAAAGAACCTTTTAATGAGGGTGAAAGAGGAGAGTGCAAAATATGGTCTGAAGCTCAACATCAAAAAAACGAAGATCATGGCCACTGGTCCCATCACCTCCTGGCAAATAGAAGGGGAAGAAATGGAGGCAGTGAGAGATTTTACTTTCTTGGGCTCCATGATCACTGCAGATGGTGACAGCAGCCACGAAATTAAAAGACGCCTGCTCCTTGGGAGAAAGGCGATGGCAAACCTAGACAGCATTATAAAAAGCAGAGACATCACCTTACCAACAAAAGTCCGTATAGCCATGGTTTTCCCAGTAGTGATGTATGGAAGTGAGAGCTGGACCATCAAGAAGGCTGATCGCCGAAGAATTGATGCTTTTGAATTATGGTGCTGGAGAGTCCCATGGACTGCAAGAAGATCAAACGTATCCATTCTTAAGGAAATCAGCCCTGAGTGCTCACTGGAAGGACAGATCGTGAAGCTGAGGCTCCAATACTTTGGCCACCTCATGAGAAGAGAAGACTCCCTGGAAAAGACCCTGATGTTGGGAAAGATGGAGGGCACAAGAAGAAGGGGACGACAGAGGACGAGATGGTTGGATAGTGTTCTCGAAGCTACAAACATGAGTCTGGACAAACTGCGGGAGGCAGTGGAAGACAGGAGTGCCTGGCGTTCTCTGGTCCATGGGGTCGCGAAGAGTCGGAAACGACTAAACAACAAAAACAAAAAGCTTGTATAGATAACGCTTCATTAAGTTAAAATTTGTTTTGCCATATCCATGTCCTTGTAAACTAGCAAACAAAACTAGTGTGGAAAACAAGGATTGAATAGACACAAGCCTTAGAAATCTGAGTAGCTTTGTATATATGTTTGTTTTGGTGCATGATTTCTTGTATGCAGTTTTCCATGTAAATATTCATCCAACCCCCCCCCCAAAAGTATACAGACGCCACAGAATGTCAGTAGGGGGAGCTCTCTTACTTTATTTATATGGCTGTATGGTATTCTGTATAAAAATGCAGAATGTGTAGAATGCTTACAGTCAAGTGTTTTAAGTTTGTAGAAAATTATGTTTGTGCAATTTCTGTGTAATTGGATGTTTGCTAAAGACATCTTAATAAATATTGGTGATTGTTTGTGGTCTTGAATAAACAATAGAAACGTCAATATAGGAAGTCATTTGCTGGGTAAAATTGCTTTAAAAGCTTGCATATTTTAGAAAGGCACTAGATTCTTAAGACAAGTCCTAGAGTTCCTCTGGTAGAGATGGCAGCTGTGTGCTTTATTGAGGGGGAAACCATGAACTTTTGTGATATCTGCAGGTAGGCTACCTTGCAATTCTTTCTTCCTGAAAAACTAGCTGTCTGGGCAACTTGTGGATACTTCTCAGCTTCTGAACTGAAAGATCAGCCAAGAAAGCTACGAGGTGTAGTTGTGCAACCCTTGTTTGCAGTTAAAAAAAACAACTGTCTGATGGCCCCACCCCATGGAACTGGCTTTTGCGTTCAGGTGGACAAATATTTGCACAATTGCGCCTAACTTACCTGTGCAAGAGCGTGGGTTGAAGTGGCATCTGCATAGCATGCCATGTTTAGGAGATGGTAGAAGATTTCTCTTATTGACATATGGGCCAATTACATGTTCTGCATGCACACATTTAACTGCACCTTGATAGGGCATTTCCTCCCTGATTTTGGCTACCAATGAGATTGTACATATTGAGTCATCCTTACGTTGACCTTCCGCCCCTCAGATAACAGGGCAATATAAATAACTACCATTATACAGCACTATTTTGTTGTATAGAGACTCCATTTTTGGAAACCAAAACCATATGCCGTGGGTGAAAACAGGATCCAGTCACTCTAGTCTTACTTGGGAGGGGGAGCAAAGTGAAAGGAGCGTTAACTTGCTCACAATTGTTCAGAATCTATTAGTGCTTTCCCATGGTAGAACTGCTGCATCACATTATATAGTCCAAGGGTAACTGGTATTTAGCAGCATCTTCCAGTATTCAGGAAATATTGCTTCTTCACAGTTATGCAATGGGCACAAAAGATTTAGGACGCTGGAGTCTTGCAGAAGCTTATAGACAACCAAATGGCAGCATACTTCCCACTCCAAACCGGGATTACTTCTCTTTCCAAAACTCAGAAATACAAAATGGATGTACATGCATGTAGCTAACTCTGTATTTGTCTTGCTTTAGATTGAGCTGACTAAAGGTGGAAAAGTAGTCTAGGAAACCGGGCATTGAGGATTGGTTTATGATCACCCCCAAATTTACAGTGTTTTACAATATTTCTGTACCATTCCATAACCAGGGTTCTCTTTCTAGCTTATAAAAATGTTACTATGCTGTCTTAAGTACTGTATAAATAAATATTTAGCCATATATACTGAATTTGTGTAACTTGGCATTCTTAAAATGTGCTTTTGAATTGCCAAGTACGTACTGTATTCTGTTTTCTGAAATTTCTGTTACGCACCACTTCAAAAAACACACATTGAAGTTTATAAATTTGTAAATGGATAGATACATTAAAACTAAAACATAGACAACTGAGAATAAATCACTGAAACAGCTGCAGGCATTCATAAGTTGTACAGGAAAAATCTTCAAACCTTTGAAACGTTTCTCACAACCTTCAATCACTATTTGAAAACAGTGTTGGAAAACATATTAAATTGATTTTGATATCGGAGCTATTGACTTTTTTCCTGGTCTTGAAAGGCTGGTTGTAGTTGCACCCTAAGCAGGTTTTCATGCTTTGTCTTGCTGGATTCTCCATGGTGGGATATGCTGCAGCCTTCTGCACATCCTTGGAACTGAAGTAGACAGAGATTGCCCTGGCAGTTGTGCAATTCCGAAATTTAGAGGGAAGGAGAGGTGATTGTTTATTTGCTGTATTGGTTGGGAGTTCCTCAGCTGTGCCATGACCCAGTGTTGCAAGGCTACAATTCTGTTCACAGAGGCACAGCATAAGACTGGGAATGTGGAAAGGGTTTTGGGTGACTGATGTTTTTGGCTTGGTTGTCAAAAGTATACCTTGTTTTCTAAAAGGAGTCCTTTCAAATGATGATGACCGTCACAGCTGGAGCTTTATTCCTCAGTTGCTATATTCAAAACTTCTGTGCTGTTTCTTCACTCTAACTAAAGCCCTGGTCCAGCTCCATAATAATGTTTCATTTTGGACCTGATGTTACCAGACTCTTCGTGGTTTTTACAGGTTCCTCGGAGTGAAATCTGCAGAGAAATAAATGGGTTTTAATGCCATCCCTAGGGCTGTAGTTAAGCGCACAAAATAGGAAATGTTCCTTCAAATCTTTAATGAAAGCAAGGGATGCCAAGATCATGTCTTTCATAATTTAGTTTTATTTCTTTACTTGAAACACTTAAAACGTTAAAATCAATTCCTTTTCTCAAATAATACAGTCTCCAAGCTACTTGAAAACGACATTTCAGAATCAAACTTTATAGCCCTTTGTAGAAGATAATCCTCTACTAGGTAAAATCCTCTTAAATATATTTTTTTTATCTGAACACTCCCCCCCCAATAGTATGGAGTGTCCCAGCTTCTCTCCTTTCTATTCCATTTCAGCCTCTAAAACAAATTGGAACAGAGACGTCAGAGTACAGCTCTGAGAGTACAGAGTACAGAGATGCAGTTTATGTAAGAATGATGCTTCTAGTTTTGTGGCTCGCAGCCAGATGGACACAGAGGCCAGCTTTGTGATGTATAAGCTAAAGCAAGTTTATAATGCTACCTGCTTTTAAAAATAGCAGTCACTTCAAAGGCAAGAATCTGCTTTTAAATACATTAACAGTTCCCGTAGCACAACCTCCACAATCGCTGGCTGTTCCTGTTCATATACACCTTGACTTGATCCAGGATGTTGACTTATTCTAGTTATCCTTTTGGCCATCCTGTCTCCCCCCCACAAGACATAGAGGACTTTTGGAAGAAGGAAGATCTCACATTCCACTGAGTGTGGAGTCACTGTGCCTCTGCTGCTGTCTCAGATGTTTGTAAGTTCTAGTGGGGAGAGTATAATCTGAGCAAGCCCCTAGGTATTACTGTCTGGCAACAGCAGAATATCAGGAAAAGCTAGTCTTTTGAGCACTTAGAGGAAGACGATGCAAACCTGCATTTCTAGTGCTGTAAAATGAGCACCTTCCCCTTCTTGCTTTTGAGAAGCAGTTGAATTCTGAGCTGAATTTGGCTGCTTCAGAAAGATTCAGGGCTCTTTTGATGGGAAGCAGTTGTCCTCTGAGTTGTCCTGAGGAAGATGCTGTTGCTCCCAAAGCCTTTGGCCTGCTTCACAACTGTCACTGTTTAAAATTGCTGCATTTCTGAAATTTAGCATCTAGGCATTGGTGGTGGGGGGCGAGGTAGTTTTGTGACCAATGGGTCTAGCTTTCTGCCAGGAAATACCTTTACTAGGGCTCTGCTTTTTACTACTAGTCCCGATTCTTTTGGAAGGGATGTACCATAGGTGTGAACTGAGCATAAGATAAAAACTTCAATCTGTTTTTAAAACTCTCTGCTGGAATTTTGCAGATGACTTACCTGGGACCCTTGATGTTTCCATCTGCATATAAATTGCCCAAAGACTAATCCAGACCAAGCCTTGGATTTACTGAGATGGACTTTGGTTTTGAAGATGAAGCGGGTTGTGTAAGAGTTGACTCTCTCAAGCGCCAAAGTGGGATCCATACTGAAACTTGTACAGTATTTGGTATATGGTAGTTGCTAGTATGCCCGAAAGCAGCAGTGAAGGCTTTCTTTAGTTTGGAATATAACTCTGAAAATGTTGCTACTTGCGATTGCAGACCTCCTTTGCATTCATTTTTCTGCAGGTCTTCGCAGGTTATGACAATAACATTGAGGGATTATACTGAAAGCTACACTGTAGTAGGTTACATTGAGATGTTTCCACACTTGCGGGTTGCTCTCATTCATCATTTAGCTACACACCTGGTGTGAAATTGGGGATACTACCCCCTGATGTTGGGAAAGATTGAGGGCACAAGGAGAAGGGGATGACAGAGGACGAGATGGTTGGACAGTGTTCTTGAAGCTACCAACATGAGTTTGACCAAACTGCGGAAGGCAGTGGAAGACAGGAGTACCTGGCGTGCTCTGGTCCATGGGGTCACAAAGAGTCGGGCACGACTAAACAACTCAACAACAACAACAACAACAACAACAACAACAAAGCCAACATGGTAAGATGGACCAGGAAGTTGTAACTTGCTATATTAAGGAGTGTTCTAACCTGTCCTGTTTTGATATGGAGGCGTGTACAGGGTGAATTGGAGATATGAAAGGAACATTTCGTACAAAGATTACCATAATAAAGGACAAAAGTGGTAAGGACCTAACAGAAGCAGAAGACATCAAGAAGAGGTGGCAAGAATACACAGAAGAATTATACCAGAAAGATATGGATGTCTCGTACACCCCAGGTAGTATGGTTGCTGACTTGAGCCAGACATCCTGGAGAGTGAAGTCAAATGGGCCTTAGAAAGCACTGCAAATAACAAGGCCAGTGGAAGTGATGGTATTCCAGCTGAACTATTTAAAATTTTAAAAGATGATGCTGTTAAGGTGCTACACTCAATATGCCAGCAAATTTGGAAAACTCAGCAGTGGCCAGAAGATTGGAGAAGATCAGTCTACATCCCAGTCCCAAAGAAGGGTAGTGCCAAAGAATGCTCCAACTACCGCACAATTGCACTCATTTCACACGCTAGCAAGGTTATGCTTAAAATTCTACAAGGAAGGCTTAAGCAGTATGTGGATCGAGAACTCCCAGAAGTGCAAGCTGGATTTAGAAGAGGCAGAGGAACCAGAGACCAAATTGCAAACATGCACTGGATTATGGAGAAAGCTAGAGAGTTCCAGAAAGACATCTACTTCTGCTTCATTGACTATGCAAAAGCCTTTGACTGTGTCGACCACAGCAAACTATGGCAAGTTCTTAAAGAAATGGGAGTGCCTGATCACCTCATCTGTCTCCTGAGAAATCTCTATGTGGGACAAGAAGCTACAGTTAGAACTGGATATGGAACAACTGATTGGTTCAAAATTGGGAAAGGAGTACGACAAGGCTGTATTTTGTCTCCCTGCTTATTTAATTTATATGCAGAATACATCATGCGAAAGGCTGGGCTGGATGAATCCCAAGCTGGAATTAAGATTGCCGGAGGAAATATCAACAACCTCAGATATGCAGATGACACAACCTTGATGGCTGAAAGTGAGGAGGAATTAAAGAACCTTTTAATGAGGGTGAAAGAGGAGAGCGCAAAATATGGTCTGAAGCTCAACATCAAAAAAACGAAGATCATGGCCACTGGTCCCATCACCTCCTGGCAAATAGAAGGGGAAGAAATGGAGGCAGTGAGAGATTTTACTTTCTTGGGCTCCATGATCACTGCAGATGGTGACAGCAGCCACGAAATTAAAAGATGCCTCCTTCTTGGGAGAAGGGCAATGACAGGCCTAGACAGCATCTTGAGAAGTAGAGACGTCACCTTGCCAACAAAGGTCCGTATAGTTAAAGCCATGGTTTTCCCAGTAGTGATGTATGGAAGTGAGAGCTGGACCATAAAGAAGGCTGATCGCCGAAGAATTGATGCTTTTGAATTATGGTGCTGGAGAAGACTCTTGAGAAGTCCCATGGACTGCAAGAAGATCAAACGCATCCATTCTGAAGGAAATCAGCCCTGAGTGCTCACTGGAAGGACAGATCGTGAAGTTGAGGCTCCAGTACTTTGGCCACCTCATGAGAAGAGAAGACTCCCTGGAGAAGACACTGATGCTGGGAAAGATGGAGGGCACAAGGAGAAGGGGGCGACAGAGGACGAGATGGTTGGATAGTGTTTTCGAGGTTACCAGCATGAGTCTGACCAAACTGCAGGAAGTAGTGGAGGACAGAGGTGCCTGGCGTGCTCTGGTCCATGGGGTCACGAAGAGTCGGACACGACTAAACGACTAAACAACAACAACAGGGTGAATCTGTACTAAAGCTAGGAAGAAGAAGAAGAAGAAGAGCACAACAACCCTCTGATGGAATGGTAACAATGCCAGCCTGTCACTCCCGGGATTAGAGCAGTTTCCTGGAGTTGCATCGTGCGCTCTGTCTCTGTCTGTCTTAGGACCTCTCTCACATAGACTTCTTTGTAATTATCTGCAAGACCTCTAAGACGGGCTTTTCCAGCTCTCTGCACTGTTTCATGTGAGAGGATTCTGGATCAACCTTGCCACATGGATGCACTGGCACAAGCTGATGCCTTCTTATTAGAGTACCTGCTCTCCTTCAGCTGCCCAATTAACCGCTGACGGTTGCTAATTCAAGCGATGGTTTAGCAACTTGGTGGAAGGAAGACTAGGCTCTTCAGAAGGAAGGAGCATGGCAGTGTGCTTCAATGCCACTCAAGAAGAGGTGTTATGCTGTGTCCCCCAAGTTAATCCATTTTAGTAGCATTCTGCTGTAGCCATGTCCTCGGAAGGGGTGTATGAATTTCCCCCAAATAGCTGTGACAGACTGCCTCTGCAGTGCAATATGTTTTTGCGTCTGTGTGTATCTATTTAGGTGGCTGCTTGCTGGTTTTCCCAGGACTGCTCCTGAGGGATGATTGGAAAAGAAACGGTGCCTCAGCAGATAATATTGCAATCCAATTACTGCAACCAGCGCTGAAGACACTTGATAATGCTTGGCTGAGCCTGAACAAGCCAATTTACGTTGCAGCGCATTCAGGTTAATTCCATTATAATTGGCTCAAGTGCCTTGCCCACAAGCAATATACTCTGTTGTCTCATCAACACCTCTGTAATAAAATTAAAGCTTCTGGCCCACAGTTAACAAGGAATTCAACTGCAGTAGGTACTTACAGGCTTGTGAACAAGTGCACTGTGGGGTTGTGCTCCAGAACTTCTCTGCACCTCCTCAACAGACATATACTGGCTCCAAACTCTTTGGAGAAGGAAAGCACAGTTGAATGTTGAGGGTGGAACTGAACATGAAGTGCCTTCTGTATTGCCTTGAAATATCCACCCCAGCCTTGAAGGGAGGGTGGTAGTTGCACAAGACGATCAGCATTTGCAGAGGAATTGTACCTACTGTCAATCCTCCCCAGCTCCTTTATGCTCACTATTTTGGAAAATGTTGGGTTGGGAGTACAGATCTTTAAATAGAGCATCCAGAAATGTGGGGTGGTGGCGCCATTTGTAAGCACCAAAAAAGAACCAGTTAATGAGCCACATGGTACATCCAGTTTCTGTTGGTGCATGTGGCATATTAATGACCACCGAAGTGTTCAGTGAGATTGAAAGGAACACAAATAACTCATGCTATGTTTTTTGCATTATGTTCCTTAAAAGGTATGAATACTTAGGTACTTTAAAAGTCAGTCCTATTCGCTCCCTCATAAAGTAACTTTATTACTCTTGCAATAAGACTTTTTAGAGGCTTCTGGGGGCTTTAAATGACCTGCATAACTATCAGGGATCAGTGTGGTAATCCATCTAAAAAGAAGCTCGAACTTTTCCATGGTGGCACCCAGCGTATGGAATTGTCTCCAGTTTGAAACATGGCAAGCACAAACTTTGATGGGCCTGCAGTGCTAATTAAAGGCGCATCTGTCCACCTAGGCATTTGCAGGTTAATAATTGAGCTTGGGAGGTATGTTCTGTGGATTGTGATGTACCTTATAAATGTGTTGGTTTACTTGAAAATGTGTTGTATTGTTGTGAGCCGCCCCAGTACTGTTGATGAAAGGTGAGATAAAAATACGTTCCATAAAACAACTTTTTTTTTTTTATCATGGACAGTAATATTTTACAAATAAAGCATGGTGATTTTCTTTAAGCTCTTTTGAGTTCTTAAAACCATGTGTCTGCAACACAGCACTAGCAAGATGCCCACTCAATACTTGAAATGTGGGTCAAGTATAGAGGAGCTCTTGCATAATTCTTACACCGTGAACCGTCCTAAGATCTTCAGATGTAGGACAATATACAAGTCTCTAACAAATAAATAAAATATAAATAAACAAATAAGCCAGCTTTTTGTGCAAGGGCTTTATTTTGGGGACGGGGGAAGAGGCCCATAATGCAATTGTAGAGCCTTGCATGCAGGTCCCAGATTTATCATAATCCTCAGCAACTTCAGGTGGGACTGACAGACACTACCTGAAACTGGGGAGAGCTGCTACTGTCAGTGTCGACAGTATTGACCTAGATGGAACAATGGTCTGATTTGGTATAAAGCAGCTTCCTATGTTCCCCGCCAAAATAATCACCACCACTTAATTTTTGGACCAAACCCTGAAAAATGTGTCTTGCTTCCGTATCCTACACAGTCAATTTAGTTCGGCATCCAGTTAGTGCATCTACTGTCCGCTTGCAATTCTGTGCCTGTATTCATTACTCATTTTCTCCCCGATTTTCTTAAATGGATCCTTTCTAAGGATGACAGTTAGCATCTTGTTTCTTCCTTTGTAACCAATTATGCTTGCTGCAGCACTTTCCTGAACGATGGGGAGCCACATATCCCATACCACTTCTGAGTTCAGCAGAGCTTGACAAAGACTACATTACACGCCAGGACCTTCATCTGAGGTGAAGTCAGTTGACTGACATATCTCTGCAGTTGATAGTGTAGAATGCACAGCAGCAATGTGATGAAGCTGGAAGTAAGAAAAGGGATTGTTGCAGTCTGACAAAGAGGCACTTCACTCGTAGAAACCTGCTGTGTGGAAGCAACAAACACAGGTCCACCCCCCGCCACTAGGAAATTTGACTAGAGCTGTCTACTATATATACAAAGACACACAGGGCTGGCAAGCTACACACTGGAGAAGAAAAATCTATTCCATTAATCAGGCATAAAGTCCTACACAGATGGCTTATAGGATAGATTATGGCTGGTAATCCTTTTGTGCCCTAGAAGATTAAGAATATCCTGGTGCAACAGCAGTCAGCTGATGCTTTAAAAAAAAAAAGACTGAAAACTCTGGTGTAATCCTGCACAGGACTGAGACTTCCCAGAGCCCATGGCAATTCAGTTTCCTGAAAATGCCTTGTTGCGTAGAGTGGATTTGGGCTTACTGAAAAGTTGTAGCCTTAATCATCAGCTGCACAAACTACTGCAGTTAAGGAGTACCCGAGCCATTGCTTTTTAAGTTGGTATCCTAAACCTCACAATTATATCAATTGCTTACGATTCTCCAGTGGAAACCTGGTACACGGTGTGAGTGCCTAGCATCTTTAAATCGGTGCCTCGGATTTTAACAAGTCAAATGACTTGTGCAAAGAAAAGGCGAGGAGAAGACTGGATGCAGGAGCGACATGAATGGCCCCCATGCATGCTGAGATCTCTGTGATGGACTGGCTGGATATGGATTTATATGAGGATTACAAATCTCCTTTTGATTTTGATACTGGAGTTAATAGAAATTATCTCTACCTATCGCCCAGCATGGCTTTTTCTCCTCCTGGATCTCCTGTGTTGAAGG
The DNA here is from genome assembly GCF_964188315.1 of Podarcis muralis. NCBI lineage: Eukaryota > Metazoa > Chordata > Lepidosauria > Squamata > Lacertidae > Podarcis > Podarcis muralis. Next base: position 29,961,523 of record NC_135662.1, read on the forward strand.
ATTCTGGTAACTGTTTTTATATCTACAGCCTTATTAAGAGAATCCATACTATAAAAGCAGATCATAGCTCAGTATGCTTTCTGAAAGTTATAGCCTAAGGTGTTTGTTGTTATGTGCTCTGTGGTTTTCTGCTGGAATGGAAGTGATCATAACAGGGTTCCCAGAAGCGAACAAAACATAGTGTGTTAGATTGAATGAATGAAGAAATAGGGATGCACTCAATAATATGGAAGCAACTGAAAGCCTGATTTGAATAATAGGTAATTAAATGTTAGTGGAACTTTGCCTCAGAGCTGCCTTAAACACTATCAGGCATAGAGAATGATTTGAGAGAATGGGGAATGTTGTGTTAGCATCCAGTACCACAACAAGCTTTCACATTCATCTGACAACAAGGACTTATGCAGAAGCTGTAAGCTTTCTGTTGTTTCTCTGGTCCAGGGTCACCCAATGAGCGTCATGGCTGGGTGAGAATTTGAACCCTGGTCTCCCAGGTCATAGTCCAACACACTCTAACCATTATGATGCCACACTGGCTCTTGGAGACATGCACAACCAGTTAAATGTTCTTCTGGTTCTTGGTTCAGAGCTCACTTGAACTTCTCCTTTGTGCTTGATCTTGGAAAAAATGTGTGTGTTTCCCAAGTGCTCATAGAATACTGATTTAGGTAACTATAGCACAGCCTTCCTTACCCTGATGTCCTTCAGATGATGTTGGAATCCAACTCCCATCGGTCCCAGCCAATTGTTGTCCAAAACATCTGGGAGGGCACTAGTTTGGGGAAGATTTTGGGAGTGGAATCTTTGGGAATTTCAAAGTGATTATATATATATATATATATATATATATATATATATATTCAACATAACTGCTAGAAACTATTCCATACAACTTAGAATAAAATTAGTTCTGTCAAATTTGAACATAGTTTGGCATATTTTTACCCTACCACATTTTATTATGCTCAGAAAAGAATGAATAATGCTCAGATTTCAGCAAATCTTTTTGCAAAAAATTAAAGGTGTGTGTGTGTGTGTGTGTGTGTGTGTGGAGAAATGAATTTACAAACTTGAAAGACTTCCTTAGACATCACAAGCTAGGTTTTGACAGACTAGAATTTCTGGTTCTGTAGAGATGGTTTGATGCCTAAGGCACCAAACTTTTAATACTATTTCATGCTTGCAGGCCATAACTAACTTACTAAGTTATTTGGTAAAGCTAGATACTTGCCACTACGACAATTTTCTTAAAATTGGGCCTTGGCATACTTTTAAAACTGATTACAGTATTTAAATAAGATTGCAACTTAGTTAGATAAAACTGAATTTGGAATCTGCACATAGACACGCTCTGCACAGCAATCTTCCAGCAGAGTGATGGGTTATTATGTACCCCATGACTACTATACACATCCTATGAAAAGCGGGTTCTTGCTGTGAATATTGGTGCTTTCTACCATGAATACACATGATGGAAATGACCTCTGTGCAATTTCCTCTATGGTAATGAGATCTATGTAAGAATATATCTGAAATGATTCTTGGCCTGGTAGGATCCTAAATGGCTTTAGTAGCAATGCATGCTTAGCTAAGTGGGTAGGATTCCACATAAACTTGTTTACCGATTACCAGTGTCCTTCCAGTACTTCTAGCAATACTCTTGATTGTGGAAGAGAAGCAAATCTAACTCTTTCCCACTCCATTCTCTGTGAAAGGAAGTGACCGGCCCAGGGTTACCCATTGAGCTTCATGGCTGACTTGGATTTGAGCCCTAGTTTTCCCAGATCCCAATCTTAACGCTCCAACTGCAACACCGCACTGACTCTCTTCTGCTGATGTGTTCAGCTGTCATTCTGTGCATCCTGAGACAACTTCCCTGCAGCGTGACTGGGAGGCAGCCAGGAGAGTTGTGCGGCACAAGAACCAAAAACCCTTTTGCCCACCATCCTTCTGGGGGATGCAAGATGGCACATTCCTGGATGGATATCCCCAATAAAGTCACAGCACAGCTAAAATATAACTAGAATAATCTACTCGTATAAAAAATTAAACCAGAATGCACTTACTGCAGAGAACTAGAGGCGTTTGGCGGAATGTTTTAATTCAGTTGCTTGCTGGCTCATGAAAACTTAAAACACTATTTGCCACCCTTTGAGGATAGGTTTTGCATAAATGATTTTTATGTTCCTGTAATGCAGAATAATTCTCAATTGGTTTACTGCCTTCTGCTTAAGATTCTTGATAGTAATCTGAAGGGAGCTTTGCAGGAAATCCTTCCATTTGCTATTGGAAAAAGAACATTCTCTTTGGTATGTGGAATGACAAGATTGTATTGGTGTTATTTACTACATCGGTCTTTAGCACCAACCTCTGATTTTCAGACTGTTCCAGGGAACCATATCGGAGGCAGTTATGTCCTTGAGAAGACTGGTAATGCAAAATAGCTTTCCCACCACTACTGAACTTACTGTGCAGCTGCATAGGAGTGTTGGTTGTCCTCTGGGATGCCTTCTGGGCATTGGGAACAACTTTGGACTTCCAGAACAGGCCAGTGTTGAATGGTATACCCTCTACAGTATTTGTTTGGCACACAGATTTGCAAGTTTTGGATTTCCAAGCTTCAGGAATCAGATTCCTGTAAACCAGCGTCTTTGGTTGTCATTTCTGCATATGATCTATAAAACCCTCGCCCAGTTTCTGCAGAAGATGAAGATACCATGAGGGTATGACTATGATGTGAAAGGGAAGGTGTGAAATGGGGAAATCTTGGATCACACAGAAGTAGTAAGGATAGAAGGTTTTAAGAGGTTGGATGAGGCCATGCCACTGAAATCTGAGTAGCAGTTAATTCTGATCTTAAAATAACAAAACCCTGATAAAGCAGCTCAGTGTTGCAAATGTAGTTTTTGCTTCTGCCTCTATTGAACTCTGTATTCACTGTCAAATACAGTCTGTTGTCATGCATCCATTCATTGAAACGCTCCTTACAGCAAGATAAATCAGACAGTCCTCTTATCAGGGGCATGGGAAACCTGTGACCCTTCAGCACAGCCGAAATGTTGGGGATGATGCAGTCCAATATGTGAGGAGCTGCAATTTCACCATCCCTGCACCATTGCAGCGGTGGGAAACCCCCACTCTTGCTTTTCACACACTCCAACCTTGATGACGAATGTTTGACAACAAAGCAGTCTTAAAGTAGTGATCCCAAATGACAAATCTGAGGGGTTTTTCTTTTCTTTTTTAAAGGTCTGCTGAAAAATGAAGTAATTCCTGAAGTTGGAGAAGATGCTGCTGCTTCAGTTAATGTTGCAGAGGCTTTGTCAGAAGAAGAACAGGAAGAACTTAGAAGAGAGCTTGCTAAGGTAAACCTGTTATGTGTGGCCCTCAAAACTGATCTGATTCACATGTGTGAGCCACAGTTGCATTTAATATGGAGTTATGAGGCTGTCTTTCTGATAGTGCTGTTGGAAAATAATTTGTAATAAGCAGAGTTCTTATAATGGACACAGTGAATGGCCTAAGGCTGCGTGGTGCTGTTCTGTAGTTAATTGTGTCTTGGTCTCAGTGGAAGGTCCATGTAAAGCAGCTCTGTGTTTGCTGGAAGAAAAGTACAATATGTATAACCTTGATTTATGGCTTAAGCTACCTCTGTAAGCATGAAAGGTCCAGCTGATTTGTTTGCTTCGTATATTTGGGGGTTTTAACAATTGCAAATTCATTAAAGGGAAAACAAAACAAACAGAAAAACACAAGAAGGACCTCCAACTGGCTTACATTAACAATACATTTAAATATCAGTGCATCCATTTTAATTTACACATATTGATCAGTATATTATTTTGCAAGCAAAAGTAGTTCCTGGTTACCTGTTGCCACACTTGCTTCGGTCAGCTCTGCCGCCTTACAGAATTTTAAAAAAGAGCTGAAGCAGAAGTTGGCATTAGGAATTGCAAATGCAGAAGGCTTTGGTTTAGAGTAAGAACACTTGAAAGACATCGCAGACGTAGCACTCACTTTGCTCTGATTGTGCCTTCAAAGCTTTTCATGTTTCTTGCTCTTCGTTCTGTGACAGTGGGACCTGAAACAAAACATTGTACTGTGCAGCGATGCTGTTCAGGAACTCAACCATTCTTTTCCATTACCCCGCCCCAAACCAACATGGCCACTGAGCGTTCTGTCATCACCAAACTGTTTGTGGGGTTCACTGTCACTTAGGGGTTTGGGGGTTTTTTTGCCTGAGGGCTTTCTGTAGTTCTGTTAAAAAAAACCCAACAAAAAACCAACAACCCTGATTATCTTGCAGCCTGAACATTGGGAACAGAGGGAATTATATTGCCTTCAATCCATTACAAGTTTTGGATTTTTCTGTTTTGGTTTATGCTGTTTTTAATGTGAATGTTATTTTAATTGTAAGTTGCTTTGAGTTGCTTTTGTGGGGAAAAAGCAGCCAATAACCAAAAGCAACCAATAAGTTCATTAATAAGTAGATGTGAAAATTACCCATGCAATTGAATTGGGGCTCTATTAGTTGATTACTGAATCAGAATCGGTTGGTGTTTTGTCTCAAACTGAAACCTATAATTAACATATATTTAAACCCTTAAAGGATGCAAGTGTAATTTGTTCCAAACAAGGAAATGTTGGTAGTAAATGTGAAAACATCTGCTCTAAAATAATTCCTCAGTAGCTTATGCTTCCCTAGTTGATTTTCTTCATGGGCTCTGTCTTGTAGGTGGAAGAAGAAATCCAGACTTTGTCACAGGTACTAGCTGCTAAAGAGAAGCATCTAGCAGAAATAAAGAGAAAACTGGGGATCAGTTCACTGCAGGAGCTGAGGCAGAACCTTTCCAAAGGGTGGCAAGATGTCACAGCAACAAATGCGTATGTTTCTTCACTTAAATTATTTTGCCTGAATGCAAGGGATGGGCTTGAGTTTCCTCGTCAGCTGAATTTGGTGGGCTTTCTCAGAGGAAGCCTTTGTTTCAGGATCTAGTGATGGCAGGTTATATGTTTGTAGCGAGGGTTTTAGCAGGACCATTCAGAGGATACCATTTTCCCTGAAATGTTAGTTTTCTGTACACCTGGATTCTCTTCAGTGGTGGGAGAGTATTCAGACACTTTGCATGAAGTCTGAGCTAGGAAAACTTTGCAAAGTGGTCCTTAATGTCTTGGCAAGGTTTAGTCAAAGCAGAAGGTAGCTTCTTTCTAGGGTTGGTTAAAATTGTCATGCCATTAAGCATCTGGCTCTTCCAATGTTGTTTAACATCAATCCCTGGCAGCATGACCATTGGTCAGGGTTAAGCTGTAGTTCGACACACATATATTGGAGGCAGTGGTTTTTTTGGTTGTCTGGGAGATCGTGGTGTGAGAATGCCATTGCAATTGTTTTTGAACATAGATGTTTTCATTGTGAAAACACTTCCAATGTATTTTATGGGAAGCAATTGATGGAATCAGATACATACTTTCTTCATTTCTACACCACAAACACACACACATCTCAACATTACATCAATTTATCATCCTCATTGTCCACTGTGGGAACAGAATGCTGGGCTATATACAGTTGGTCTAGCAGGGCTGCACTTAAGTAACATCTGCAGGACCACAGCTTCCTGTCCCTGATCTTAAGCACATGTGTTGAACATGTGGCCAGATGTTTCATTCTTTCTGGTCAGCTACAGTTGCTGAAAACACCTAATGCAACCGTGTGTAAAAGACTCAATATGGCGTTTTGGCACCATCATCTCAGACAAAAGAACCTGGATGTCTTGCAATTTTCTAGAACTTTTTCTGGTTAAATCTGATAGGAAGATGAGGCAACTCTCCCAACTGTTTTCTTACCACACAAATTGTATCGTGGAGCAAATATTTTGCCATGCATATTGCGAAAGACATATGTTATTGGCAAACCTTTTCCATTTTAAACCAAATCAGTTATACCATGTGCTCTCCTATAGATGCCTTGTTGTGACTTGTTATGCCACTTTTACACACACACACACACACACACACACACACACGAGTTCTAAACCCAGTTTCTCTCATTTTGATAGAGGAAAGGGATGCAGGATACAAAAGCTAACTTTTCAGATAAATTTGATGTACCGAAGCTAGTGTTCACTGGAAATGCTAAGGGTTGAAGAGGCTTATAGAAGCTGCCTTACTAGCAATGCATGACTTCTTAATTTCAAGTGCACTAGGAGCGAAGTAATGCGTATGCCTGTTCCAACACTTGTGGTGCAGGTGTTTGAGAATTGTGATAATAGGTTGACTTTTTTTTTTTAATTTAGGTATAAGAAGACATCAGAAACACTGTCTCAAGCTGGGCAGAAAGCTTCTGCTGCATTCTCAACAGTTGGCTCTGCAATAACAAAGAAGTTGGAAGATGTGAAGTATGACTTTAATTTTCCCCTCGCCTGTAGTAGTATCTGTTTACACTGCATAGGGTTTCAACAGTGCCAAACACAAAATTGCAAACCCTTCCAGGAGTGCAGAGTTGGTGGCTTGCAGCTGGGAACTGACAGCTTGATTCTATAACTAAGCTATTTATTTTGACATGAACAAGCAGGGAACTACCACCTCTGGCCTTGTGCTAATGGCATTCTATTTTTTTAATGGGTGGGTGGGGACTGTGCCACTTACATGTGAAATGGTCCCCAGTCCGTTGAATGGACTAATAGTGATCCACATTGAGACTTACATCTTTCCAATGTGCCTTGATTAGGTTTCTCCTATTCAGTGCACTTCCCAAGATATTTAGGTGCCTGAGACTGCAAATTGCATTTCCTTCCCGAGTGTTAACAAAGCTATGGCTGCATTGTGCTTCTCTCTAACGAAACCCCACAATTTGCCATCTGAAGCAGGCCACCTCAACCTACCTAATAGTTGGGCCGGTACTGCACTAATAAGATAAGTGCTAAATCTGGAGAGGTCCTGTATCTAGATGTTCCTTTCTTGATGTAATCATGTTGGAGGGTAGGCAGTAGGGAATAAAACATCAGTTGGAATGGGGTTGCATGTTCTCTCTTCTTCGGTTACTTGTACATCGGGAAAGAGAGAAGCCATCAAGTTACTGAAAGCAAGCATGTGAGAGCTGCATGAATCCCAGGCATATAGAAATAAATCAAGAACGTTCTGAGTACCTGCATTTTTGGGAAAACTAACTCCCCTCCTAGAATTGTGGCTTACAAAACTTCTCATCTTTTATTCTGTTTATGTTTTGTACTGTTGGTGAGGTTTTCTGGGGGTGAGGGATGGAACGTGCTTGTGTTGGGTTGTAACATCTCTAGGTATCCTTAGCAGACCATGTGTGAACTGTAGCTTTGGATTCTATATCCTGGAAGCTTTAATTTTTTTAAAAGATTTAAATATTTGCATTGTTTCTGAGGTTGAAGGGCCCAATTGTTTTTCTTCATTAAAGCAGTGGTAGTGGGAACTTGTGATGAAACTGCATGTCAAGTTAAGCCAAACTTTGACTGAACACAAATGTATGAAGGTGTGGACCCTTGAAGAGTTTGCAGTCACATTGCTTCTCACTGGCCCTTTTATAGCTGTTGCACTGCACTAAGGTTTGGCTTAGCATGTCACCCGAACCCGGACATGTCATTAAACAAGCTGTAACCAGCTTGCTTTTGGCTACACCCCATGGCTAATATGCAGGGAGCTTAGCATGGTGTCCCAATCTGGGCTTGTGTTTAAGCTTGGCTTAGTTCTGTGCAGCTCAACATGGCAGCAAAAAAGGACTGGGTAGGGGCAAAGTGGCTGCAATTTCTTCTTTAGGAGCCTGCACTAAGCCAAGTTTGGGTTCTTCGCTATACTCTGGGCAGCTTTTCGTGTAGACGACACAAAAATTTGCATCTTTCTTATTTCAGTTTGTGGGTGCTTGCACTCAGATTTCTTCACTCAGAATTAAAATCACTTGCATTTAATTGCACAATATTTCCTTGGAACTGCTGAATCTCAGAGCTAGATTTCATTGCTGAAAACGAACCCTTCACTTCTGTTGCTCCCGTTTTCTTCTGGAGTGTAGTCAGTTAACATATAAGTGCACTACCTCAAGCTCACTACTTTTACTGTGAAAATCCCTGTGTGTTTATACTGGAACTTTCTCTTTATTTTTAAATGTTTGCTTGGTGTCCTACAGAGTGCACGCATTTACACATTCCTTTAGGTAAGATTGTGAAAAGTTGCTGTAGAGCATGCAAGTAGTCTTGTTGTGTAGTGAATAGCTCCTGACTGACCATAATACTGGGTAACTTGAAGAGGGCTAAAGTAGTTTTCCTTCCCCACCACAAAAACAACTTTTTTTTAAAAAAGTGTTTAATAGATTATTAGAAATACTAGGTTATATCCAATGAAGTTGTCCACAGAGAAGACCCATTTGTGGAAGTGATGTAGGAGGTAGCATATGGCAACTCTGAAGAGCACTTCAATGTTGTTAGCCATATATTATATGTGAAATTCAGGAGGGGGGGGGGGAGCCCTGTGAAGTTGATTTCAATAGCAATACAATTAAATAAGGAATGGAAGAGGTGAAGGGAGCCAGGGAAAGAGCAGAGGGTTTCCGTAGTGAGTGGAAGGATGCTGTCTGGATACCACATCCATCCATCCATGGACAGGTGCCTTACCTGTTGAGAGCCAAACAGAGGGATAGACCTTGAATACAGGTTTCTCAGAGGTCAGGTCTACCCCAGGTTTTGCCACCTCTCAATCACAAGATGTACCAGAAATGTTAGACCTGTTATTTGATAGTTACATAGGTTGGTTTGAATTTTTTTACTATGAGTAATTTCTGCAATTTACTATGAGTAATTTCTGGATTGAGCACTTAAAACATATTGAATAGCCTGTTTCAAGGGAATGTTACCAGTGATCAAATAACAACAGATTGACTTTGTAGTTAGTGCTAAGGAAGAGAGTCTTAGCGAGAACAGTTTCGTTGCCCCCTTGCACAAACCACACTGGTGGGTGGGATTCAACCAATGAGTCCCCTTAGTGGAAGCCCTGTGCAAGGACTTCCACTTGTGCAGTGAAGCTTCTCTCCTCTCCTCCCAAATGACTTTTGGGGGGGGGGAGTATTGGGAGAATCACTAAAACAGCACACCGGGGGATCCTTATGTTTGACAAGCTTGAAATGTTTGCCACGATGGAACAATTTTCTTAGCATGGCATTGAATTTCTCCCTTTCAGATAATACTCTTCTACTTTATTGGAGCAGAATTTCAGCACAGAAATGAGCAATAGCTTTTCTTATTTATCTAAAACTCAGATATTTTTCCTGCCCCCTAGCCTTATATTATATGACTGAATGTTCCAGACCTGCTGGGGAAAGTAGAAGGGGATAGTGCTGTGCACATAACACATTCTTCCAGTGGAACATCTGAAGAGGGAAATTTTTGTTGCCTCCACAGTGAGATACCTGGGCACCAAACAAGAATAGAGGCAAGATAATCCTCCTTTGGATGGCGGCACTGGAAGAATGAAAAGCAAACGATGTGTCTGCTGAACTTCCCTGTGCAGGATCACAATAGCCAAAAAAACATTTTACCTTTTAATTCTTAGCAGTTTTGACTATTGTTCACTTGCAACACTGGACACTAGATTCCTTTAGAAACATTGGAAGTTTCTTTATACTGTATCATAACCAGTTGGTCCATCAAGTTCAGTGTTGTCTACACTGATCGGCAGTGGATTTCAAGCAGGGTTTCTCACAGCCTTACTTTGGAGGTGCCATGGATTGATGCTGGCACATTCTGCATGCAAAGCAAATGTTCTGCCACTGAGCTATGGCCCTTTGGGGTGTGCTGTAGCTATAGTGAGCATTTCGAGGAGGATAGCTTGTCTTTAATGCCTAAGCAAGTGGAAAGTGTGCTGCATTCTTTCCAGTTCTGTTGTCAATGATTGTGCAGCACTTGTGAGAGAAATTGGATCTGTGGCAATATAGGTCAAGGGGATACAGGGATAGCAGCAGAATTGGGGCTGCTACCTGACAACCTTGAGGCTGCTTTATCGCCAAAGAGCAGAACAGCTGGAAAATCAGGAAGAGGAAAACAGAAAAGAACTTACGTGTGAGAGAAAGTAGCAACGAAGATAGGGCAAGAAAGTGAATAGATGTTAAAAGGTGAAAATGAGAGGTTAAGCCAGGCATAGGCAAACTCGGCCCTCCAGATGTTTCGGGACTACAACTCACATCATCCCTAGCTAACAGGACTGATGCGCCCGGGGGAATGATGTGGTGAGTTAGAGGTGCATGTTCACACATGCACCTTGACTCACTTTTGGGGTATATGTGGTGGTATGAATGCCAACTTCCTATTATGTAGGTGGTGGGGTTTTGGTTCTCTATGCCCAAGCATTCAGAGGAGCTGTTAGCAGTCTTCACAAGGCTAAAAAAAAATCAGATTTTAAAATATGATCCAGTTACTTAAACTCCAAGCTAGAAGACAACCTACAGTGTGAACCATGGTTTGTATCCCACTAAATCATACTCTTTGAGTAGACCCACTGAAATCAATTCAGAAGTTAATCATGACTTAATTGGACTCAACCCTATGTAGCTAGTATCGGTTGTGTAGTTGGCAGACTAATTGGTGTTGCCCAAACTGTATATAGAAATAGTTTATATAGGAACATAATTGAAACATTTGGACCAGCTTAAGTGAGAACCATTTTTGCTTTTTCTCAAGATGGAAAGCTTTCTGTAGAACAACCTGTCCCTTGTTATGAACTGATAGCTTTCAATAGCTTTGTTTTAGCTTCCTGATCATCTGGAACATGTCATAAAACTGACTTGTTTAACAACCGCATCACTAAATCCGGATAGGCTTGGCAGCATCTAACGGCCTATAAAGTAACAGCTCACCATAACAGTGTAGTGACTGCCCCAAGGCATTATCTACTCCTGTGTTGCTGAAGGAACAAGCATTCTTAGTATACTGAAAGCTATTGTGATCCACTGTATAGTTATTGATAGTCCAGATCCGATTCTTCCTTGCACTTTTCCAGGCTGGGTGAACAGATAAAATAATAGGTGCCTGGTATATCCTGCAGGATGGTTTTGAGGATGAACATAAATATGCTATAAAGAACATGAACATAAAGTGCTAATATAAAAAGAGGAGTGGTTTTTGGCAGAAGCTGATTGGCCCCATTCTGAAAACACATTGATATTGACTAACATATTGAATCATGTTTATATTCCTAGGTTAAGGTTTTAAAATTCTGGGTGTACTTACTCCTGAAGTTTACACTCATCTGATTAATCTGTAAAGTTTGGCATTCTTGACTAAATCTGATCAGTCACTTTAAGAACCACCCTGTGGAGTTTGTTTACTAACCTAGCATGATGTGCTTATATGTTGCTACTGCTTGCCTCTTAGTGGTGCATGGTGACAGATTTGCATGCCTGTTTTGAGTGTGTTGGATAAATATTCTGATAATGTGTTGCTACACGAAATGGCAGGGACACGGCTCACCTCTCCTCATAATCTGACTGATTCTCCTTTCTTTTAACGCTGCCATGTAGTATACGTTGTCTACAACATTCAATTAGCATGCCTGCTATGAGGTAATGTATGTAATTGCATTAAGTTTTAGTTCCTATTCTAATGTAAGCAGGGACAAATAATATTGATTGCTGCAAATGCATATTTAAAACAGGTAAAGGTGTATTTGACTTGCCCCATATGGAGTGCTTGAGTAATGCCATTTTGTATTGAAGCAGGAACATACCCTGCGTTGTCACCACTGATTCTGTGGACTTCTGTTAGAGTAAGGAAGGTGGGAAAGGAGATGATAGATAGATAGATAGATAGATAGATAGATAGATAGATAGATAGATAGATAGATAGACAGACAGACAGACAGACAGACAGATAGTTTCATTTGACCTATGTGCTTCTGTAAATACCAGTTGTGGAGAACATCACACGGTATCGTATGTGACGCATAGCATTGTTTATGATGTCTGTTGTAGGGGGTGGAGAAACAAACCTAAATAAAACAAAGGAATAATTGGGAGCTTTAAAGTGTGCTGCCTATGGCTTCTTGGCAAATGGGGTTTTCATTTGGTGTATTATATATTTGGTGCCAAATGCAAGGTGGGATGGGCTACACTCCAGCGTTCAACTGATTGGTGCTGACTGACGCCCTTACTAAGATCAGCTGCACAGAACTTCCTTTGCAGCCCAGTTTGAGGTTAAGCTGGTCTGTAAAGAGAAATGTTTAATCTGACAACAGAAGATTGAGGTGGGTAGCCCAACGTGTCTGGCAAGTGCCCCCGGGGGAGTGTGTGTGTCAGAATCTGGCCCACTGGCCAGATCTAGTTCTCTCTCCCCTGGCATATAGGATTGGACTGGAAAATAATTAAATATAAAAAAGGGAATTGTATAATTGGAATCTTGCAGGCTGCTGACTGGCACCATAGCTGCATCTTAAAAGCACTGTTAAAAGCAAGTTTTTCTTTTAAGTGGTTGGCCATTGCATATACATTTTCTAAGGCCAAACAAGAAATGTAACTCTTGTTTTCTTTCCTGAATAGAAATTCCCCAACATTCAAGTCCTTTGAAGAAAAAGTGGAAAACTTAAAGGTAAATCTAATGACAAACTTCATTCTTAAAATAAAATTTAAAAATTAGCTGAGATTTCTAAATATACTTGATCTGTAGGTATTCTGCTTCCTTGGAACAGTGGAGAACATTTAACTACTATGGTGTCTACTAGCAGTACCACACCGTTGGGAACTAAATGAAGTTTAATTTCTGCATTGTTGGAAGAGAAAACAGAGGACAGGTTATTGGTTCTTAAGGGGACCAGAATGAAGTGTGCTCAGTAAAAACAGCCTGAGAAATGCATTAGGAGGACAGTGTTAGTTTCCCCCTTTCTCTCCCCATATACCAATTTGAAGCACAGTTGAAACTCTCAGGAAGTCAAACTTGCATTGAATTAGGACACTAGCTTATACAATGCCTTGTGTGCACCTACACCCTGAGGATATGCTTAAGGAAGGCTACTAAAATTATAACTGACTTAGATAAAAGTTTGTACACCCCTAATATCATCATTGGGGGACGCGGGTGGCGCTGTGGGTAAAACCTCAGCGCCTAGGGCTTGCCGATCGCATGGTCGGCGGTTTGAATCCCCGCGGCGGGGTGAGCTCCCCTCCTTAGGTCCCAGCTCCTGCCCACCTAGCAGTTCGAAAGCACCCCTAAAGTGCAAGTAGATAAATAGGTACCGCTTTCTAGTGGGAAGGTAAATGGCGTTTCCGTGTGCTGCGCTGGTGCAGGCTCGCCAGAGCACCTTCGTCACGCTGGCCACGTGACCCAGAAGTGTCTCCAGACAGCACTGGCCCCCGGCCTCTTAAGTGAGATGGGCGCACAACCCTAGAGTCGGACACGACTGGCCCGTACGGGCAGGGGTACCTTTACCTAATATCATCATTATTATGTGCCTTTCAAAAGAACTCATGACAGTATAGAAAATAAATCTTACTGGACAGTGTTTTAGCTACTGACCTTACCTGATTTTTTTTAGTATGTCTCTCCAGGTGTGGCATTTCTGTAACCAGGATTATGCAAATTGGCATAACCATCTTTCTACCTTATCTATAGGGCACAGAGATGGTTGTTTTAACACGTTGCTTGCATGTCAAATTGGGGATTACATCATTTATCTACCTCTGGTATTTTACTACAAAGTTTCCTCTACTATTGCTGGGGCTAAACTTAATCTGTATGCTACAATGCTCATGTGTACACACTTTATTCAGTTGTATCAACCTATTTTCCAAAAGCTCAGAACTGAGACTGTTCCCAGTAGAAATACATAATGGATTTTAAATTGCACCATTAATTACTGCATGAAGAACAAAACTATTCTGTATTCAGGCTTCTGCTTTGGACCTTGGGAGAAGGAAGTTTCATAATTGTGAGACAGCTATGGGAAGCACCTGTGTTCCTTTGCTGTCTAAACTTGGGTTGGACAGAGAGAAATAATATTTGGGTATATAGCCATAGGCTGTTAACCATAATTGCAGTTTAACTTCTAAAGAGTGTAATCTGAAGTCTCTAAATCTCTCTTCAGTATAAGGTTGGGGGAACCAAGCCTGCTGGGGGTGACTTTGGAGAGGTCTTGAACTCTGCTGCCAATGCCAGTGCCACAGAAGCTACTACAAAGCAGACAGAGGAGGAGACTCAATGATTGTCCTGCCTTCCTTGTGCTACCCACTGCCAGATGCTGCAAGCAAATGCTGAAGCACAACACCTCTGCTGTAGACTCTTCCAGGATGTCCTTCTGTTTAGCACTTAGCTTTATAGCTGTTCAATGTACATCGTTTCTATAGGTTCAGAGTATTTTTGAAACCGTAAAATACACTCTTGCCTATGTTATCTGTGGGATGGGGAATTTTTATGCATTCTGAGTATTTAAAAAGATTTATTTCTGGTCCAAAGAAATCATTAAGGTTTTACAAAAGGTTTAGAAATGGGAGATTCAACACTGTATGATGGATGCTGGGACGAATAGCAGTTGCTTCATGCCATGTCTCTTCATACTTAATTCACTGCCAAAACCTTTGAAAACTTCATTGTTGTTTTAAATGTACCTTTAATTGGTTGTGTTGCGAGAGGTTCCACAGGCAGAATAAGTTTGCTTTGATATTGCAATGTTATCAGTGTATGTGTTGTGGTCTTGGTAAGTGGACACTGAAAGTAGGGTGATTCCAACAAACATTCACTATTTTTATGGTTTCCCTAAAAAAATAAAAATCCTGATAGTAAACTTCTCTGAACTGTTCCAGCTAGCAGAGATGCTGTTTTCTCCTGGGTATTAGAAGTTGACTTCCAACATGTAAAATGAGGCAGGCTGTTAACATTAATTATATAGGCTGAAAGCCTGCTGCAAAGGGAGTGGTTTAGAGGCACCATACTTATAAAAATAAAATGGTTGCTCCCTTCCGCTTGCTAGCTGATGAAGAGGAATATTCGACTAAAAGTCCATGTTATTTCTGCTGCTTATAACACTTCCCCCCTCTCAATCAATAAAATAAGTGTATGGTACCAACAGTGCAGAGTCGGCTGTGCATTGAATTGGCTCTGAATTGGCTGCAGTGGAAGATTGGAATAAGATAAAGTGGGCAATCTCACAGCCTGGAAATACAAAAATGAGCACGGTCAACTCTTTCTATGCTTAAAAATGTTTTCTTAACTAAAACCTGTTGCTGATCTTGTAAAAAGACTTGGCCTCCTAGAAGCTAAATGCACTCCCACCTTGTATGTATACTATGTGCCTGCATTAGACAGATTTCTGGCACACTGTAAGGTTATATTTAGGAGAAGTGTTTTGCCACATTAATCACAAAGCTTGAAATGAACTAGAACACATTCTTAAAAGGTGCATTGCAACTTAGGCTTCATCTTTATAGCTGCACCAGAGCTGCCACAAATAATGCCTATTAAGCAATTTTGCTGTATTTGACAGCGTTCTGTAGCATTTCAGATTTAGCCTCAATACTTGATTACTTGTTAAAATAAAAGCATTGTCTTCTCAAATGTGAGATGCTACCTTGAGTTGGCTTGTGTCTTTTAAACAAGGTTATCCTTTTCAAATGAAGGTTTCAATTAGAGCTTCTAAATATGCATTTGAGAGACCACTTCCTTTCTAGATGGGGTTGTAGGAGGAGCAAGCATTTTGCTCACTGATTCAACCCGGGCACCCAGATATTGTGATGGGATGCAGCGGTACCCCAAGGTGCTTGAGAACTAGGAAAATCCTATTTGTTTTAGGTCATATTCTCAAAAGTCATGTCTAGACATCAGTTTCCGTTTGGATCCATTTTCAGTTTCAAAGAATGGTCATATACCAAGTAAGTACTGGAATTCCAGGATTTGATTTGGAGAAAAAAGTGCAGAGAATTGGGTGTCAAGCTTTGGGTCTTGTTATTGAGTGTTGTTATACTTACCTGTCCCCCACCCACAAGGCTTACTCTGTCTCCAAAAATATTTATGTCTTACACACTGTTTTAAATATAATGAACTTAATCATATGCGGGTGGCGCTGTGGTCTAAACCACAGAGCCTAGGGCTTGCCAATCAGAAGGTTAGCAGTTCGAATCCCGCGATGGGGTGAGCTTCCATTATTTGGTCCCAGCTCCTGCCAACCTAGCAGTTCGAAAGCATGTCAAAGTGCAAGTAGATAAATAGGTACTGGTCTGGCAGGAAGGTAAACAGTGTTTCTGTGCGCTGCTCTGGTTCGCCAGAAGTGGCTTAGTCATGCTGGCCACATGACCCGGAAGCTGTCTGCGGACAAACACCGGCTCCCTCGGCCTATAGAGCGAGATGAGCATGCAACCCAGAGGAGTCGGCGACTCGACCTATCGGTCAGGGGTATCTTTACATTTTAATCATACCTAAAATAGGCTAGTCTCACAGTAGCCACAAGGTGGAAGCACTTGAACAAACTATTTTAAATGAAGATATTGAGATAAACCATTATATTTACAACAGCAAGAGGGCGTTTTGTTTTCTAAACTTTTGAAAAAATAATGTGTCAGGCAGGTTTATGTCTTGTGCTGAAACCAACCAAGCATCTACTTCTGTTACTTTAATATCCCAATTTTTCGGTAACAGAAGGATCACAAGTACAGTACATAACTATAGTCCTCTACAGTCTTGCTCTGCTAGTGCCATAGGGTTAGGTGCCTGTGCACAAATTCTTGGGAATCAACAATTTCTGTTTCTCTCCATTTTTGCCTTGAAGTTAGTCCTGTTTAATAAAACAGTATCAGGGCAATGGAAAATAGCAAACATGATATAATTCAAGGTGGTGTGATTCATTATACTTAAACTATGATAACATTCAGTGCAGTGCACCAACCTATATCATCTGCTTATATAAAGTGTTTGACACTGTTCTTCAAAAGTTGACTTAGAACTTACCTAGTTTTCAAATTCATGTGGTAAACCCTTGTACAGTGGTACCTCGGGTTACAGACGCTTCAAGTTACAGATTCTGCTAACCCAGAAATAGTACCTCGAGTTAAGAACTTTGCTTCAGGATGAAAACAGGTTCTCCAATATTGTGCTGCCTTTTGGAGAAGACTAAAACAGAGTAGCGGGAGGCCCGATTAGCTAAAGTTGTACCTCAGGTTAAGAACAGTTTCAGGTTAAGAACGGACCTCTGGAACGAATTAAGTTCTCAACCCGAGGTACCACTGTAATTCATTGTCGTTGGACTACAACTCCCATTATCCCAGACCATTGTCCATGTTGGGTAGGGTTGATGCGAGGTGTAGTCCACATGCAGGACCTTAGGTTAACCACCCCTGCATTACAGTAACTAACAGATCCATACTTGGGGCCATTTGTGATAGTTACCCACCCTTCCCCACCTTCTACTTCCTCTGGCACATGCACCCCTCTGGCCTTAGAGAGGAGTGGTGATGTCTCTCAAGTAACACTGGGTTTTGGAGCACAAGGGTATATGCACAACAAATCTAGCTCTGTTTTAGTCTCCAAAATGCAGCACAATATTGGAGAACCTGTTTCGGTTCAGGGGCCATTACCAGAGGCCTGGGGTATATGCTCATGGCAACCTGATCTATAGAGGCTGGTCAAAAGCTATATGCAAAACTGAGCATACCATTGGGCAGACTGAAGCAGGCATATTGTTTGTAAGGAGATTTATTCGTCTTGGTATGCTACTGCTGGTTTAACAGTGACAAGACTCCACATCTTGCCTGCCTGGCTCAAGAGGGTCATAAAAAGGAGCAAGCTGGGTTAGGCCAATGGCCCATTAGTCCAGCAATTCTTTCTCGCAATGGCCAGCCAGATGCCTATGGGAAGCTTCCAAACAGGACCTGCGTGCAATAGCACTCTCCCCACTTGCTGTTCCCAGCAATTGTTCTCCACCAATCTAGCAGCAACAAAACGAAGTAACTCGGGTGAAGGAGCTATAACCACTGCTAGTAGGGGAATTGGATGAGTAAGAGTGGCACTAGTGGTGAAATCTCTTGTG
Source organism: Podarcis muralis (assembly GCF_964188315.1). Lineage (NCBI taxonomy): Eukaryota > Metazoa > Chordata > Lepidosauria > Squamata > Lacertidae > Podarcis > Podarcis muralis. The sequence goes on from NC_135662.1 coordinate 29,979,538, forward strand.
CTAGCCCTGATCTCAGCCTCAAGTACCTCATAAGCTTGTCATGAGGATAAAGGGGGACAGAATTGGGGATGGTACCTTGAAAAGGTGGAATATACATACTAGTAAGTGGCTTCATTGGGGCTAAAATTTGTAGACTAGAGTTGTACCTTGGTTCTCGAAAGCCTGGGTACTCGTCCATTTTGGCTCCTGAATGCCGCAAACCCGGAAGTAAGTGTTCCGGTTTGCGAATGTTCTTTGGAAGCCGAATGTCCGACACGTCTTCTGATTGAGTGCAGGAAGCTCCTGCAGCCAATCGGAAGCTGTGCCTCGGTTTTCGAACATTTTCAGAAGTCAAACATTTGAGAACCAAGGTACGGCTATTGGTATAATTTTACTGCTATTTTAAGTAGCATTGGAATGATTTTACGTTGTGGGATATAGGACATAATAAAATTAAAAAGACAGTAGCTCTGCTTATTTCTCCCTTGTCTCCATGCCCTGTCATAGGTGAGATCTGCAACAAAATGTTGCAGTGTGGGGATGCTCCCGTGTGGAGCTTCAGGCCCTGTTCCAGGATTCTCCAAACCTCACTTTGCCCTCTTCTTCCTTCCACCCTTGGTCAGCATCTACAGTGAGCTATTCTGGGGTTCACCCCCCCCCCCCCGCAGTGTCCTCGTCCCCACCCCAGGTGTTTTTTTTTTTTTTTTTTGCATTTCTGCTCTTAAGTTCCAGAGCTTGCTCCTTACTCATGTGTTTCTATATAAGGATCTACATTCTACAATGTCTAAATGGCCCATTAAATAACTGGTAGCTACAGCTCCCATAAGTAAATAAGCAAGCTTGCTGTCTGGTTTACGCGCATGCGCGGTTCTCTCTCAACAGGCTGTCGGCGTTCACAAAGCCAAGACACTTAAGCCCCTTTCCGCATCGCGAGCGCGGTCAGCCACGTGACGAGATGATTCCTGGCGTGATTTCTCCTCATAAGGGAAGGGGCGGGCGTCAACGGCCGTCGCTGACGCGCGGGCTGGTTGCTACGGAACTTCATTCGGGCGGAACTGCAGTGAGAAGGGTTGTGCCTCCCTAGGCTACTTCCGGCGTAAGGCCCAGATACGTTTAAACCTTTCTGCCTCTCGGGGCGAGCTTTGAGAAGGGACCGTTTCCGGCGCAGGAGGAGCTTGGCTGACTGGAAAGCGCGGGGCAGGTGTTTGCCATGGCGGCGGCCGTTATCGTCGCGAGACTCCTGAGAGCCTCTTTGTTAGAGGCGCGAGTCCTCTGCGGGGCTACAGGAACGGCAGTTGGCTGGCGGCGCCAAGGTCTTTCGGGGCCAGGAGGCGGCGGAAGCGAGGTGCGGCGCGCGCGGACGTGCATCTCTTCTTACTCTCCCCCTGCTTCCTTCTAGCGTGGCTTGAGTTTGTTCCGGGGCGGAGGGCGACAAACCCGGCCCCGCTAGTGGACGTGTGTCAGTGGATGCTTTTTTGTGTGGGAATCTCCCCTCCCCTCCTCCCAGTCCCTTCTTTGCCTCTCTTTTCCCTCTCACATTTGCTTCTGAGAGGGACTGCCTGGCTACGTGTGCGCGCGTTTACTCGGAAGCCTGTCCCGCAGAGTTATATGGAGTAATTAATTACCCCCAGGTAAAATACACAAGAGAGTTGTAGCCTTAGGTTTCCACATTTGCTTGTAGGTAAGTTCCTGGCGCTGTGGGTTAAACCACAGAGCCTAGGGCTTGCCGATCAGAAGGTTGGCGGTTCGAAACCCTGCGACGGGGTGAGCTCCCATTGCTCGGTCCCAGCTCCTGCCAACCTAGCATTTCCAAAGCACGTCAAGGTGCAAGTAGATAAATAGGTACCACTTTGGCGGGAAGGTAAACGGCGTTTCCGTGAGCTGCTCTGGTTCGCCAGAAGTGGCTTAGTCATGCTGGCCACATGACCCGCAAGCTGAGCGCTGCAACCCCAGAGTCGGTCACGACGGGACCTAATGGTCAGGGGTACATTTACCATTTAAGCTTGTCGAACGTAGCAGGACTGGTTTCCAAGACGGGAAGATCTGAGTCTGTGCATGTTTACTTGGGAGTAAGCCCCGGTTATTGCCCAATGTGGCTTACTCCCAGGTCGGAGTGTACATGGCTGCAGCCTTGGTAGGTAGTGTAAAATAGGGATGAGCAGATTTCAAGCTCGTAGAATCTACTGAATAGATTTCTACTAGAACGCTGCGATCCACCAACTGGAGTGGTGGATCTGTGAGACATATACTGTACTAATTTGGGCATTTAGCTTACTCACATGTAAATTCTGTTTTGTTGTTGTTCAGGGAACCTCCATGAAAAAAGAGTGCTCCGAGCTTCAGACCTCTGTCAAATATGTGAAGGGCTGTAAACAAGATCAAAGTGGTCAGGGCTTGGCAGTGGCCCATCCCCCATCAGCCTGATTGTTTACACACGCATAATTTGACTGCTTAAATAGGTCTTGTGAATTAAATAATTCTGAGCCCAGGAATTTGTTTCGAGTACCAGAACAAAATAGAGCTCACAGGTTTTTTTGGCTGTCGGTTTTTAGTATTCATGATGAAACTGAATTAGTACTCACGATGAAGCCAAATAAGTTTTTGCTTTTGAGACTGCAGTCTTCAAGAATCACCAACACTGAAGTAGGCATAGTGCACAAACTAATCTGAATAAGTGTGCATAGATTCAGCTTATAAAACACAGTGAGTATTTGTTTCTAGCTCTTTTTTATCAGCTAATATGCAATATTTAGGTTTTAATTAGAAAAGAAAATTTAACACTTAAACTCATGGCCTGAAGTAGGAACAGAGAAATACCCAGGCTATGTTGGAGTCTTTTTCTCATAGTCTCTTGTTATTTTCTCTTTAGTTCCTCTCAGGAAATAGCACTTTCTAACAATTCTCAATGGCTCATTTTGCACAATCCAGGCATGCATTTCATTGGGCAAATACATATTTTAAACCTAGCTTTTAATGGAGTTGTACACAAGACTGAAGGTGGCGCTTGGTCCTGGAAGTCCTTTCCAAGTCACAGCTTGGAATCTTAGGGTATTCAAACAGTTGCAGCCATCCTCAGACGTGTGCTCAAACAAGCATAGCATATGAACCAGGCTGTATTTCTGATTGTGACAGCTGGAAAATATGGCTCTGGTCTCGCAGACTGCTGCTAGATATACAATCTGGTTTGTTGCTTTGTACTGAAAAACAGTTGGACCCACTTAAATCTGTAGAAAAGTAATTTTGTGGAGCAGCCCCAAATCTTCTCCAAACAGCTTCTTAATGTGTTAGGGGAAAAAATGTAACTTGGGAAGCTTTTCTTTCCAGAGCTACATACTAGCTATATTTAATCTCCAGAAGTCTAAGAATGAGGTGAATATTTCTTGGAGAAATACATTAACAAAGTACATAAAATATGAGGCTGCGTCTTTAGGTTAAGAAGTGACACACAAGAAAAGAAAGTGGGAGAGGTTAGAGGTATGAGATCAGTTAGAGGGTAATAGATTGGTTAGAGTAGCATGTATTGGCATACTTTTCTTTGCATATATCTGGTTGTGTGAGCTACAGATATGTATAAAAACATACCTTTGCAAAACTTCATTTTATGCATGTGTTTATTCTTGCTGTGTTACTTGCAAATAACCCCACAAAGGGTACTTCTTTTTTAATGGCAAACGGGGGGCTGGCAGAGGAGGGAGGAAGAACTGCATTTCTATACTAAATGTGCAGGAGGAGGAGGCTCTGTCTTGTAGCAGCCCACTTGATTTCTATGGTGTGAGCTGAGAAAGGATGTTTAAATTGTTAGCACTCCATCTACCCTCTGCTGGCCCACTCATATACAATTCCTCATCATATTTGGCTATCTTAGTGCCTAATATTTATACTTGCCTTTATTTCTAATTCAAAACTGGTGATTTGTTTGTAACATGACACACACAAGTGGTATGGTATCTTGGATAAGAATAGTTTGGCTTCAGATTTAGCTGACAAATTATTTTAGGTCAATACTTCACTTAGGTTGCTCCTGCTATTTGTTTTCTGTCGGCACGCCTAAAACATCAGACTGGTATTTTTTAAGCAGTGCTAACAAGGACTAGGAGTGGTTCTCATGTCTCTTACTGGGTTGGGTTGTATCTATGTCTAGTGTTTTCAGCATCTAGGTGATATTTTTGGTTTCATGCTTCAGCAAATGTTCAGATTGTCCATTGTATATTGTTCTTCCGAGTCAGAATGTGTTTGTATTCTCATTACCTTCAGTTCTCACCTTATTAACTTTATTTGCTGTTGGCTTGTGTATACATATAAAATGTACACACACTAATATGTTTATTGACCACCATGTGCCAAATAATGGTACAAAATCTTTTGTCAGATAAACCAAGTAGTTTCTAAGGTAGAAGGAATAGTTTCTGTTGTTGCTGATATGTGCTAGCATAGTTATTCTTTTGGTTTTTAAAATTCTGTTTAGTCAAATGTTGCTGACAGTGTTTGAGAGAGGTTGTGCACTTGTAAAGCAGAAAGGTGCTAATATATGTTTCCACTTGGCTTGTCACTTAAAGCTTGTTACTCAGTTTGTTTGCACTTTTTTATACAGAATGCTTATTTTCATTCATTCTATCAATATTATATTAAGTAATATATGAACATTCAAAGTTTGTCTTCGTATTTACTCCAGCCATGTAGCCTTAGAGCAGGGTTGGCAAACCTTTGGCCCTCCAAATGTTACATATCTTTTACCCATGCTGGTTGGGGATGATTGGAATTGGAGTGTAACAACATCTGGAGGGCCTAAGGTTAGCTACCCCTGGCTTAAAGGGAAAACTATGTTGTTATCATAAATCCTCTTTTCTTTTCTTGGTTATGGACCAGATTCTAGGACTCAGATGAGTTGGCATCCTAACCTCAGAGACAGTTACTTGGCTTTGTGCATTTGCACCACTAGGATAGCTTTCTTAGAGGTGTGATAACTTTCCTGTTTTCTAGAGGCTTTATTAGCTGCTAGGATGATGCAAAATCTATTGTTCAGGACAATGTCTCTTGTATGCCATTTTTTTTGTACCATGAATGTCATGAATGATTGCTGTGAAAGTAAGGAAAATATGAATATCTGGATGTCACATTTTCATTCACTGTTAAGAAAACATAAGAACAGCCTTGTAGGATCAGGCCACTTGCTCGTGTAGCCTAGCATCCTGTTTTCACAGTGACCATGCAGATGCCTGTGAGAAACTCACAAGCAGGACCATAACATAAGAGCTCATTCCTCTACTGCGATTTCCAACAACTGGTATTCAGAAACAGTGGAGACAGAGCATAGCCAACATGCCTATTAGTCATTGATAATCCTTATCCTTATTCTCCATGCAGTTGTCTAATCAGCATTGAGAGGGGTTTTTTTTTACAATCAAGTGGTGTATAAATTTTATGAAACAAGCAAGCAAACAATCCTCGTAAAGCTAAGTTGGTGGCCATCACTGTCTCTTGTGGGATCAAATTCCATATTTTAACCGTGTGCTGTGTGAGGAAGTACTTTATGTGTCCTGTATCTTCAAACATTCAGCTTTACTAGATATCAACAAGTTCTTGTGTTCTTAACCATGCTACTTAAAAATGTTCTAAATCGAAACTCTACACCTGGCAACAGAATTCTGAGGGTAGATTTACATAATTAGCTTTTCTATGATAAGCTGCCCTTTGGCAGTAACTTTATAGCAGCTCCTTGTTTATCTGGTCTTGTGGTAATGCTCAGTTTGATCATATCTCAGCTTAATTGAGCCAAGTGATGAACATTCCTTTTGGTGTGCATACAGGCAGGCCATTTTGCTCCTCCCTTTGTGGCAAGAACACGCAAATCAGGAAGTCTTCAATTAACTATAGTTTTGCCCTGTTCTGATCTTTTGAAGTAGCCTACAAGGCTGGGCAGGTGAGCAGTTGCAGAACCTCAGAGAGCTCTGCCTGTGACAGAGGTGGACTGAGACCTTCTGAGCTTTTTTTCTTGAGTCCTCCTCTAGGGTCCATTCCCTTCATGAGAACTGCAGTCCTCAGAGCAGGATTAGGGAATATTTGGCCCTTCAGGATGTCCAAGGGTTCTCCACCACTGCCTTAGAGGAACTATGGGTCATACGTAGTGCTGCAGCTCAGCTGGTGCAACAGACTTCAGTGTGTACAATGCACCTTTCTTTTGTCTCTTCCAGCCTCCTACATACCCCCAAAACCAGCTCTGGGAGGTTGGGGTCCCTCCAGAGCATATTTAGGAGCACTTGGCAGGAGAGAGAAGAGGAAACAGAAGTCCCATTACAGTGGTACCTCGGGTTACAGACACTTCAGGTTACAGACTCGCTAACCCAGAAATAGTACCTCGGGTTAAGAACTTTGCTTTAGGATGAGAACAGAAATCGCGCGGCAGCTGGAGGCCCCATTAGCTAAAGTGGTGCTTCAGGTTAAGAACAGTTTCAGGTTAAGAACGGACCTCCAGAACGAATTAAGTTCTTAACCCAAGATACCACTGTATAGCAGTGGAGCTTTCTGGTACCTAACTATACAGTGGTACCTCAGGTTAAGTACTTAATTCGTTCCGGAGGTCCGTTCTTAACCTGAAACTGATCTTAACCTGAAGCACCACTTTACCTAATGGAGCCTCCTGCTGCCGCCACGCCACCAGAGCCCAATTTCTGTTCTCATCCTGAAGCAAAGTTCCTAACCCGAAGTGCTATTTCTGGGTTAGTGGAGTGTGTAACCTGAAGCGTATGTAACCCGAGGTACCACTGTATAGATCTAACCCAAAGTGCCTGCCAATGGGTGCTTCTGCACTCTCTGTCCCATTGGACCTTTGTGGTGGGTTGGGAGGTCTTTTGGTTCTTCGGACCCAGGGAAGAAGGTGCCCATGAGGATTCCATTTCTATCTCCATCAGGCCTAGCTCTGTTAGTTCTGGTCCATGTTGCTCCTGCCCCCCCCCCCCCCCCCAGTTCTGGATTTAGTGATCCTCTTAACAGCAACATCAGGCTCAGAGTTTGACTACTTAGCTGGTGAATCTGCAGCCTCCAACTCTGTGTCTTGATTGCCACTAGGCTCTGAGGTCATGACAGGTTTCCTGTTTTGCCCATACCAGAGAACTATGGTTAAAAGCTTCGGAACATGCCTGGATAGGAAACCATGATTGGAAGTTGGTTTGATATTCTGGCTTGCTCCCAAGCAGGTTCAAACAAAATAAGAAGTTCTGCTGACACAGAAGTGAAGGGACTGCATGTGCAGCTGAAAGGCTCATTCATATATCAGCCTGCGCTACTTCCTTGATAAGAAGTTTCAGTAGAATCAGTCCCAATCAAGTAAATGTCCTTGGCTGAGGGGTAGCCAATATGGTGCCTTGCAGATATTATGGGCTACAACTCCCATCAGCCCCAGCTAGAGTGATCAGTGGTCAGGGATGATAAGAGTTAATAGTTCACAACATCTAGAAGGCACCTTGGTGGTTATCCCAGCTTATCATTACAGCAGTTGATAGGACGTGCTAGTTTTGACAGCACCAATCACTCATTTGGTATAAGAGTGGAATTACTCAATCCCAGTCTTTTCTCCACATAGCAGGTTTTAAAAAATAGCTTCAGTAGTTTTTTGACTGCATATAGGTAGATCATTGAATGTAGGCTATTACTGCCTATTGTTGTCTCTAGATTGGGAATCAAATGATCTAAAACAAAAGTATGCTAATTTAGTGTTTTGTTGAATGAGCTGGTGCACCAAATGTGTAACTTAAAGAAAAATTATTATTTTTTATCTAGGTTCCTTCCAGGAAGGCGGAAACCTTTGCATCCATGTTGAGGCGCTCTCCTTTAATTCAGATGGGACCTTGCAAAGACAAAATTGCCATTGGAGAAATTTTCCACATCACGGAAGATGATCTGTATATAGATTTTGGTGGCAAATTTCATTGTGTATGCAAGCGACCAGAAGTAGATGGCGAGTAAGTAAAACATTCATGATGGAAGTTTAGGGAAGCTTTTAATGTTTAACAGACCATTGTATTTTAATATTTTGTTGGAAGCTGCCCAGAGTGGCTGGGGAAACCCAGCCAGATGGGTGGGGTATAAAAAATAAATTATTATTATATAATATGTGTGATAAAAGTTGAATGTTCATGTATTTCAGACAAGTTCACCCTCAGATATTGAAACTTCACAATCTCATAATTGGTTTAGACATTGCCTTAAAAGTCTGTTTTTTCTATTCTCTCCAGCTGCTAAGGGAAGTGACCATAAAAGATACTTTGCATTTAATGTCATAGACAGGCTTCCATGACAGTATAGGAACCCATTCACCCCTCTGCCTCTTAATGAGGCAGTACAGGTGTAGAATTTTTCTCCTGCTTGTCCTGGCTCCAGAAGAAGGGAAGGAGCTAAAACAGGCAGCTATGGCTAAAGAGTGCTTCCAGTACTTTTAAAATCTGTTCATAGTGTTGCTGGCAATGAACTCCTGCTGCTGTCACACGTGCTCCTGCATTCTGGCAGGAATTGCATGAGACATCAGATGGGCCTCAGGAGACAGAATGGGTGAAGGAATAGGGTAGAGTAGAAAGCAAACTGAGTAAAACAAGTCTTAACAGAAGAGAGAAAAATGATTTTGGAGAGAGGCCCTTCACACAGATCTCTATGCTGTTCATGGGAAGTTAGGGTTTGAGATGGTTCTGGGAAGTGAGGTATGGGGAGCAGAAGGGAAATGAGAGCTGACTGAATTGAAATAACTAGACAAATGTGGCTCTGGGTCTCTGGTTTTAGATAATTTTGCCATGCAACAGTGGGGTCAGATAAGATTAAAATACAGTGGTACCTCGGGTTAAGTACTTAATTCGTTCCGGAGGTCCGTTCTTAACCTGAAACTGTTCTTAACCTGAAGCACCACTTTACCTAATGGAGCCTCCTGCTGCCGCCACGCCACCAGAGCCCGATTTCTGTTCTCATCCTGAAGCAAAGTTCTTAACCCGAAGTGCTATTTCTGGGTTAGCAGAGTCTGTAACCTGAAGCATATGTAACCTGAAGCGTATGTAACTCGAGGTACCACTGTATACATACCAGCTATTTCCCAACACTCCGTCACATTCAAAGAGAAAGAGTTAGACTTTGAATTCTCATTCCAATGGGTACTGGGTCTATTTCCTGTGCTTTGTCTGCCATGGATCTTTGTCTTTGACCTTTGTCTTAAAGCACATGGCTTTAAGAGTGGGTACACAGTCCATTTCAAAGGATCTGCAGTAATTGCTACAGTCAACTGGAGTAAAGCAGACTTGACTCTCTACACAACCCCACATTGATGGATGAAAGGATGGGAAGCTGGGAGAAGAGTTTCTTATCTTTCTGTCCATCATTGAAGTTGCTGTTGCTATTGGAGGTAGGGAAGGAGAGACTGGGAGTGGTAGGCAGGGTTGGTTTGTGAGGTCAGGAAATGAGAAAATGGGAGGGAGAAGGATTGAAACACTTTCCCCACCCCATGTCCCCTAACATGCCTGTGAAACGTTATAATTCTTTAGCTAGTTTACAAGTAATAACCAGTGACTTAAGTGAAATACTTTAAGTTAAATAAATTTGGTTAAAATTCTGTGCAAAAGGTAAGCAATTTAAATGAAAACTTGTTTCAAAAATAAAGTCTGTAAACCAGGATTGTAAACTATAACAAAAAGGTTTTGTTGTAACTTGTTCCTTTCCTCACTGGATGGAATTCCTAAGCTTTGTAAAATATGTTAAATAGATGTGCTGACTTGCACCCTTGCAAGCTCTTCTCTTTTTAACAATGAATAACCAAAGCTATCTGATTATTAACAGTTTCTTTTTGTGTGTGTTCATTTTTCCTTAACTTCCTCCTCAAAAGAAAAGGTGGTGTGAGTTTCAGTGACTTGAGATGGTTGCTGGCAAATAAAGTATGTAATACTTAGGCTTTTAGCCACAAAGTACTGAAATCCCAGAAAGAAATCTTTGACAAGATGGTTTTCCTTGTCCTGTTTCTGTATCATAGAAGTGTATGTGTTTTTAAGAGAATAGCTGCTATTTTATATTTAAAGAAGTTTAAATTCAAAGAGGGTAGTATTTTAGAGCTGCTGTTACACATTCACCATAGCTCTTAGTCTAAACAATGCATGTGGTGCCAGTATGTCTACTGTCAAGCAATAGACAGCTTTTCTTTT